>NW_004444012.1:3761587-3790691 GCF_000243295.1 Trichechus manatus latirostris | reverse complement strand
ACAATTGAAAGAGCGTAGTCAATGTCACTGAACTGTGCATGTATAAATTTTTGAAATGGTGTATCTTTGGCTATGTGTATTTTCACCAAAAAAAAAAAGGTTGAGAAGTTAGAAGGTTGATATGTTGTGGGGTTGTTAACCAATGTCATAAATCAACATGTGTACTACTGTTTCATGAGAAACTATTTGTTCTGTAAGCCTTCACCTAAAGTACAATAAAAAAATTAAAATAAAGAAAGAAAGAAAGAAAAGAAAAGCCTACATGTTGAGCTCTGTGCTTTGTTTGGGCCAGATAATATGTTCCAAGTTACTTAACTGACTCATTAAATATAAAAATTTACCCCTTGAAATAATCTTACTATCAAGAAAAATGTATTTTAGAAGTTCCTAATCTTTCTGACCCTAGCCTTTGCTTCCCACCATTTTTTCCCTTAAAGTTTTATATTACTGCTTTAGTGTGCAGTTAGTTACCCCAGATACTTTCTGAGTAAAAATTCTTCACGGGGAAATCCTGGCTTCATTACAATTCTCCTTCTAATCTGTTAAAATCCACCCAAATTTGCTTTCCCTAATTGCATAGATAATTTAGAGAAACGTTCAAGAATCTCCAGGACTTGTAACCTTTTTTTTTTTTTTTTCCCCTCACTGATTTCCAAACTGAGCCTGTGTTGTCAGACAAAATATTGCTATACTGGCTTAGCTAGATTTAGTAGCATCTAGGACAGTGATTTATAGAGTAGAGGCAAATCCATGTTAAACTGTAAGGTCTGGAAGTTTGAGGCTTGTGTCGCTATCTCTTTGGACTGGTATTTCCTTTCCTTGCTTATAAAAATAAAATGATGTGTGAATGAGTAAGCCAGAAGCGTAGAGCATACTGTTTAACCTTGTACTTACCACTGGTACATCAGAAGGTGTGTTAGTACTTCATAGATGCTCAGAGTGAAAACATGTCAATGTAATAAAGAAGGGTAGACTAGTTCTCTGAGGGTCCATGGAAGAGTGGGCAACATCTTTTTAGACTGGAAAGGACAGAAAATAAAGTTGGAGCCATATGAATTTCACAGTGCACTAGAAATAGGAAGTTTGCAGCGTATGTGGAAACTGAGTACATGTAAATGTACATACATACACGCTGAGGTTGCACAATACCTGGCAGATACTACATGTGTGTGAATGGGTGTGTATGCACGTGCACACCTAAGCACACATATAGCATATGTGTATGTTTCTGAATATACACACCTATACTATTATCATTGTCCTCCGAGTATTGGCTTGTCAATCCAGGGGCTGAGAAACAGGCCAGATTGGCCTTTTGCCCCAGCAGGATGTCCTGAGGTAGACTTCTGCGTGTGGCAGGCAGCCAGTACGATACATCACTGCGGCTGGATTAGGAGGATAACACCAACAAGGCCAATTTAGGAATACGGATAAATCCTTTTCGTAGAATTGTGTAGAGGATTTTGGAGATGGCTTATCTTTTTTTTTTTTAAATCTCAAATCACTATTTGCTCAGCCAAAACGGAAGGAAACAGTTTGTCATCCAGAAAAGGGTGAGGAAGAGGACAGCGGGGTTCTTGAACTAGAGCATGAACTTCCATGAAGCTGAGACTCCCGTCAGAAGCCAAAAGAGTTGGAGAGGGGGTGGTTGCAATGGAGATGCTGCAAGAGAGGGTTCAAAGGCGTCCAAGAGAGGTCTCACGAGTTTGGATCCTGGATTCAAGTTTCCTGGCCCTACTTACTGAACTTTTCCCCAGGAAGTTTACAGGGATTTAAAAATAGCTTCAGCGTGGAGTCCAGGTTTATACAAAGACCTTGGTATCTTCAGATGTGAGCTAAGAGTGCATGCCTTAAATGACTGGAGATAGTTGCATCTTATATTGCCAACATTTTAACCTCCAGTTTTGAGTTTCAAGGATCTGCTTAAATCAGATAATCTTCTTCAGGAAGACTTAGAGTTTATTTTTTCAGAATCCACTTTGGTTACTATTTTAACACGTACCAGATCTCAGAAATTATTTTAAATAATACTCTCATAACAATACAAGAACATTTTGCTTATTAGCATAACTTTTTACCAACCACATCTACTTTCCATACAAAACTATAAGAATTCAAAATTTGCACTTGGTGGCCATCTGTGTTTTTTCTGAATATTACTTTTAAGTCCTTTTCTTTGGGTTGTTATTATTTTAAATCATGATGTTCTTCCACAGCATGTCAGATAGAAATAAGGATAATAAAATAAGTGTGTATAAAACTTACTTAGAAACAGAAGCGAGCAAAGAAAAAAAAAAAAAAAGAAATTAGTGAATGTTTAATTCTAGGCAGAAGGCCAAACTATCCCAAACCCCCTCCTCCATCTGCCCTTGCCATATTTTTTAAAAACCCACCTTCAAGAAGTATAAATTTCTTTGTTTGTGGCAGCACAGCTTCCATGAAGTAATATGTAATATAGAGGTGAAGTATAGGGTTCTAGTTCAAACCCCAGCACTGCCACTTATTTGCTGGGTGACCTTTGGAAGGTTACTTAACCTCTCTGTGCCTCAGATCCTACAGCTGAAAAACTGGGGTGCTAAAAGTCTAACTCTTAGATTTGTTGTGAGGATTACCCGAGTGAATGTGGGTGGTGCATTCACAACAGTGCTTGGTAACCACCTACCCATTGCCGTTGAGTTGATTCTGACTCTATAGGACACTGTAGAACTGCCCCATAGAGTTTCCAAGGAGCACCTGGTGGATTTGAACTGCCGACCTTTTGGTGAGCAGCCGCAGCACTGGACCACTACACCACCAGGGTTTCCTGGTAACCACTTAGGACAGTGCATTCTAAGACCTCTAAAACTGCTGGCTAATTTTTGTTGTTGATTTTTTAAGAATGCTGCCAGGTACAGTCTTTGGGTTTGTTAGCCTGCCTTTACGCAAGGCTGCACCTTGATCCAATGTCTTTAAAATCTTTGTAGGTGGCCGCTTTCAGTTGCATATATGTATTCATGGAAGTGCGATGTCCTAGTACATCTCGATAAAATTTAGCTGCTCATCCTTAACTCCTGATTCAACTACCCTTAATAGGAGCAAGGGGATTTTCCGTGAAGTCAGCACAATCATGTCCCAGGTTCCCCGTGGCTAGTGTATATTTGGACTATAGCCAAATCCCCATTAAATTTTGTATTATTTGTGTTCGCTGGATTCCACTGGAAAAGAATTGAAAAAAGAACTGCGGAGGGCAGCATCTCTGTAAGTCCTCAAGGTGTGCTATTTCTATGCCGTGAGCATTTGGGGACTGAGTTTCTATGTTAGTAATATTTGTACTTCAGTGTAAAATAATTGCATCGGAAAGCATTTTGGTTTTGGTCCAGCTTCAGTATCTCTAAAAATGTGGTGGTATATAGCTATCCAGGGGCATCTGATTGTACTTTCTCAAAGCAGGAGGTGTGGTGGATGCTTCTACGAGCACCCTTAGGTCCAGGCCTGACTTCAGCTAGAGAACGTCACTTGATGGACAGCAGGAGAAGATGACTCAAAGGTTCACAACTTCCTCTTTGCTTTTATGCTATTTAAATTTTGAATTTTTTTCTCTCCCACCCACTGAAATAATTGTGAAAAACTATTTTTAAGTTGATATCTGAACCTTTTTATGACAAGTTAAATAGTTTCAAAGTATATGATTTCCGGCATGTTATAAACATTGACATTTGGAAAACAACATCACTAAATACCATTGGGATTTTAAATCTATCATACTGTATGTTTACACAAATAACGTGTTTGTTTGACGGCCGTACCCTCCCCCACCGGCACGAGGCACCTTCACAAGTGCCGCCATGCCGGTTCTCGTCCACATGTTGCTGTAAAAAAATCAGCATAGCACACTTGCAGAAATACCTCGCAGCAGGAGGGCAGAGCTGGCAAACAAACGCAGAAGGCACACGTTATTTGTGTAAAATACAGTAATCTGCTTTAAAATACATAAACGAGATCTTTAACAGTTGCAAATTTCACAGCTTTCCTTTCCTCCTCAAACTGGATGTTTATTCTAATTTTCCCACTAAATTTTATCCTAATACACACAGTTTTATGCTTGAAACTCTTACTG
Source organism: Trichechus manatus latirostris (assembly GCF_000243295.1). Lineage (NCBI taxonomy): Eukaryota > Metazoa > Chordata > Mammalia > Sirenia > Trichechidae > Trichechus > Trichechus manatus. Next base: position 3,786,595 of record NW_004444012.1, on the reverse strand, counting down.
ATTGTCCTATGTTACTTTTTTCAAATAAAAGTGTTTGTAAATATCTTATTTTTCCTCTGTTATGAGGCTTCACATGTAAAAATTATTTTGGATTTAGCTATCACTACAAGTGTTAGTAAACAAATGATGGAAACCGCAGAAATAAGTTACAAATTTGGGTACGTAATAATTTGATATGATAAATTTCCTTGGAGATGCATTTCTTATTGAGCTGGAGGGGTTTGGTTTCATTTCCAATTTATTCACGTATTTATGGATGAATATTACTTATTGCCAAAGTAAAACAGAATTCAGCATCAATTCTATTCCTTTTTTCACTGGCAGATGTCAGCCCTGAAAAACCTTGCTCACAGAAATACGGAGATGGAAAGGGAAGCTGTCCTGTTGTAACAGTCACTCAATTCTTGGTGATCCTCTGAATTATGTGCCAAAAACATCATACAGTCATCTATCATCAAAAATTATGTTTAATGCTCTATCAGCTAACAACTTGACTAGGTGCTCCTTCAACTGTATTCAAAGCAAAGCATCATGACCAAGCTGCCTTGCAAAAGGCTTTGTCACCCAGTCATTGGAGTCATTCATGGCCTTGGTTTCTGGGAAGTACACCAAAAAGGCTTTACTGAGACCTATCGGATTACTATTAATTATTCCTGTTATTCTCACACTTTGAGACATTTTATTCAACCCTGATACACTAAAAAAAAAATTGGGAATATAAAAATATTGTTAGTTTAAATACACCTTTGTCAATATATTTTTAAATAAAATGCTTTCATTTTGCCTCACACTTTAAATATATCTTAGTCAAAACCTGGAGCAGAAGATTTACTTCAGTCAGCTTTTGGAAAATGTTCACCATTTAACTTACTTGGCAAAGCCAAGTTCTCATTGTCTAACCAATCAAATCAAACTTGCTTTTTGTTAGAAAAAGTCAGATTTTATTTTCAGTTCAAAAATATGTTATTAAGTATCCCTGTGACAACATCTCACTTCTGAATTATAGTTTTAAGATACATTAGGAAGTAGGTAGGAAGGTATTCATAAGATAGATCAGGCATGGAGATTTGTCCTAAATTTGTCTCCTTGAGGAAATCAGCGTCCTTGCCCTGCATATTTCTCATAGGCTCTCTCTTTGCTTGGCTCCCAAGGGGGCCTCCAATGGCAACTTTTCATTTGTTGACAATTGTTAGCAAAGATAAAACATAAGATTCTTGAAAGAAAATTTTATAATCTCTGCTACCCTGCTTTACAAATATATCTGAATTAAAATATAGCAATCATAGGCCAAACTGCCCCTTTCAAATGCCATTTTCTCATTCTTAGCAGAGATACGTTTAAGAAAGAAAAGAAACCTTAAGTTTATGGTGCTTTGATTACAGGAGACTCCACAGACAACAATATTAAAAATTATTCCTTTTTCTGGCACACTGACGCTTTTAAACTGTGGGTCCTGACTGTTGAAGGGTATGCCTTTCTTTTGTGAAGTAGGATGAAGGTTATTAAAGAGGCAGTAGATTAGAAGAGCTGGAATGATGCCTCAGCTACAGATCTGTTAACAAACAAATGTTCATGTGGATGTGGAGAACCAGGAATTGATTCCCTTAAAATTACCATTGTCACATAGATCTTGGAAAGATAGGTACCCCAAATAAATATACCCAGATTAAAGACTGCTAGACTATAGGACTCTACGACCCTCAGATGTGATCTTAGCAATGGAACTAGTACAGATCTTGTGCACAGAGAGAGTTAAGGGACCACCTACTTGGATAATTTCAAGGGCTTGAGGAGCTTCCCTCTCAATCCCACTGTCCCAATGGTTTTCTGATGTCTGAAATTCCCCTATCAGAGATTCATTCCTTGACTCTCATCACCCATAGAAATGCTCTTTCAACTCCCCGGGAAGATATCATTGAATGTTTTAAGCCATTTGCACCTTACGACCTTCATGTAAATGGGATTTTGATCTTTGCCTAAAAATATGAGAGTAGAGCAAGGATAAAGGTTACTTTGAAGGAGGTGGAGGGAGATAATGATATAAAAATTATATAAAAAGCTGTCTAGGGGATTCATCAGTTAAGCACTTGGCTGCTAACCAAAAGGTTGGGGGCTCAAATCAACCCAGCTGCTCCAGGGGAGAAAGATCTGGTGATCTGCTTCCATAAAGATTATAGCCTCCAAAACCCCATGGGGCAGTTCTACTCTGTCACATGGGGTTGCTACGAGTTAGAATAGACTCGACAGCACCCAGCAACAGGAACAGGGCCAGTGTGTACTGTGGCTTCCTGCTCCTAGGGTCTCTTAACATCAGTGTGTGAGTTTGGATGACCCTTCCATGTAGATGAATTAACTTGCATCAATAATAATAGCCATAATTTATTCCATCATACAGCATCCCAATCTCAGTCTCAATTCTTCATATTTTAATCCTTGAAATAATGCCACGTTAGGCATTATTATCGCATTTTAGGAAACAGAGGTCTCCTCAGTCACACAGCTCGTATGCTTGTCTGGTTTCAAAATTCCCAGCCATTCTACTGAATGTAAATTGTCTTAATCTAAGGACTGTGTTTCAGTACCTAAATACCAGGTATTTTCTCACATACATGTATTTGTGAGCAACATAAAAAAGTAAAGATGACTTAGGGGGATGCAAAAGAGGATTCCTATTGCACATCTAAAGTCACCAACCTCAGACATAGCTCTTGCTCTCAGTTTTCTTTTTGACACGAGGTGGAGCAATTTCTTCTTCCTATATAGTGTTGTTGGCTCTTGTTCCTTTCTCCCCAAACATCATCATCTCCAACCTCAAATACCTCTTTTTTCTATTATACAGAGAAATTTGCCTAGCTCAAAAATCTATCCTGAAACTACATGCCAAACCAAAACTCTAAAACTATCAGGTCCTATTAGTCTTAGGCTGGAGCCCTGGTAGCTCAGTGGTTAACAGATCAGCTGCTACCCAAAAGACTGGCAGTCTGAATCCACCAGCTCCTCCTTGGGAACCTTATAGGGCAGTTCTACTCTGTCCTATAGGGTCGCTATGAGTCAGAATCAACTCGATGGCAACAGTTTTTTTTTTTTTTTTTTGGTTTTTATTAGTCTTAGGGTTGTTATGAGTTGGAATCTACTCGACAGCAACAGGTTTGGATTTTTTGGTTTTATTTGTCTTAGTGAGCCCTGGTGGCGCAGTGGTTAAGGGTTTGGCTGCTAACCAAAAGGTCGGCAGTTGAATCTACCAGCTGCTCCTTGGAAACCCTAAGAGGCAGTTCTACTTTGTCCTATAGGGTCTTAGTCATCTAGTCCTGCTATAACAGAAACACCACAAGTGGATGGCTTTAACAAAGAGAAATTTATTCTCTCACAGTCTAGCAGGCTACAAGTCCAAATTCAGGGCATCAGGGAAAGGCTTTCTCTGTCTGCTCTGGAGGAAGGTCCATGTCATCAATCTTCCCTTGGTCTGGGAGGTTCTCTGCGCAGGAACCTCAGGTCCGAAGGATACGCTCTGCTCCTGGCACTGCTTTCTTGGCAGTTTCCCAGCTCTCTGCTTGCTTCCCTTTCCTGTCCATCTCTTGAGAGATAAAAGGTGGTGCAGCCCACACCCTGGGGAAACTCCCTTTACATTGATCAGGGATGTAACCTGGGTGAAGGTGGTGTTACAATCCCACCCTAATCCTCTTAATGTAAAATTACAATCACAAAATGGAGGGCAACCACAGAATACTGGGATCCATGGCCCAGCCAAATCGATACATTTTTGGGGGGGCATAATTCAATCCATGACAGTCACTATGAGTCGGAATCGACTCAACACAACAGGTTTGTTTTGTTTTGTTTTTTATTAGTCTTCGAAAACTATTTCTTGCGTCTTTGACGGTCTTAGGCTCATCCCAAGGGGCTCATCGTGTAAGTTTCCCCCAAAACATGGGTTTTCTTTCTCCTTTAAGAAATTATCAGACCAATTTATGTATAAAATTTTGTATGGAAAACTAACTTGAAATGTAAAGTTCATTTAACTACAACAATAAAAAAAGAAAGAAAGAAATTATCAGACCAACTACTAAGAGAATCAAATATTCCCCATGTCATTTGTATTCTAGTTCTATGTTAACTAGATAAATAAAAGTGGACCCTGAGGCAGGAAATGGTTTGTTATTACTGCATTTGCTTGCTGTATAGAATTGGAATTTAATTCAACTTCTCTGTTTTCTTTTTAATGGTAACATCTTCTCTACTTATTTCACAAACTGTTGTGAGGATCAAAATAGGTGTTTTTTCTTTGAAAACTATTCTGAAAGGTATAAAGCACTATGCCAATGTAAAATGCCATTTATCGTCCTTATTTTAGTAGATTTATCTTTAAATAAGTCAGGCTAGTAAGCAGATGAGTCATATGACAATAAAGTTTCTAGATCTAGAAAAAGAACAGTGTTTGATAATCATTTACTGAGTGTCATGGATTGAATTACGTCCCCCCAAAAATGGGTGTATCAATTTGGCTGGGTCATGATTCCCAGTATTGTATGATTGTGTACCATTTTGTCATCTGATGTGATTTCCTTATGTGCTGTAAACTCTATCACTATGACGTAATAAGATGGACTAGCAGCAGTAATACCAATGAGGTCTACAAGATTAGATAGCGTCTTAAGCCAATCTCTTTTGAGATATAAAAGAGAGAAGCGAGCAGAGACACATGGGAACCTCATACCACCAAGAAAGCAGTGCCAGGAACAGAGCATGTCCTTTGGACCTGAGGTGCTTGCACAGAGAAGCTCCTAGACCAAGGGAAGATTGATGACATGGACCTTCCTCCAGAGCCGACAGAGAAAGTGTTCCCCTTGAGTAGATGCCCTGAATTTGGACTTGTAGCCTACTAGACTGTGAGAGAATAAAATTCTCTTTGTTAAAGTTATCCACTTGTGGGATTTCTGTTATAGCAGCACTAGATGACTAAGACACCAAACAAACAAACAATGAAGTCCCAGACCATGGCAAGCACTGTACTTGGCAATGGGACAGAATAAATGGCAGTCTCAGTCTTTAAATAGATCACCTCCTTGTAAGGAGGCAGGCATGAAAACTACAACTGCAGTTGGAAAAGAACATCAAGCAGGGGAAGCTTGACACTACCAGTCTAAGAGTATATAAAGGAAAGTGTCCAATATCCACTTTCAGGTAAAAAGAAGAAACCTAGGACAGGGGAAAAACTCAACAAAGCAGGAAGCTACTCCCTCTGCTACAAAGAAGTAAAATGTACCATTACAGAGACAAAGATTTGGGTCACTTTGCAAACTTGGAATCACTCTGTAACGCGATGACAAATGTTACAAGGTCACATGGTCATTCACAAAACATTTGCCAAAATCAATAATTTTGTCAGCAGCTTTCCTGAAAGCTCAGAGCTCAACTAGGAAAAGGCGCCATCCTCCTTTGTGGGTTCCACCCTGCCTTCTAAATGAGAAATGCGACAATGAAAGACACGTTTGCGGTGACTGTGATCACCTGGCTTCCCGCTCCCTCTGTGGGCTTTTTCCTCATGCCTCAGGTGAAACCCTATTTTGGATTTTAAGCTAGGGGCTCATGAAACAGCAGACTTTTCTAACATTCTCCTTCTGTTTCCACCTCTAAAAGAAGTAATTGGCAAAATGGACATTTGGTATGAGAAACTCAATACAATCCATATCCAGACCATAATCTATTATCATGGATAGAACCCAAATTAATTTTACTATGAGACATGTTAACATTGCTTAGAAAATGATAGCAAAATATACAACATCAAGTATGGCAATATTTTAAGTAGATTTAACAAAGGTTCACATACATTAATATATGACACATTCAAAATGCTGTTGAGGAAAACTGTAGTGTCTGGGGAAATGAGAAACAAAAACATATTTTTAAATGTTGTAGCTAGGGAGATTAGAAATAAAAACATATTTTTAAATGTTGAAGCCTTGGAGTTAAGTGTTTTTCTACTCTGTTTTGTTTTGCTTTGCTTGGTTCAGCTGACTGGTGGGTAGGAGGAAGAGAAAGGAATTTTGGCAAAAAAAAATGTACAATTTTAGTATATATCGTATTTAGTATATATTATGACTTTAGCATATACTGAAGTCTGTAATGCATGTTAATTTGTTCAAAAATTGATGCTTGACATTTGCTGGGGAGGTTCTCCTTTCATACAACCAACAAAGTAGACAAGTTAACAAAAGATCACACCTTAAACATGAGAATTTGAAATGCTCAGTGCGAAGTGCCTAATACAACGCTTAGCAAAAAGCAGATAGCCAATACTTAACTGTTTTTACTAGGCGTAATCAGAACAGTAGATGTGCATGCAAAACTCTGCAGGAACGGGCAGGACCATACAATTCGCTTTGCCTAAGGGAGTCACATTCCAGTCTTAATGGATGACTGGGAGTTCAACAAACAGACCAGAAAAGAAATCCCAGTTTGGGAGACGCATGTACAAAGACACGGAAGTAAGAAAGCACACGGCATTTAGGGAGTATAGGTGTAGGGTGTGGAGAGAGAGGAGGTAACACTTGAAAAGGTGGAAGAAGTTAAACTCTTTTTGATGCCGTGATAAGGAGTTTAGATTTTATTTTATGCCATAATAAAGAGTTTATAGTTTATTTATAATTTTTTCTTTAAGCCGATGGTTTCAATACTGAATTCACACCTGATTTTCCCAGGGAGCCCTTACAAATGAGACATTCAGGTTCAGGGCCTCTTCTCTTCCCACCTTGCCCCTCATCCCAAGCACACACACATAGGGTTGTCAGATGTCACAAATCAAAATACAGGACACCCAGTTAACTCTTAATTTCAGATGATTTTTTAAATATAAGTATGTCCGATGCAATATTTGGGATATACTTAAAATAAAAATTATTCCTTGTTTACCCAAAATTCAAATTTAATTGCTTTTCCATATTTTTTCAAGTAATCTTACCCACTCAGACTAATTGAATTGAAATCTCTGAGGTGGGTGTTCCTCAAAACTCTCAACGTAATTTTCATGGGGAAACAGGGTTAAGAATCACTGGTGGTGCAGTGGTTGACAGCTACGGCTGCTAACCAAAAGGCTGGCAGTTCAAATCTACCAGCTGCTCCTTGGAAACCCTTTGGGGCAGTTCTACTCTGTCCTGTGGGGTCGCTATGAGTCAGAGGTGACTGGCCGGCAACGGGTTTTGATTGTGGTCTGAGTGATGGATGGTCATCAAAGTATTTCAAACAGGGAAACAATATGTTGAGGCAGATTACCGGGAAGATTATTCTGACCGCTGTGTGGAGTAGAGACCGGACCAGGGAGGAGAAGGGGAGAAGGGGGCGGCAGGGAGATCTATTAAAAGTCATCACAGCCACATGGTTCAGAGATGCAATTGGCTTGAACTAAAGCAGCAGTACTGGAAATAGAGAGAAAAACAAGATTCCCCACCACCGACAGTAAGAACCGGGGGGAAGAAAGGGCACAGTAGGAGCAGAGGATGCGTCCTGGACCCCTTCCAACGTCACTGTTCCTTAGCACTCTCCTTTCCTTCCCTCCTTCCTCAGCCTGAGTTGAAGCACAGCTGCAACTTATTATCTGAGTGACCTTGAACAAGATCCTTAACCATTTTAAGACTCAATAATTCATCCATAAAATGGGGAAACCTACTGCCATCCAGTTGATTCCGACTCATAGCAACCCTACTGGACAGAGTAGAACTGCCCCATAAGGTTTCCAAGGAGCGGCTGGTGGATTCGAACTGCCAACCTCTTGGTTAGCAGCTGAGCTCTTAACCACTGTGCCACCAGGGCTCCATAAATACATGCACATATCTATTCTATCTAGATATTCACATGTATGTGCCTGTGTATGTATATGTAGAAACAGAAGATAAGGCAAAGCAAATAAATGCGGCAAAATTGGTGAATCACAGCTGAGGGCGTTATACTACTTTTTGAAAAGAAAGTAAGTCAAAAATTTTAAATAAAAAAGCAAGGAAAGTAAATTAAAAAAAAAAATATTTAGAACAAATGGCTCTTGCTATCAAAAAAAGGGGAAGGAGCAAGGTCTGGAATCAGACAAAACCAAGTTCCCATCCTGACTGGACTACCCATTTGTTAACTGGGCAACATTAGGCAAATTAGAAAATCTCTCTATGCCTTGGTTTCCTTATCTAGAGAAACAGGTAAATAATAACAATAGTACTTCCTTGTGATTCAACTAGCCGCGCTGTAATGATTGAACAAGATAACAAAGAGGAAGCGCTTAGCACCAAGGCCTGCATGAAGTGGCAGGAGCCCCATAGGGTTTGCCCGCCATTTTAATCTCCGAATACATGGGAGCAGAATCGGAAACATGCTCTCTCTGTTTCATCTATGATTTCCGCCGGCTGCCTTTTTAATTTTTGGGGGCCGGCTTTTTAATATATCTGTCTGCCATAAATTGGGACATCGCTAAAAAGTTGGACCACTCTTTTTTAGGAGAAATAAGTACGAACAGAAAGCCCCTTTGGTAGAGTAGGTAGCTTAAAGGCGGTACTCCCTTTCACTGTTATCTGTGAAAACCGGCAATGAACAAATCATAAAAAATGTGTTTGGAAATTTCAGCTCCACAGTAATAGCTGAAACAAAAGCAGAAAATTGCAGCTCTCTGTGTAATAACTAAGCCTCTTGTTAGCTGCTGTATCAAATATAAAACATTTTCATTTCCTTTGTATAGGAAATTCAATAGGACTTGAAAAGGGGGTCATCCAAGCACTGTGACTCCCACAATAAAATGTGAGCGGTGCTAATATTCCTTTTCCAACTCTCGAGCGACTGCAAATAACCAAACAGATAAAATGTAGCTTTCATAAAACTCTGTGTTTGGTGGAGAATTAGCATCAGACTTGTGCTCACGACTTGCTAACGGAAGGTTGGCCAAGAGCTCAGATTTATGCCATGAAATTTAAATGGTTTTCTCCTGAGGTTTTCTTGACAATATCATCGCATGCGGCTGAGTTAGTTTATTGGCACTTTCGTGCGGGGGATTGTTTTTGGAGGAGTGGGGAATGTGGGGGGCGGGGGTGAGGGTAACCTATTTCTTTAAGAAACCCAGAACTTAATGGGGCTCTAGGGAATTTTAAATCAGGGAATTTGGAAGGGTAACACAGGCAAGAGTCTCCAAACAGTGAGGCAGAATCAACAACATTTACAAAATTACGTTTAGGGGGGAAAAGAAAAACATGTTAAGATTGCAGTTCTTTTGTTGGGGTGTTTATAACATAACACACGGCTTCATCTCGCTAGGCTTCTGAAACCAGAATGCTATTGCTAGAAGATTTTTGTGGCTCGGGCTTTGTATTCACATGCAAGTTTACAGGGAATTTTGCACAAAGACGAAGCCTCAAATTGAATTCAGACCCAGGTATTTTGGCAGTTGGGAAAGGTTATGGAAGGTGCCCAATACAATTTCACTAACTAACTTAGAAACAAGAGGTCACAGACTTAAGTTAAGCAGAGAGGCTGGGCCTATAAGCAATTCAAGCAGAATTTGATTACAAAAAGGGTGGCGGAATAATGGCACATCGCTAAAGGCAGCAATAGATGCAGGAATTGTAAATCAGTTCAAGGAAGCTGAGAGAAGAAAGAAATCAAAAAGGAAAACAAATCAACTTTCTTAAAAATATCCTAGGGTTAACGTGAGCATCCTCGGTGGATCAGTCAAGCCTTTATCCCTTCTGTGTCCCTGTGCTTTGAAAACACACCTAAACGGCAGTTCATTGATTTCCACAAAGGCCAGAGACCTGTGTCATCCACCCAATTGAATTCTTTTGTGCCGTACATGTGCTTACCCTATATCGTCCATCCCCTTACAATTTTATCTCTCCATGTATACATTTCTCACACCCTGGGTAGGACACATTATTCCATTCTTGCCAACACTCACTATATAATCACCTTGGGAACTGACATTTTGTTCTTGCCCTTGCAATACATGAGAGGAATTAAAGGTCCGTGTCTTTTGTATCTGTAACGTTTTACTCCTTCCATGCATTTCAAGGATAGTAGCTGAAGATCAGTATAAGAAAGAATTCATCTCAAGCTGGAACATAAAAAATGCACATCCAATAATAATTATGCTGTTTTTAAAACGACTGTATTTCTGGACAAGGAAATGAAAAGAAGCAAGGCCAACGCTAAAATGCCAAAATAGCAGAGAATGCTGCGAAATGGAGCCCACAATGGGGACTGCCAGCAAGCTCGAGCTAACATTAGAAGCGTGTGGAAGTTGGCAACCCAGGCTCACGTGGAGTTAAAGGAACAGTGTTTTTGTATATTTCACTTCCTGTTGGTGCTGATCCCTTGAATGTTGCTTGGGGTTATTACACTCACAATTTCAAACAAATTTCAGCTAAACCTAAAAATATTTTCAACTATAAGAAACCAAACATGATTTTTACTAAGCATAATAAAGCAGCTCAAATCTCGGTAAAGCTTCCAGAATCTACTTAGAATACTGAGACGCTCCCAAAGCCCCTGGGAAGAACTAGCCCTTGCCATGTCTAATTTTCAACTGTTTTGTTTCAGCTTTCTGAGTTTGGGTTTTATATCTTTGCAACAATTTTACTTCTACTCCCCTGCCCCTCTCAACCCATCTTCCAATGCTTGTGAATCAGGCTCCTTATTTTTTAACAAATAACCCAGTTGACATTTATTGGGCAGGTGGTAGCCAGGCGTCCGTCTCTGCAGGGAGAGAAAATTATTTTAGGTGTTTTCCCCACTCTCCTGCCTTTCTGCATAAGTGAATTTCAGCACCTGATCCTCGCCACAAAGGTCATCCATTAGCAGAAAGCAGAAACTAATGTGACTTTCCCCGGCACCTTTCCTACTCAGCCATCGGCTAATGGTGTGGGTAGCGATCAGCGAGAGCTTTAGAGAAGCGTTTGGATACAGGTTGCACATTAGAATGTCACCACGTTCTTAGGACCAACTTCTAACACAACTTCAGCCATGAGAGAGGATGGATGTTAATTTATTGACCGGTATGTTTGACAGTCAATTGTTTTCTTTTTTTTTTTTGCTGGATTCAAGCAACTCTTTTGCTCTTAAAGAATAATAATAAAACAGCGGCTACGGAGGTAGATTTATGGCAGATTTTTTTCCCCTTTGGTTACACTGTCTTCTCTCCTCTGTCATTAGTTCAGCAACTTATCACTTTGAAACACTAGGCCGAGAAAAGACATTTGACAGGTTTAAACCGATATTTGATTGGCATCGTGGTTACTGTGACATCCTAAATATAGATGGAATATATGGGGTGGATTTACCCTATGCCTTCCACTGGTTTCTTTCATAGCAAAAAGAGAGAACAGATTGATTAAGAAAACCCAGAAGAATAAATAAAGGTGAAGAATCTGCTGATGCAGCCCTACACGAAGAATTGCATTTCTTATTTTTAGATTTATGCTTAGAAGACAAAGAAATCCATATGAGCCTCTGTCTGTATCATTCCTCCAAGCTCTTAAAAAATTATATATATATACTCAATACAATCAGTTTGACATAATTCCAGAGAAATACTTTTTCATCTTCTATTGATTTATAACTTCTCACTTTTCTTATCCTTGTCAAAACTTTTCATATACGACCCAAGAGCTAGGGAACCAAAATCAGTATTGTCCCGTTCTGAGTGCCAATGTGTGGTGATCTTCAGTGGTCCCTAAACATGTCTGTCAATATTTATCGATGGGATCCACAGGCACTCTGAGTGATCCCACTCTGGAGAGGCAGACACCAATGGCAAGTTGAGCTGGGAAAGGAGGCGCTTCTGCTGTAGGCCAGAGTTGGTGAGGCAGCACTGGGATGCTCCGAGGCCATTGACAAAATGTCAAACATTTCCAATCTCTGACCAGTTCTTCAGCTAACGCTATACTAAGTAGAAATATGGCTATTTCTTTCAAGGAACCAACGGGCACACAAACATACAAACGCACAGAAATAGACACAGAGTCTCAGTCTTTTTTCTCCTCCAGTTGCTCTCTCTCTCTTTCTTGCTCTTGCTTTCTCTCTCTGTCTCTCTCTTTCACACACACACACACACACACACACACACAAATAGTCTACAGGGAAATTAAGCGATACCAATGAAACAGTGTACTGAGAAAGTTCTTGGATAAATTAACAACGCAATTACATTACATGACACGCCACAAGATGGATGAGGAAAACTTGGCTGGTATTATGTTCTGTTTTCAAATTACAATTTATTTGAGGGTTTTAATGGATGCCTTATTAAAACATCTCAGCCCTGGTCAGGTTTCAGCATATGTCACAGTGGCCTGTGATTGATGACACCCTCTGCTGCTTCTCTTGCACATTTGCAGGGAATTTAAGCAAAGAGGGAATGAGCTGAGGCCCCGCGTTGTATTGATCGCGTGGAGGTGCACTGCCTGGGAGCACAGTCTAATAACATTCTCTTAGCTGAACTGCTTCACATGAAGGCATTTATTACAAGAACTAAAATGTTATATCGCTCAGAATAAAAGAATATTGTACAAACAAAAGAGTTAGCAGTGAGCAGGGGAGAAAGAGAAAGGCTATGGGATGCTAAGAGACCGTGCCTTGACATCTATTGGAAGCCACATTTCTAAGTGTTGATGAAAAAAAAAATGAAGAAAGCTATTCTTTAAAATAGAAAAAACTGTAGTGAGCTTTTATTTTGCTTTTTAAACCAGTTATATGTAACCGCTGAGTTTCGTGAGAAAGAAAATGCTAGGTGAGGATTGAGAGCTGAACAGCCTTGAAGTCAATTGGAAAATAACTAAATATTAAAATGCACTGTAGGATTCAGAGAATCATCTGAAATTTCATGCTTTATATGCTGTAGTTAAATTTCCTACTCGGTCCGATCAAAGCAGTGAGAGCTATTCATATCTAAAGGAGGTTGTCCCCCCATCCACACTACTACAATTTGACAGAATTATATAAAACGACTCCACTGAAATAGTATCACTTGAAGTTTTGTAGAATCTTAATTGTATCATCAAGAAATTTACATTTCATAGCCTTTAGTCAAAAAAACATGATTCCACTTGTATAGATGCTATATACCCGGGTGCATCAAGTCATAGAAAAAAAAACAAGAAGGACATAAAATAAAACAGTAACAGTAATTATCTCTAGGAAAAGAGATAATGGGTGACTGCATTTCTCTATTTTTTTTTTTTTGTAGTTTCCTGATTTTCTACAATAAATACATGTTACTGTTAAAATCAGAAAGAAACAATGCATTACAAAAAAAGAAAAGGTAAGTCCTTGGTTTATAAAAGAGTAAATAGAGAAGTAGGGATTGATTTGAAAGAATCTAGAATAAATATAATCTCAAGGACTAGGGACTTATTTCACAATACTATGTGAGTCTCTATTTCTTTTCTTAGTAAGCAGAATCTATTTGCATTGAAAATTAAAATTTAAAAAATCAGTAACAGATGAGTAAGAATGAAAATATCCTTACACAATCGAGGGGGAAAAAAAGCAAACAAGAAAGATAAAAACAAGAAGAATGCATGATGCATTTTCAAACCTGGCAATGTTAGGTTTTGTCAATCCCAGTCTAAAGTGATTTTTTTTTTTTTTTTTTGCTTGACCTGCTATGATAGCCATTATTTAAGCTGCCACATTTATTATTTTGTTAGCCTTTGAGGGCCTATAAAAATCTCACCTAATTATATTGGAATCACCTAGCATCACAACCAAAGCCAAAGAAGGTGAGAAAATGGCCAATGGTTTTCCTTGAAACGAAAGGAAAAAATGGTAAAGAATGAACAAACAGCAGAATCCAAGAACACCTGGGAAAGCTAGCTTTATGAGTCTCCCAAGAAATGGATACAGAAAATATTTTTTCTATGTTGACAGAAATTGTTAAATTGTAAAAATGGATTTCCTAGTATTGTCAGTTGAATATACCTTCTAATGTACAAAATACCAAATTGAGAGTCTTTGAATAGATTGTAATAGCTTTGGTGGAGAGGTGCTGGGGAAAGAAAGGGAAATGTTACTTAAACTCCAAGGCTCCTTTCTCTATTGGATTCTAGATTTCATATCCCTCTCCTAGGTCTCCTCACTGTCCTCATCTTTTGTGACTGAATGCTTTTCCATTTATCAAAAGGGAGTAACGTTCTTCTTCTTTTATTGTAGAAGTGGTTATATAATATCAGAATCCCCAGGTTTCCTTTGTTTTAGAAAGAAAGAGCAATTCCCCAATTTTAGAGACTTACTTCATGTAACTTCAAATCGGTGAACAAATTGAGCGTCATCTACCTGTAAAACAGAGTGGCACAACAGCACCATGATTCCTAACCTCTGTGTGATGATAGCTTTGAGAACCAACATCTTCTCACTATAAAATGCATACACCCACATAGACCACACTTTAGCCACCCAAAGACCCAAGGTTAGAACTGAAGCAATGATGTAATAAAACGACAATTCAGGCATGCCCTATGTCCTGAAAGTGGTGAACGCAGAAGCATTTATTAATAATTATTGTGCAGTTCAACCTTTGAGAAGTACTGTAATTGAAAAACATGTGCTGTATCTCTTAGGAAAATGTGTGTATTATACACAGTGATTTGTTAATAGAAAAGCACTGTGGCTCTGGGGATTGGATATTTTGATAACTTCAAAATCCGACTCTTTGTTAGATTAGGGGGGTTCTTTAAAACTAGGAAATCCAGGACTATTTTGAATCCTGGAGAAGTGTCTTGTCAGTCTTTTGCCTGAAAACTGGTCCTTGTGACCAAACCACACACCAAACCCATCGCCACTGAGTTGATACCGACTCATAGTGACCCTACGGGACAGAGTAGAACTGCCCCATAGGGTTTCCAAGGAGCAGCTGGTGGATTTGAACTGCCGACTTTTGGTTAGCAGCCAAGCTCTTAACCACTGCACCACACCTGTGACCAGTAGGAGAATAGACAGAACCTCCACCAGGGCAAAGTCTCACTCTGTCAGGAACAAAGTAGAGGGTACGACCTTCACAGCACCATTTCCAATACCACAAAGCAGAGGGTACGGCCTTTACAATATATTTCCAATACCACAAAGCAGATGATGACATCAGGGCAGCTGTGAAGGACAGAGCAGCAGGCAGGAACATTAGAGACAACACTGGGAGCCCCTTGGGAGGGTGCAAGTTGCAGGAGCCGAATCCCATGATAGTGTGAGTCAAAGAAGGTAGAACCATGGGGTAAAGGGAAAAAACAAACACAGAGAAAAGTACGAGAGAATGCAGGAAAGAGGAAGACAATTGTCCACAGAACACAAATCCCATAAATACTGTAACGTTGGTCTTTGAGTAACTTCCACATTGAGCTCCGTCCAACACGTATGATAAATAAGAAGATGCGAGATGGAGACTCAATTCCTATGCAGACGTGGCTAAGTTGATTATCACTGCCTGGCTCATAACAGCTTTTATCAACCACTTCTTGATAAGAAATATTTGATAACCAAAACTAAATTAATATGGATATAATTTACTCATAACTTCTAAAAGTGAATGTGCCTAAGGATGTTCATAGTGGTTTTGTTTTATTCTCGAATAATCTCTTTGCATTTTTTCAAAGTCTCAGTTTAACAGCCTATGTTATTTGGGGTTCTTGGTTGCATATAGGGTCACAATGAGTTGGAATTGACTCAACACCAATGGGCTTGGTTTTTTGGTTTGCTTGCACCAGACGCCAATTCTGGATAACTTATAAGGCAATTTTTTGGAAGGCTGTCAAGAAGCTCAGAGATTCAATGGAGAGGTTAGGTTAACAGGGCTTGGGGACAAACAGACCAACTAAGGTGCAACTAGTCCTGGATGGCCTGTCTCTCATGTCTGGTTTTTGGTTTGGGCAATAGAGGCCACTGGACCATGAGTCCCTCATCCTACCTCGGGCTAGCCTGGGCTCTATCACATGACAGCTGGGTTCTGAAAACAGCAAGAGAAGACAAGGCCAATGTGCAAAGTACTTTCAAGCTTCTGCTTGCATCATGTTTGCTTATGTCACATTAGCCAAAACAAGTCACATGGGCAAGCACAGAGTCAATGCAGAGGAGACAGGCACAGTGGTATGAACACAGAAGCTGTAATTCACTAGGGGCCATTAATGTAACTAGCTAATCACCCAGCTTCTGGCTTCCATAATGGAAGGGAGCTGCCTGGAATTTTCCTCCCATAAAGCCTGTTCACGATGAATGATGGGTAACTATCGAAATAAAAGGGAACAAGGGTGATATTAGGAAGAATAATGGATAATGGGCAGCCAAATAAATGAGAAATGGCCACCATGGAACCCTACTTAGATTTCCAAAATGGAAAAGAACTGAAGCCAGATAGATCCTATTTTATTCCTCTGAAAATGCTGGACTGTGGACACGTATCAGCCATAAGGAATTCTGGAGTTTCCCTAAATGACCAGTTCCCCATTCTAATGTATTTGAACTTTCCAGACTAGCCAAGAAAAGTATGAACTATAATCTTGTTCTATTTTTTTGTGTGAACAGCCGTAATAAACATTCCTCAACTAATTTAGGTTACATCTGTTCACATTTCAATTCTTATGTCTAAATGAAAAATAATAGAAGCCAAATATGAAACGTATATTTTAAAAGAATCTCGCTGCTCCAGGAACTTGTTATCTCCTGTGTCACACACAGTTTCTTTCAGTTTGTTTGGTAAATAACAGTTACTGTACATAACCACACTGCTAAAAGTACCGAGAGACAAAAAATAAGTAGATATTTTCTGGCAGTTGAGCGCACAAATATAACCTCTCAACCTGCAGCATCCAAAGGTTAAGCTGCAAAACTGAGTCCATTAACCTTTCTAAATGGTTGTGATATTAAAAACGGACTCTTAATAGCTAAGGGTCATCATCTAATGCAATAACCATCAGCAATAAAGAATTATAGATTAAGAACATTATCTATCTATAAAGTGGCCATTTATGATACTTGTGCTGACACCGTCTCTAAAAGGTACATACACCCCTGGCCACAAGTTCAGACCTAATAATATACATTATGCTTTTATTAGTGTAGTTATGATATTAGTGAGTTTTTAAGAGAAAATCATTACATTTTAAAAAGGTTCAGGGTGTTTACTTCAAACATGAAACTAACAAAGGGAACAGCTTCACAACTCACTTTCACGGAGCTATAACTCAGAGGGGGCTGACTGACTCCGGGGTAAAATGAAGAAGAAAAGCAACATGTTCTTAAATTGTCTAGTGCCTGTGTCACAGGACAAATTTGGGCTCATCGACAGAACTGAGAAGCAACCACTTACATGAAAGTTTGTGCTTCTTTTATCAAGTAAATGATTCTTTATTTGAATTGAGCTTTAAAAAAAATTATTATTATAGCTTAGTTGATTGAATATACGTTCATGGGCGTCCCTAGGTGGCACAGTTCACGCTCTTGGCTGCTAACTGAAAGGTTGGCAGTTCAAGTCTACCCGGAGGCACTTCAGAAGAAAGGCCCGGAGATCTATCTCTAAAAATCAGCCATTGAAAACTCTGTGGAGCACAGTTCTATTCTCATAGGTATGGGGTCGCCATGAGCCAGAATCAACTCAACAGCAACTGGTCTGGTTCATTATCAGTGGGGATGTGCTATGCTTGAATTCCACAGATATGAATAAAAGAACATTTGATTATAATAATGGCTCATCCTCACTAAATATTCTTAAAGACCAGAGATTGTCAGCAAAATACATTCTTACTTCTCTAAAATATACCAGTTGTGGTTGAGGCTATTCTGACTAATGAAGACAATATGCATTGTAGAGTAGAACTGAGCTCCACAGTATTTTCATTACTGTGACCTTTCAGAAGCAGGCTGCCAGGCCTTTCTACCAAGGCACTTCTGAGTGGGTTCAAACTGCCAACGTTTTGGTTAGTAGTCCAGAGCTTAACCGCTTGCACCACCCAGGAACTCCTCCTACAAAAAGAGAACTAAAAAAATCACCTAAATTAGCTAAATTTTCTAAAGGTGTGTTTATTGGATTAACCTATGTTGTGTTTGTAGCCCCACAAAAACAAGAGGAAATGTAACCAGGGCTGAAGTCACACTGAGCCTTGTTCTAAGGAGATGGAGAAAGAAAAACGTAATGGAAACAAACAGACAAAAAAACCAAAACTAGGAATTATTTTAGGCCATACCAGTATACAGCGTGTCCCTACCCTAATCACTTCAGAGTTAGAAAAGGAGCAGACACCCATGGGGAAGATGCCGTGTGAAGAGAGAGACACTCAACAGCAACTGGTTTGGTTTATCATCAGTGGGGATGTGCTCTGCTTGAATGCCACAGATTTGAGTAAAACAACATTTGATTATAATAATGGCTCAGCCTCAGGATATCTGTCGCCAATGTCTTTTCTTCTCAGATGCCTCTGGATGGACTCGAATCTTTATGATTCACCAAGCTAAGATGACTAACACCTGACCCATAAAAACCCAAAACCCAAATCTGCTGCTGTTGAGTCGATTCCCACTCATAGCAACCCTATGTAGTAGAACATAATTGGTGGTGGTGTTCATTGCTGTTGAGTAGATTCCAACTCATGACAACTTCATGTGTGCAGAATAGAACTGCTCCGTAGAGTTTTCAAGACTATGACATTTTGGAAGCAGATCACTAGGCCTTACTTCTGAGGTGTCTC
Organism: Trichechus manatus latirostris; assembly: GCF_000243295.1. Lineage (NCBI taxonomy): Eukaryota > Metazoa > Chordata > Mammalia > Sirenia > Trichechidae > Trichechus > Trichechus manatus. Next base: position 3,767,903 of record NW_004444012.1, on the reverse strand, counting down.
TGGGTGGGTTTGAACTGCCAACCTTTCATTTAGTAGTCTAGCACTTAAGCATTTGCTCCACCCAGGGACTCCTAAAACGGAATAGGTAAGCTAATAATGGGTAAAATAATTTCTTCCTTAAAACTTGTCAAATTGATTTACTAAAGAGAGAACCTCTTTTCCAGTCTTCTGTCCCATATTCACCCCCAACTAATTGTCACTCCAACTTCAGGTCAGGCTATTTCAAAACCACGGCCAAAAAAACTCAAGAAATTCCACAGGGTTGAATTAGTAAGTCATATTATTAAGTCACATATTAGTAAGTCACATGCCACAGTCCTATTGTTAGGCTAACAGGAAAAGTATATCTAAAACCCAGTGGCTCCCTGATGATCATAGAAGCACAGATTTTGATTTCGTTCCCTCTTATGGAAGCCTAGAAGTTTACTTGGCCTGCTAGACTATAGCAAAACCAAAGCACATGTTGCCATCAAGTGGATTCCAACTCACAAGGACCCTACCGGACAGAGTAGAACTGCCCCATACGGCTTCCAAGGAGTGGCTGGTAGATTTGAACTGCGGACCTTTTGGTTAGCAGCCAAATGCTTAACCACTGCATCACTAGGGCTCCATGCTAGAGTATAAGCTGCATAAAAGTAGGATTTATATTCTTTATCTTTGCATCTAGTATGTCTAACATGGAAGCCACAGCTCCATAAATAATATTTGCAGATTGACAGTAATACATTTTGAGCAACATACAGCTGAATGTTCAGTGTATTTCAGCAGAGAGTAGCAGCACAGCGGAAGCTCTGGCAGTTTTTCCAACCATGTTCTCAATGGGGCCACCAAGCACAAATGGAGTTGGAAGCAGACTGCTTTCTTGTTTTGGTAAATTTCCTTAGGGTGTGTCCTGTAATGTGGCTAATTTACCAGATTACTTTTACCACACGATATTAAGATAACATAATTATCAACCAAACTATGCTAACTAGAATCCCCAAAGGCACAGATTTCATGAATTAACTAGAAGCAATGCAATTTCACAATAAGCACATCTTTTTAATCCTATTGTCAGCAGGTCTAATTCTCAAAGGTACCTAGTGTGTTATCTCTTCATACAACTATCTAGACTTCTCTTCTTCTGTGGTTATTCTTGTAATTTTTATAATAACCCATGGGATCTCAGAAGTAATGCATTTTCCTCTCCTTTTCTCTACTTCTGCATTTTAATCTTCTGCTCTACTCTTTACTTCATTCTTCTCCCACTCCCTCTCCACGCTCTCCTTTTGATATTTATTTATTACAAATAATATCAGGGTAGATTTATTATTTCTTTATATTTTATTTCCTCAACTTGCTGGGCATCCAACAAGTTTTATTCCAACTATGAGCAGCTGGATCATTAATCAAGTGCCGATATAGAGAGAAATAGATTTTGTTTTATTTGAGGTATCACTGTTGTTGTTGTTGTTAGGGGCCATCAAGTTGGTTCTGACTCATAGTGACCCTATGTACAACAGAACAAAGTACTGCACGGTCCTGTGCCATCCTCACAATCATTGCTATGCTTGGGCCCATCATTGCAGCCACTGTGTCAATCTATCTCATTGAGGGTCTTCCTTTCTTTTGCTGACCCTCTACTTCACCGAGCATGATTTTCTTCTCCAGTGATGGGTCCCTCCTGATAACATGTTCAAAGTCCATGAGATGAAGTCTTGCTATCCTCACTTCTAAGGAGCATTCTGGCTGTGCTTCTTCCAAGACAGACTTGTTCGTTTCTTCTGGCAGTCCATGGTATATTCAATATTCTTCTCCAACACCATAATTTAGGGGGAACAATTCTTCGATCTTCCTTACTCATTGTCCAGCTTTCACATGTGCATGAGGCAATTGCAAATACCATGGCTTAGGTCAGGTGCTCCTCAGTTCTCAAAGTGACATCTTTGTTTTTCAACACTTTAAAGAGATCTTTTGCAGCAGATTTGCCCAATGCAATACGTCATTTCATCTCTTGACTACTGCTTCCATGGGCATTAACTGTGGATCCAAGTAAAATGAAATCCTTGAAAGCTTCAATGTTTTCTCCATTTATCATGATGTTGCTTATTGGTCCAGTTGTGATGACTTTTGTTTTCTTTATGTTGAGCTGTAATCCATACTGAAGGCTGTAGTCTTTGATCTTCATCAGTAAGTGCTTCAAGTCCTCTTAGTTTTCAGCAAGAAAGTTTGTGCCACTGGAAAGTGTGAATTAAGTCAACCACTTTTTGAATAATTATACACATAAATATTCAAAACAGTCACCTAGGAGGCTATTTACTTTTTCCAGCAATACAGATATTACTAAAAAAAAAAAAAAAAATAATGGAACTTCTCCCCTGAAGTTGTCTTCAAGTTCTGTGACACATTTTATTGAATATTCACTTGGGTATGTTGGGATACTTTTTATTTAAAAATGGTTCATAGGATGGATTGGATTAACATTAGTTTTGTTAGGTCTCGCCAGAATTTTTTTTATATAGAAATATTTTTAAAGTTAATGTTCCTTTCAAATAGAAGTATGGTTCTGCTTAGATAATCTGGCAGGACTTGCCTTCCTTTGGTGGAAGCCGGGGTTCCCCTATGTCTTAAAGAACTGAATGATTGATGAAAATCACAGTCACTAAAAAAGGGAGTAGTCTCTGTAATCCTTTTGCAGATCTTGAAGATCTTCTACAAAAGATCTTCTAAAAAAGGTCAGAGGACAAAGATGATAGGGACCTTTTCCACTGGGCTGCCCTCCCTAGGAGCACTCAGTTGTGGGCCCTGGAACTATAACAGTAACATGAACCCCCTTCCATCTATTTCCAGTTGGCTGTATAGAAAAAGTTATACATACAACTGTTGACTGATCTTGGCGGAGTCTGCCTGCCTGATTTATCCAGGACAAAGACCAAGGTTTTTATGTAGTCTTACTCACCTTCCTGACCTGGTTACTGGTTTTCTTTCCTCCCTCCAACTCCAGCACCTGACACAGCACATGGAAGGACATTCATTTGATAAATATTTGCTAAGTGGATGAATGAAGAAATTCATGATAAATCTTAGCCTATTTTTCAACCACTAAGATCTTAGGAATCCACTATGATTTGGATTTTGGCATTAAACTACCTATTCTTCTAGAGAAAATAATTCTTCCACTTCCTCCTCATTTTCTCATCTTATATTCTTTAAAAAGAAATGTATATATCTAAATCACACGGTGGCTTGCAATATATATAAGTTAAAATATATATAAGTTAAAATAAGTTAAAAAAGTATTATATTTTAGTTCTATAAGTTTTAAAAAAAAAAAACAAACTATTGCTCAAAATACTCTCAACAGAACTTCTAAAGTAAATTCTCCAAGGAAATATTTTGTATCTTAAGCTTTTTTTTTTTTTTAAATAAAACTTTCTTAGGTGCTCATGTTGTCAACAACTCAGAAGGCCCTTATTATAAGAGCTGTGATTTGACTGCCAAGCCAACTGTGTCAGTTAGCAATTGATTACCTCTCAGCTCCAAAGCCACCATTCATCTGGCCTGCTTGTGATACTAGAACATTTCTCCCTTGCCAGCTGGCAGGAGGTTAATCTTTGTAAATAGAGAGGGCTGGAGGACACTGGAAGAGGAAGGGCTGATGATACCCTTCTGATACCCATGTGCTTTGCGTCTTCCTACCTTTACAATTCAGGGTTGGCGTTGGAGACACCCAGTGCAGCTCACTCCCCTGTGAGTTCCACAATAGCATAGATTTGATTTTGTTCTGGGGCCCACCTACCCAACAGATTCTGCCAAATCATTTTTAATGTGTCTAATTTCATCAGAGGAATGGGTGCCATCTCCCTTACCAGCTGTTGATTTCAGGGTAGACATGTGACCAAGTTCTAGTTGGCGATCTATGATATATAAGAAGTACCGTGGAGGTACTTTAACAAAAGTACACAAGATAGAGATACTGGCATTTTCTACCTCTGGTGTTGGTGTATGAAGACTCAGTGCCTGGAGATGGGATGACCATCTTGAGACCAACAGGAATGACATTTGCCACACTGAGGATGGCAGAGTGGGAAGAAGATAGAATTTGGATCCTGGGTGATAAATTCAGCTGCTGGATCACCCACCCCTGGCATACCCTATCTTCAGACTCCTTGTTATATGATTTTTTTTTTTTAAATCCTCATATTATTTGGAGTATTTGAGTTTTCTGGAAAAAATGCAACTTAAAAGATCCTAACATTCCTCAAAATAAATTCAGTGAACATTCTGTGCTCTGGATCTGTGAACCCAGGAAACCTTTTTCTACTGCAGAAGGCTGACCCTCGTCTTAGGCCTTTATCATGCACTTCTAGGTTTAAGGAATCATCTGAAAATCCTCACTTACTGCAATTACAGAGATGGGATCTAGAGATGTCAAGACATGGAAAGAAACTATTTTCCTAACCTTAGTTCTCTCTCTACTTTCCATTTTGGCCACTTCAATTTTTTAAGCACTGAACTTATTCAGGAGTCCTGGTGGCGCAGTGGTTAAGAGCTACAAATCCACCAGCCACTCCTTGGAAACCCTATGGGACAGTTCTACTTGGTCATATAGGGTCGCTATGAGTTGGAATCGACTTGACAGCAACGGGTTTGGTTGTTTGGTTTTGGAACTTATTCATCTGTTGCTTATAAAGAGGAAAAATAGAGAAGCAGTTTAAAGCATGGGCTCTGGAGTCAAAACACCTTGATTCGAATCTTATCTCCTCTATTTGAGCAAATTAAGCACATATAACTAACAGGGCCTTAGTTTCCCATCTGTAAATAGATATGATAGACCCTGCCTCATAAAGTTGTACCTGGAACACAGTAAGTTATGACTGCAGTGAACTAATTTTACGTTTATTAAACCCAATTAATTTTCCCTTGACAAACAGAACCACCAATAGACAGACTTTGGAAATGGCCAGGATAATCCCAATAGAGGGTCCGAGGCTAGGAAGGCATAATTCTGCACGGAAATAAAATTACTTATTTTATTTGTGGTCTTGTTAAGAATTCTGAGCAAGATCTTACATCTTTTCACAAACTGGATTCACATACCATAGGAGAAATAAGCCCTTTATCCAAAAGGGGTGCTGACAGAAGGCATCTTCACCTTTGTATTGGAAAGGACACTATCTTCGTTATTTAACCCAAAAAACTAAACCCACTGCTGTCGAGTCAATTCCAACTCATAGTGACCCTATGGAGCCTGGTGATGGAGCAGTTAAGAGCTCGGCTGCTAACCAAAAGGCCTGCAATTTGAATCTACCAGCCTCTCCTTGGAAACCCTACTGGGTAGTTCTACTCTGTCCTGTAGGATCGCTATGAATTGGAATCGACTCCATGACAACAGTTTTTTTTTTTTAGTGACCCTATAGGACAGAGTAGAACTGCTCCATAGGGTTTTCCGGGCATATCTTTATGGGAGCAGACTGACACATCTTTCTCCCACAGAACAGCTGTTGGATTTGAAACACCAACCTTTCGGTTAGCAATAAGTTAAGCACTGTGCCACCAGGGCTCCTGAGTTATCTAGTGCTGCCATAACAGAAATACCACAAGTGGGTGGCTTTAACAAACACAAATTTATCTTCTCACAGTTTAGCAGGTTAGACGTCTGTCTTCAGGGTGCTGGCTCTAAGGGAAGGCTTTCTCTCTTTGTCAGCTCTGGGGAATGGTTTTTGTTCCTTGGTTCCTTGGTGATCTTCACGTGATGTGGCATCTCTTTTCCCCTATCTCTCTGCTTCCTAATCTGTTCCTCTTACATCTCAAAAGAGACTGACTCAAGACATACCCTACACTAATCAAAACCAAACCAAAACTCATAGCAACCCTACAGAACAGAGTAGAACTACCCCATAGGGTTTCCAAGGCTGTAATCTTTATGGAAGCAGGCTGCCACGTCTTTCTCCTGTGGAGTGGCTGGTGGGTTTGAACCGCCAACCTTTTGGTTAGCAGTCTGTGCCACCAGGGTTCCTTCCTACACTAATACTGCCTCATTAACATAACAAAGAAAGCCCATTCCCAAATGGGATTTTAACCACAGGGACAGGGGTTAGGATTTACAACACATATTTTGGGGGGGCACAATTTAATTCATTATCAGACACGGATGAACCCTGAACAGCTGAAATGAAAGAAGCAAGTTGAGTATCTACCCAGGACCTCTGCTAAAGAGTGTGTACTTCACCCTACATGCGAAGTTTGTGAAGAACCAGATGGAGCATTTCATGTACTTTGAGAAGCAACATACTGAAAGTTCTGCCCTTTCATTCATTTTGCCTTGCCTTAGATT
>NW_004444012.1:3744087-3756587 GCF_000243295.1 Trichechus manatus latirostris | reverse complement strand
GGACGCACCGTTCCTATAACCCTGTAGTTAGCCCTGTCCTGGGAGAAACTTTCCATCTAATGAGGACTAAAGGTATGCAACACACACATTTCTATAGTCATACACATAGCAACTTGCCAGATATATAGGGAAGAGAACATTCATGCAGAAGACAGAGTATGCAAAGTTCCCCACACTTAAAAAAGCTTGGTATTTGGGGCACCTGCCAAAAGTTTGGTGCTCCTGGAATGCAGACTATAGACTAGAAATGGACAAGAATTGAGGAAAGAAGGAAATAAGCCAGAGTCAGATGGTGCTTAGAAGCGATGCTGAAGTGTTTGGACCTGATCCCTGAGCTCACAAACTTCAGTGTGAAAAAGAATCCCCTGGGGAGCTTGTTAAAAATACAGATTCTAGGCCCTACCACCATAAATTCTAATTCAGAGCTCCTGATATGGCTCCTGAGAATCTGCTTCCTAATAAGCTCTCCAGGTGATGTTGATGGAAGGTGATACACACAACTTACCTGGAGAAATACTGCCGCAGGATATGGGGAGTCATTAGGGATTTATCCCAGGAATGATGTAATCAAATAGATGGTATAAGAAGAGAAATAGTTCCAAGCGGATAAATACGAGGGCCACAAAACTAGAAGGAGCAGCGGAAAACATCTGGAAACATTTCAACAGGACAGGAGGGACATTAAAAGAGCCCTGAAGAACTAAGGCAGTAACCATGGGATAAGACTATAAGGAAGGGGTGCAAAAATTTAGTAAGACCTGGTGGCTTACTGCTTGGAGAAGGGGGTAATCTGAGATGCCTTCAAGTTGTCTATTTTGGATTCTACTTAGATGATTATCTGTTTATTGAAACAGATTATGTAGGGAGATGGATAAGCTCGGGGATATGAGTTAAATTTAGGATATGTCATGTCTAGTAAAGTTGTTAGAAGCACGGACTTTGGAGTCAGATAAACTGGATTTAAAGCCTAACTCTGCCGCTTAATTATGTGCCACGGGCAATTGCTTCACCTCTCATATGTAAAAACACGGGAAAATTTTCAGGAGTTTTGAGCAGTAAATAAAAATAAAGAATAAAAAAATAAAAACAAAAAAAGAACCACAATGCCTGAAACAAAGAAAGTGCTTAATAGATGCTAATAATATTAATAATTATTATTCATTTTAATGTCATCATTATTAGCTAACTGTAGGTATTCCATAGACAGATGAAGATTTCGTGAGGATGGTTGTTAAAACTCTCTTATGGATAAGATCATCTAGAGAGAGAAACGTTTGAAGAAATAACAACTAATGATAGAACCCAGGGGGATACAAACTCTTTAACTGATAGATGAAATCAAGGAAGCCAAGGAGTGATCAGGAAGAAAAGAAGCAGAAGATACTGTTGGCCAAAGGTATAGAGAGGCTCAAGAAGGAGGAGGATGTCAACAGTGTCACATGCTTTGAAATGTTAGATAAAATAAAAGCCAAAACATATCCATTGTGTTTGATAAATGGGAAGACATTGGCGACCTGAGCCATAATAGTTTCAATGACTTGGAGGTGCCAACATACACGTCTCAGAAGGCTGAAGAGTGAACAGCAGCTGAAGAAGTAACCAAAATGAATGTGTGAAGTGAGAAACCATGTGGTAGCCAGAAAATATCATCAGGTGGAGAAGGATTTAGACTTTTTTGTTTTAATGTGAGATCGGCATGAACACATTTTCAAGCTTAGGGAAATGCCCCAGTGGAGAGGAAGAAAGGCAGAATCACTGATGGAGGAGAGTCTGAGAGAAGATAGAAGGGAATGAAATTACAACAAACAAACAAAATCAAAATATAAGTGGGTACCATCCTCGGACGATGGAGGGAAACTTCTTCCTTTGGCTTTGAAGGGAATGACATAAAGAAGTAGTCAAAATCCCAGATGCCTGAGGTAGTCGAATATGAAGGTGAGTGTATTCCTGCCAGAGGGTTTCTAAACTCGGAAAAAAATCTCTGGTGAAAAGTGAAGGGGCTGTACCAGGAGAGGGGTTAGGTGTTAGAGGAGAGGGCTAAGAATTTGGAATAAGTAACAAAGGTCAAGCGAACTGAGCAAGGATTTGTAAAAAGCCAACAGCCCGCAATAAGACACATAACAATCTGTATGCTTATTTGGTTTTCTCTGGCTATCTCAGAAGCTTGGGAGGTTGTCAGATCAAAGAAGATGGATCGTCAGTTTAATTTAATTTAAATTTTACAGAGCAGATGTGGTAGAAGAACGAGGTGGTGAAAGAAGAGATGCTATTGGGGGAATGGAGGTTAGAAAATAGAACTTCAACATTTACTAGAGAGGAAAGTAAAGGCAGAGAGAAGCTGACAGTCTGAGAGAAAGCAGAGGGCTCAAGGAGGTGGAAGAACAGAAGGAATAGGAGAGAAGGAATACGAAAAATGGAAAGACAAAACTGAGGGATTCGAATATAAATTGGGGCATATAATTTCAGACATCAAGCAGTTTCACATATTGATATAATTGTGAGTGTGGTCATGGACAGAGCTAACATTAAAAATGTTTAATGACTGGTATAGCTCAGACCCTGGTGGCACAATGGTTAAGCACTCGACTGCTAACCGAAAGATGTGGCAGTCTGCTTCTGTAAAGATTACAGCCTTGGAAACTCTGTGGGGCAGTTCTACTCTGTGGTATAGGGTCGCTATGAGTCGAGAACGACTCGACGGCAGGGGGTTTGATTTGGTTTTGGGTATAGCTCAGACATTGCTGTCCCTAGTGCTAGAGCAGAGTCCCAGTGTCCTTCTACATAGGACCAGGAATCAACCTTTAGATGCCGGACTCTCGAGGATTCTGGAGGGGTCTCATGGGAGTGAAAGGATGATGAGGGACATGGATGGAGGGTGGGAGCCTCTGGACAGTGTTTAGCAACTGTTGTTGGGTGCCATCAAGTCAATCTTCAACTCATAGCCACCTCATGTGACAGAGTCAAACTGCCCCATAGAGTTTTCTAGGCTGTAATCTTTACTGAAGAAGATCACCAGGTCTTTTTTCCCATGGAGCGGATGAGTGGTTCCAACCGCCACCCTTTCTGTTAGCTGCCGAGCACGTAAACACTGTGCCACCAGGGATCCTTCTGTTGTTGTTGTTAGGTGCCATCGAGCTGGTTCTGATTCAAAGTGATCCTGTTTAGCAACTAATATATAAGTGACACAGTGGCAGCAACGATGCGCTCAAGCGCAGCAACGATGCGCTCAAGCGTAGCAACGATTGTGAGGATGGCACAGGACTGGGCAGTGTTTCGTTCTGTTGTACACAGGGTCACTATGAGCCAGAACCGACTCGACGGCACCTAACAACAACAACGTGTAAGTATTTTAGTATTTTAACGGCTAGTGTGTATTGGATGAACACCAGTTCTAGTCAAGCTGGGTGACCGAGAAAGAGGAAAGATGAAGATCATCAGGGTAGAAGAGGGTAAGAAGGATGTTGGGTGTGTCATCCACATGAAGGTGGAAATCATCCAGGATAATTAATAGAACTGATATGGAAAAGAAGCTAGGGAAGTGCTTAGTTATTCAATGAATGCAGGTCAGTACCCTGGTGATTAGCAGAAGACAGCAATGAGAAGGAGAAGAAACAGTATAATCTAATGGCATGACATTCAAGAGAAGAAAGGAATTTCCAAATAAATGTAGAAATCAATGATCTAGAAGTGACAAACTAGAAATAGGAAGTTTATGATCTGCATTCTGCTTTAAAAGATAAGAATCATGAGAGATTAGTCAAGATATTTGGCTTCCTTTTTATTTCTCCTTCTCTCCCATTAAAAACCAAAAAAAAAAAAAAAAAGAAAACCAAACCCATTGCCGTTGAGTCAATTCCGACTCATAGTGACCCTATAGGACAGAGTAGAACTGCCCCATAGGATTTCCAAGGAGCAGCTGGTGGATTCCAACCACCAGCCTTTTGGTTAGTAGCCTAAGCTCTTAACCACTAAGCCACCAGGCCTCCATGTCTCCCCAGTTGCATAGACCCAAATAGGAAGTTTACTCTCTATCTCTGTGCCTGGGATATTGGACTACTGTTCGAGTCAGCCCGTTTTATGTGACTTAACTCCTGAGTTCTGCCTTTATAGGGAGATATTGTGCCACACTGAAAATAAAGCAGATTGTGGACCTGTTTATTTGATTATCATCAGGAAGCTTTCTATTTGCCGTCCATCTAAAATGGGGCCATGGGAACAGAAGCCCCGCTGGGTTCCCCAGGTGATTGGTGGAACCCTAGCGCTCCTAATGATCGTGTATAGCTCCTTCTCTTGCATTCTTCCTTCTTTTTCTTTTCTTTTTTTCCCCGTTTATTGTCCTAATTGAGTCCCTAGGTGGTACAAACAGTTAAGTGCTTGACTTGATGGTTCAAGTCCAACCCAGAGACACCTTGGAAGAAAGGCCTGGTGATCTACTTCTGAAAAACCAGCCATTGAAAACCCCGTGGAGCACAGGTCTACTCTGACACACAGGGGGTCGCCATGAGTTGGCGTTGACTCACCAGGAACTGTTTCTTTTTTTCTGGTTTATTGTCCTCATTTCCCACCTCCTTTTGTCTCTCTCTTATTATGTCCCTTGTTCCCTGCCTAAATCTAATGTCGTTCTTCGATATTCTGAAGCTACACAGACGTTCCCTCCCCAACATCTCAAACCTAGAATCTTTTCAAGTTAGGAGAAACAAAAACAGGTAAATAAAAATCTACTTATTTGGGTACCAGGGCCCCTAGATCTATTTGTACCATTAATTTGCCTTCGTGTCTTCTAAAATAAAATTCATTTATTTGCTTTCCAAATTTTGGGAATAGCCTCTAATAAATCAAATCGTCTCCCTCAGCTTCTCTCTCTGGAAAAAGGATCAGTCATTTAACCTACTGTTCTCCTGAAACTATTAACAGATTTATCTGTTTAAGTTACTATGTTAAAAAGGAAATATATTTTTAAAGTTAAAATAAAACTTGTGCCATTGTAATATTGGCATTATTAAAAGTATCTTATGCAAGTGTCTACGATGTGTGCTAAGCATAAATGGTTAAAATCATGTAAACTGAGTTTTTATTATAAATTATGAATAAGAATATGTAAACATTTAAACCCTACCTCTGGGTGAAACTGACCTGTTTGAAGGATTGCCTCACTCAGCAAATGTCTTATTTTCTATAACATGAAGATAAAAAAAACTACAATTATGTAGACTTGATACATATAAATGTGCTCAGTAAAAAGTGAGTCTTTTCTATATTAAATAAAATAAAACGAGTAATAATTCTGGATGTTCCACTTAAAAATATGTTATTAGAGAGAGTCAAGAGTATCACAAAACCCTTCATGTCTTATCTTTTATTTTTTTCCTCTTCTTTGAATAACTCGGGCAAGAAACCTCAACATTTTATTTGATTATTTAAGAGTTCCCTTTGGAGTAGAAGTAGATAGAGCTTGACATCGCTGTGTATAAATAAATAATTTGAAGCTTTCTATGTCCAGATAAAATTCTAAAATCAGATAAGTGGGTTTCATTTTATCTCTCATTATTTTAGTGGTGGGAGGCCTCGTTTTTCCCTCCCCCAACGGCCTCTATACCTTCCAAGATAGCTCCCCCAGGCTCTCCTGGGGCTGAGGGTGTATTTAGGATCTCATCAACCCTTCTAATCTGATTGCCATTCTGCATTGTAATCTCTGCTCCTAGGTCCTGCTCATAAATCGAGAAGGACTGCCTCATCTCCCCTTCCTCTCTAACCTCCTAGCCCACACCTAGTCCATCACAGCTCAGGAGTCAGAAATGCAGATTATACATCTGCTTCATTATGAAAATGTGTCTGGTGACACTTTCCTTCTGACAGTCAACAATATAAGTTTCAGTAAACAAGCTTACAATTTTTTATGCCATTTAGTATTGTGATGATTGCTGGTGATGGCCGTGTCCTTTACGAAAAGATAAATGGAATTCATCAGAGTCCATTTCTTAATTTTTGCCAACAAATATTTGCTTAACGCCGAAAATATGCCAGGAACTGGGCTAGGCATTAAGAATACAAAGATGAATAAACATATTCTCTGTCTTCAAAAACTCACAACCAAGGAAAGAGACAGTCATGTAAATAAATTATTATAATAGAGTATGGCAAAATAGAAAATAGAAAATTCCATGTGGGCAAAGGGGATGAATGAACTAACCAGCCTGAGAGCAAGGTCAAGAATGGTCATGCTGGATATCACACAGACGATAATGTTTGTACAGCATTTGAAGGAAGAATATGAGATAATAGAAGGAAGTCATTTCAGGCAAAGGCACACACAAAGGCCCAGAAATAAAAATTAAAAAAAAAAAGACATAGTTACATACCTATAAATAGTTTAGTATATATAGAGCATAAGATGTCAACTGGCATATCGCTGAAAATGGACACTATAAATTTCTGTGAGGAAGTAATGACCTCTGTTTTCAGCATCAGGATTTCCTCAATTTAGTTTGCCTGAAACCCCACAGTAATGCAGAAGAAGTCAGAGATGGCTCCCAGAATCGCAGGAAATTACTTTGGATTCATGATACCATCCAAAAACAGGTAATGTGACAATTCAAGCCCAGCTCGAAGGAGTGACTCTGAAAAATGGGAAAATGGTAAATGCAATTGTTTTAAGACAAAATAAAATGCACGTTATCACTGTATAGCCCTATCGCCACATGGAGTGGAATATGTAGGAATTTAGAGAGCTGTAATACCCAACAGAGTTCACCAGCAGACTATGCCACAAGACAAATCACTCGTTCAAAAATCCTCCTTACTCGTCACACCTTCTATTCTTCTAGTTCACTTGCTAGAGCACACCGAACGTGACAATTCTGTGATCTCACAGACAAGTGCAACCCTTTACCCTTTATCCTTATCATTTAATTTTTATTTACCATCCCCCTCCGGAGTCCACCTCCCTCCTTCAGTAGCTCATACTCCACTGCCCCTCTTGATAATCACACTTTTGCAAACACCTTCAATCCCTGGGCTCTTACTCCTTCCATGGCATCCACCTTGCAAAACCCCAAACTCAGATGAATCCAACAATGTGTCTTTGGGTCAGCGTAACCCCAAACTCAGATGAATCCAACAATGTGTCTTCTCTGGGTCAGCATACACAGAAATTGCCAGAGAAAAACCCTACAGCAGGGCAGATTGGGATCGTGGGTAATTAGCGGTCACCAGCCTCAGACGGTCACTTGTGATTGCGAGACTAAGTTGATCCCCATGCTCTTCAGACTGTTCAGCCCCTTTTCTTTTCAGCAGATGACCTGACTTCACTGTTGACCGAGAATATAGAAACCACATATCCCCTCATTACTAAATATTCATCTGCAGTCATCTCCTTCTTCCCTCTTATTACAAAGGAGTAAGTCTTCTCTCAAAATTCTTTCTTAGTATTTCAGTTAACTCTTTTTTTTATATTTCTTAAATCTCTCTCTAATGTATCATTCCCATCAGCATCCAAACATGCTCTGATATCTCGTACATTCACCTTTAAAAAATAATAGAGGGGGAGAAAAACCTTGGACTCCACATCCCCTTCTGACTAGTCTCTTTTTTCTCAGCTCCCCTTCAAATCCAAGCTCAGCTTCATCACTTCACAAGACAATCTTGCTTATATGTCCACCATTCTAGCTCTTGCTTACGTCACCAAGTCAGTATTTTTCTTAGTCAGCGTCTCAGCAGCACTCAGAACTATTTCCCACTCCCTTCTTCTTGACATAGCCCCTTGTCTTCTTCAGTAACACTCTATCCTGGTCGTATTTCTCTTCCTTTGGTTCTTTCTTCTCAGGCCCAAAGGAGAGCCTGATACGAGGATTTGTCTGCAAGTAATTGATTTGAGAGGTGATCCAAAGAGACAGGACCTGCAAGAGGGAAATAGGCGAGGAGGAAAAACAACACAAGAGTGTTCTGGAGATGTTGACTGCAGGCTAGCAGGGTAAAGAGACTGATTCCTCTGAGACCTCCTGAGAAGAATGCAGGCTACTTCCCATAACTGCCCAAAAGACACGGCTGTCTCTTCCCTACTTGTCACTTCATTTTGTAGTCCTCAGGACTCAATTCTGGGCCAGCTTCTTTTATCATCTGAATATCCCTACCTAGTAATCTCAAACAATCTCATGCTTTAAATGACATCTATATGTTTATAGCCCATAAATTTTTATCCACTACATAGATTGCTGTTCTAAAGTATAACCTTCTCCATGTTATTTCCATTGGGAGGTTTCTCAGCATCTCCTATTAAGGATTCCCAAACTAATCTCTTGATCCTTCCTGATCCCACCCCAAATCTGCTTCTTAATTTTCTAGATTTTCCACTTCTTAATAAATGGCACTTCTATTTACCCAGTTATACAAAGGGAAACCTGGGAGTCATTTTGACAACCTTCTTCTTCTCCCTACCTATGTCCAATCTGTCTCCAAGTTCTATCAATTCTACTTCCAAAATATATCTCAAATGTGTCCACTTTTTTTCCTATTTCATTCCCCACCTGAACTATTGCAAGACTCTGCTTTCATTTTTCCTCTCCTCCAATTCACTCTGCACATAGTAGCCACAGTGATCTTTCAAATATATAAATCAAATTTTACTATTCCTCTGCCTAAAAGATTTAATTGTCTTCATATTATCTTCAAGTTGGTAACACTCTGTACTGCTTTTTTTGGGACAGACCTGACTTACACCTGTTGCTCTGGCTTAATCATTAATAGTGCCCACTTTCTGTCTCCAAAGTTTCCCATTTTGGTCAATACCTTATATGATCAACCTATCCTCAAGATAAATTACAAAATTCCTGTATGACCTACTCCAAACTCATCCCATGTCATTACACACTAGATGACTTGAAAGTACCAACTGTTTTCTCCTGTAGGGTCCTTGTCATGCTGTTCCCGCTAAGTGAAATGCACCTCATCTGAAACCTCTACGTGGTCAACTCTTACACTTTCTTCAAGTCTCCACTTGAGGCCACCTTATAAAACAGGCATTTGTCGGTTCCATAATATAATCATTTCCCCCAGGACGTTTCCATTTTCTGTATTCTCTCCTGTTTGTTCATAATCCAACTATAAATTCATTTGGACATACACTTGTTAATACATGCCTTCCCCACTATATAATAAGCTCCACGAGGGCAAAAAAAGTCCCTCCATTTAGTAATGTACATTCGGCTCCTAGGACTGTGCTGGACAACACTGTGGGTAGTCTCTGATATTGTTGAAAAAATGGAGAATGGGAGAGAGAGAAATACCAGCCAAGGCATTTTAACACATTTTAATACTACCATTTTCTAGATCTGATTTAGTAAAAACCTCTCATAACTCCAGTCTATGAGAGTGTGATGAAGATGTTGCAATAAATCGCCAACATAGGATACGCACACAAAGTTTTCTAGTATTTGATGGTAATGAGCAAAACCATCTAAACTCAATAGAAAAAGAGACAAATTTTACAGAGCCAGTATTTTAAAATGTCTCATTATAGAAAAAAGCTTTATTAACTCTCTAAAATAGTAAAATAAATAAAAGAATAAAATACTTCACAAAAAATCCAGCTTAGAACAAAACAGCATTCACATGAGAATATATCAAAGCAGCTCTCTGATTAAGGATCACAGACTGATGAAATTTTAGAACCAGAAGCGTCTGGGACATGACGTAGTTCAGTCATATCATCTTGCAGAGAAGGAGCCCGAGACCCACGGAGGTGAAGTAAAATTATAAAGTCTGCATTAATGAATGATCTCCCATGTTTCTGCATCGCAAGATGGGTCTCTGGCAAAAACATCTGTTATTTCACTAGTGACTAAAAAGAAAAAACCCTAATTAACATGTACTGCTTTAGAAACAAAATTAAGTATACTAGGTCTATAAGAAGTTACCCTTTAGATAATCTTTCACACTAAGAAGTGCTTTCTATACCCCATCAGTCTACTATAAGGAAAAGATTTAGATATTGTTTTAAAACAGTAAATAGTTGGATTTGTAGAACCCAGTTGCAAAGGTAATTTATTAAATTATATTTCAAGACATTCTTTTTTAATGAAACAAAATGTCAACTATTGTCCTATAGTGAATGAATGAATTTATTTGCTTTAATTACAATGCATTCTTAGTTTAGTTTCTCTCCCTTGATGGATTTTATTTTTCACTTCTTGGAGAGACTATCTCTATATAAGTGATTCTGAAAGTGCACTCACAAATTCCTGGCTAAATTTTAAGCCTTCAAAAACTGACACACAATTCACAGAGTGGTACTTACTTTAAAGGGTTTGGTTCTAACATCCCTATACTGGATGCCTTCTTTCCATGTGGAAATCACATATCCCTTTACGAAAGGCCCATACCATTTGTTGTTAAAAACAAACAAACAAACAAAAAATTGCCTGTCCAGTGGTGTCACTTTGGCTCTGTATATTTTTACCAAAAACAAAAAAAAGGTCCTCCAAGGTTTAGAAGGGAGAGTGTTGACATGTCATGGAGTTGTTTACCAATGTCGTAAAACAGTATGTGTCCTGACTGTTTAATGAGAAACTATTTGTTCTGTAAACCTGCACCTAAAGTACAAAAAAAATAAATAAAATAAAATAAAAAATTGCCTGTCCATCTCACCACCCCAAGTAGAAAGGTCATACCATAAGAAGAGTGTCTTCCATTCAGGATTCCTGTCGCTGCCACATGGCAGCATGAAAGGCTACTATGGCAGCATGAACACCATGGCCTATGTGACACTGCTCTTCACGATAAATACCCTTTGGTAGCTCCTGAGAACAAGAGGCCAAACGTTTCCCACTCAGATCTTCTCTGCCCTCAGAAATTCCTGCCCCAATTCTTGTGACCAAGTCCAAATTT
This sequence comes from Trichechus manatus latirostris, assembly GCF_000243295.1. Classification (NCBI taxonomy): domain Eukaryota; kingdom Metazoa; phylum Chordata; class Mammalia; order Sirenia; family Trichechidae; genus Trichechus; species Trichechus manatus. The sequence continues at coordinate 3,745,706 of NW_004444012.1, read as the reverse complement.
AGTTACTCACAGACCTTATACACAGAATATGATTGGTCTAACTCCAAAATGTGAATACTATCTGATAATTTTTACAACAAAACCTGGGTTAACAAATATTAAACTTATTTTTTGTCAAAGAATTTGAATACTAAAGAATACAAAACCTTTAGAGCATATTACAAAAATCATGATTTCTATACAATAAAAATACTTGTCAAATACTTTTCAACACTACAATGACTGAATGGAATAGAAAGATCAATATGGTAGAAATAATTTACCCATCAAGGCTTCCCAATATATGACATTTTTCCAAACCGCAACACGTACCATGCAGAATATGCCCCACCTAGAAATGTAAGCCAGTATTTAGCAGTTAACTGAACAATGACTTTGAAAGCTGGTAAGAGCCCTGTGTAAGGTTTTCAGGACAAAGGCCTTACTTCAGATATGCCAATTCTAACTTAGAAATTGTAATTACTTCTAGGAAGTTCAGAGCTTGGCTTCTTTTCTTGGGTATTTTGAATTCTCTTGTTGGGAGGGGGGAAAAAAGTACCTAATGATGCCCTGGAAACTATTAACTTAAAAAGAAACAGCTAAGAATATTCGATCCTCCTTTGATGAAGTGTGAACACTAGGCCCTTTCCGCCAAAGTGTAAGTGGATTAAACTAGCTCTAAGGGAAGAAAAGAGTGCAAAGTAGTGGAATTGGGAGGAATGCATTTGTTACTGTTCCTTTATCTCAAAGAACTATTTCAAGTGATCACTGGTGGAAACTGCTGATAGTCAATCTCATATTTTCACTCAAGTGTTTGACATCAATGTTGTCGATACGACATAATTGTCTCTGTCAAAAGCATCATTCATTTCCAAACTGCAGAGTTATTTACAGTCCTGTCTTCACTCAGTGTAACACTATCACTCAACACTCAGCTGTCCCTTCTCTGTTTTAAGTAAACATTTGGTCAGACTTTTAAAGAAGCTCTATTTTAGGTTAGCCTAACAACCTGAAAATGAACCCAAAGAGAAAACTTTTTCTCTTGTCCAAATACCATTTGGACAACCGGATAAAATTTTTCACAAAAACTGGCATTTCAGAATGAGTTCTGATTGGTAGGAGACGTGGTGGTGAAAAGTGACATTTATAATGACAGCAATATGGATCCCCAATAAAGAAGACTGGATTGTATTTTGTTCTAATTATATTCGTTTTTAACTTGTATGATATTTTTTAAACTTGGAAATCAATTAATAATATAGGTCCCAGTTAAGTACCTATTATACATCTATGTTTATGGAAAAATGGTTGATTGGGGTCTTTGATTACAGCAGCATAGAAAATATTGTGAGGAGAACTCAGTCTCTTGCTTCTAAGCACTCAAATGAGTCAGTGTTTGCTTACAGCTTCTATGCACCCAGCATGGTACTAGAAGCTGCAGAGTATGTGGAAGAATGAAGGCAATCTAAAGGAAACAAGGGCTAATGGAAATCAGGCAGTGCTTTTAAAATAAATTTGTCTCTTCCTTCTACTCTTTCAGAGAACAGATCTTGGTATATCCAGAACTCTGTCTTTCTCAGAGGCAACTACTTATAGCTTCTTACTACCGGAAGACATGATCATGGCTAAGAAGGGGTGGA
>NW_004444012.1:3733460-3743619 GCF_000243295.1 Trichechus manatus latirostris | reverse complement strand
TATGTGCCAGACACATTGTATAAATGTGTTATCATTACTTCCATTTTACAGATTAGGCAACTAAAATGGACAGAGGTTCAGGGATTTGCTCATGGGTGTGTAATTAATATTGTAATGATACAGCTAATATTGGCATAAATACTATGAGTTTTACATAGATTTTTAATTCTCACAACAATCCTGAAGGACTATTAATATTCTCAATTTAAAGATAAAGAAATCAATAAAATCTTAGAACTGCAACCACTGTGCCGTAGGCTGGGTTCTTTAGAGAAGCAAAATCAGTAAAACATATATGTGTACCCAGAGAGATTTAGTTCAAGGAAATGGCTCATGTGGTTGTAGAGGTTGGCAAGTCCCAACTCTGTGGATCAGGCATCAGGCTTCCCCTGATTCACAAAGCTGTAGGGGATGATGAACCCAAGATTGGCAGGTCAGATGGCAGTTTGCTGGCTTACAGGCAGCAGAGGCTGGTGAATCCCAAGACAGGCAGGCAACACAGTGGGCCACTGGGTCAAGCCCCAAGAACTGGAGGTCAGATGATGACAAGTCAGATGTAGGATCCAGAGTAAGCAAGTGAGCTTTGCCAGAACATCCATACATAGATTGGATGCAGGCCACACCCCCAAAAGAAACTCCCCCTTACAACTGATTAGCTGATAACATCAGATCACATCATGGAGGATGACTACATCATTACATAGCTGCTAAATAACATCATAACGTAAGTGCTAGACTGCATCATTACATAACAGCCAAACCCCTGAGAATCACGGCCCAGCCAAGTTGACACAAAACCTATACCATCACACGCCAGTACTGTAAAGATCTTACTTAGCTAGTACTTGGTTGGGCTAGGATTTGAACATCGGTAGTTTGACTCCATTGCTTTTCTCAACTAATCATACCAATTTCTCCCAGACCAAAATTGGAATTTGAATCCATAGCTTTTGTTTTCAATAAGTGTGCTAATTCCATTTCACCTAACTGTCCTAATAGAGTTTCAAGAATGTCAAAATGGTTAGTACTGTCTCCATTTCCCTGTCTTGTGATTTCCTTTCACCTCCCTCTTCCTCACTCTATGCCTGTTTAAGCCCACTCAGGACTCCTGGACTCTATTTCATGAGAAGTCTTTCTTTTGCTTGGAGTATCAGACGGTTCTGTGGCCAATGTCAATGTCTGATTTTCATTTTTGTGTGTGTGTGTTCTCCCATCCTTGCCTAGCTTTTCTTAAAGAGTACCTATAGTACCAATAGACCAGGCTTCTAAGAATGTAAACCATGCTTCATGATGAACTGTACTATAATTTCTTCCAATTCATTCTATAATATCTTGTTATATTGGTTAGCGTTAAAGCACAGTAGTTCTAGATATTCTCTACATATGATTGTTTCCTAAGGGTCTTGGCCACTGGTACTCTCTTTTGCTACCAATGTATGTTGGATCTTCTTCTTTCCTCTCAAGCTCTTGAATTTTTCTCCCCTTTTCCAAGCAATTTTTTTTCCTGTACTTCATTTTCTTCTCTATTTCCACATGTGCATTGCCATTGTTGTTGTTAGCTGTCGTTGATTCAGTTCTGATTCATTGACCCTATGTACAAAAGAATGAAACATTGCCCAATTTTGTGCCACCTTCACCACCGTTACTATGTTTGAGCCCATTGTTGGAGCCACTGTGTCAATTCATCTCATCAAGGGTCTTCCTCTTTTTCTCTGACCCTCTACCTTACAAATCATGATGTCCTTCTCCAGGGACTGGTCCTCCTAATAATATGTCCAAAGTATGTGAGACTAAGTCTTGCCATCCTCGCTTCTAAGGAGAATTCTGGCTGTACTTCTTCCAAACAGACTTGTTCTTTCTTCTGCTGGTCCATGGTATATTCAATATTCTTCACCAATACCATAACTCAAAGGCATCAATTCTTTTTCTGTCTTCCTTATTCATTGTCCAGCTTTCACATGCATGAGGTGACTGAAAATATCATGGCTTGGGTCAGGTGCATCTTAGTCCTCAAAGTGACATCTATGCTTTTCAACACTTTAAAGAGGTCTTTTGTAGCAGATTTGGCCAATGCAATATGTCATTTCAGTTCTTGGCTGCTGCTTCCACGGGCATTGATTGTGGATTCAAGTGAAATGAAAACCTTGAGAACTTTAATCTTTTCTCTGTTTATCATGAGGTTGCTTATTGGTCCAGTTGTGAGGATTTTTGTTTTCTTTATGTTGAGGTAATCCACACTGAAGGCTGTGGTCTTAGATCTTCGTCAGTAAGTGCGTCAAGTCCTCTTCACTTTCAGCAAGCAAGGTTGTGTCATCTGCATATGGCAGGTTGTTAATGAGTCTTCCTCCAATCCTGATGCCCCTTTCTTCTTCATATAGTCCAGCTTCCGGATTATTAGCTCAGCATACAGACTGAATAAGTATGGTGAAAGAATATAACCCTGATGCCCACCTTTCATGATTTTAAACCAGGCAGTATCCAGTTTTTCTGTTCTGCCTCTTGGTCTATGTACAGGTTCTACATGAGCATTGTCACAACTGCAGTTCATTTGGATTGATTCCCATCCATCCTCTTCATGGTTGCCATACTCCGCCACCCCCACTATTTTCTCACCCCTTCAACATAAAAGAGGCTTTGAGTCTCATTTTTTAGTTCCATACACAGTTAAGACTATCAGAAACAATATCCTCAACTACGAAACTAAGAAATTCATACATAACAATGGTTGTGAGTTGTTTATAATGAATATATATTTTACCATGATTATTACTGTCTTCATGCATGTGTTTATAATGATATGCTTTATACTTTTGATTCACCTATTTTTTATTTTCTTTATTAATATAAAAAATGAAGAGTTTGGTTTAAAAGCATTAGTTATTGAATAGTCACCTCCTCATTCAACTTATTGACAATAATTTGGAAACAGCAAACATCTCCTTGATTTATTAGTCCATTCAACATGAGCCGGGGTTATTTCTAAGTGATTGATGATGTGTGAGCTTGTTGCAATATTAAAAAGATCAACCTGAACCTTAACTATGAGCATAATAAACTTGTTAGAGTTTACAATTTTGCTTTTCTTATTTCTAGATGTCAACAATGAAATAAGTGAATCTCTATTACTTTTTAACTTAAAAAAAATAGACCTAAATAATTTGTCTAAAATTATTGTGGAAATCTGTATATATCTTCTGAGATTTGTTAACAAGTGATGATCAGCCTGTGATAAACACACACGCACGCGCGCGCACACACACACACACCCCCCAAACCAAAAAAAAAAAAAAAAACCCTTTGCCATCAAGTTAATTCTGATTCACAGTGACCCCATGTGCTACAAGAGTAGAACTGCTCCATAGGGTTTTTATGGCTATAATCTTTACGGAAGCAGATCACCAGGCCTTTCCTCTGAAGTGTTGCTGCGTAGGTTCAAACCACTAACTTTTAGGTTAGTGATCAAGTGCAAGCTTTCCACGTCAAGTCAAATTTCACCACCCAGGCATCTATACACACACACGTAATTCCAAAGGAGAAAATGAAAGAAGGTTGGGGACATCTTACATCTTACTTCCAGGTATTAAGAATTCTTCTTAAATAATACCTTTTATTTCAATAGAGAGTTGCGTTGAAGTTTAAAAGTTTTTTTTTTTTAATTTATTTTCTCTCACTTGTTTCCAGCCAGGTAGCTAGGGCATGTAGTGTTAAAAATGAAATAAAACAGGAATATTCAATAGTTTTCCAAGGTCATCTACTACTCTGGAGCTAGAACTTAGGTCTTCTGATTCCTAGAGCATGCCTAAATATTAGAGCCAGTAGGTACCACCTAAACTAAAAACTAAGCATCAATCCTTAAAATAGAAAAAAAAAAAAGTTTTGCTTTGTTTTTTTAAAAATTTATTCTGTCATACTTGATTTGAGAGAAAGGAGGAATATGATTAACTTAATTTTCTAATTTCCAATTTTCCAAGACTTCAAACCCGGAAAAATTCATTCAACAACATGAGAGAATGTAAACTTTGATCCAAACAGAGCTTCAAAAGCTTCCAGTATTTGAGACTTATGATTTTCCCATTACTTTTCACTGTTTCATGGAGACAGTGTCAGCTAAGGCATTTCCGACTGAAACAGCACACAAAAACTCTTTTTTCCCACATGGCCTTACCCTTTGGCTGTGTCAATACAAATAAACCACAGAGTAATAAGTTGTTTTTGAGTTTTCTTTTTTTTCCAGAGCATGAACATTTCAAATGTGTGCACCTTTTGGAATAGAATTTTTCATTATGTGAAAGTACTTTAATTTTTCTAAGTGGTTCTCTCTTATTAAAATAAGAGTTGTAAATGTTTTGAAAATACACTTACTATGTTTGAAGATAAAATATTATTTTAGATATATACAGTAATCATCAGTTCTACTTTCAATACCAAGACCATGAGCACATTTTTTCTGAATAGTCTTAGATAAATGTTGAGTGAGGAAGGAGACTGAAATAAAACAGGGGAATGAAGCTGACCTCGATAAGAGTGGGTTTGTGTGTATTTTAGTTTCCTACTGCTGCTGTCAGGGCCCTGGTGGCACAGTGGTTAAGAGCTATGGCTGCTAACCAAAACGTCGGCAGTTTGAATCCACCAGCTGCTCCTTGGAAACCCTATGGGGCAATTCTACCTTGTCCTATAGGGTCCTTATGAGTCAGAGTTGACTTGACAACAACAGGTTTGGTTTTTTTATTGCTGCTGTAACAAATTGCCCCAAACTCAGTGGCTTAAAACAACACAAATTTATTATCTTACAGTTCTGGAGATCAGGAGTCTAAAATAGTTTTCAGGTGACTAAAATCAAGGTGTTGGCAAAGCTGTATTCCTCTTGTGGTTCTAGGGAAGATTCTGTTCCTTGGCTTACCCCACTTCTATAGGCCACCTACTTTCCTTGGCTCATGGGCGTATCAGTCTGACTTCTGCTTCCCTCATCAAAACTCCTTCTCTGACCCTTGTGATGACATTGGGCCCACCTGATAATCCAGGATAACCTCCCTATCTCAAGATTCTTAACTTAATCACATCTGCAAAGCTTTTTTTGCCATGCAACATGCCATATCCACAGATTTTGGCGACTAGGACATGGATATTTTTGTGGGTGGGCACTCTGTGTACCACAGTCTGCATGAAATATTATAACTTTTAAATAAAGATTGAGATAATGATAGATTTGAAAAAATACTTTTATGGGGAATTGACTTGTATGTACATTGGGATATGTGTAGGAAGAATCTGAAATATTACTATTGCCAGCCATTTAAAATGTACGTATATATATATACATACATATATATATATACACACATATGTATATATATGCTGCATATATGATCAGTAAATCAACTACCTGATAGTGATCCTCCTATGTAGGAGTGTGTGTTTCTCCTTACAGAATAGCAAATAAAAACTTAAATTGTGATATAACGACTTGACCAAGGTAAATTATGACACTAAGAAGCATACAAGAATAAGGAACAATTTTGGTAAATGCTATAACATTTGGCAACAACAGTAATTAACAACCAAAAAATATGTGTGTGGTTACATAGGTAGATATGAACGTATAGATGTGTACAGGAAGGCATGTGTGAGTATATGGGTGTGCATGTATAGGTGTATCTGTGGGCATATGTGTATACATGTTTGTGTGTGCTGCATATATATTCATATATATATATATAAAATAAAGCACATAGGAGGCACAGTTGCAGATACTTCCTAGACATAACCAAAAACCTCATGGGTTTGGTTTACGGGGTTTGAAGGCTTAGGCCATAGTCTTGGGGGACAACTCTGTCAACTGGCGTAACATAGTTCATAAAAACATTGTTGTACATCCTAGTTTGGTGAATAGCATCTGGGGTCTAAAAAGCTTACTAGCAGCCATCTGAGACACAACTATTGGTCTGAAATTGTCTGGAGCAAAAGAGAAAGAAGGAAACCAAAGACTCAAAGAAGAAAGTAGTCTACAGGACTAATAGTTCACATGAACCATGGCCTCATCTATCTTGAGATCAGAAGAAGTAGATGGTGCCCGGCTACCACTAACAACAAATTCTGACAAGGGACACAGTATATGGTCCCAGATAGAATGGAAGAAAAATGTAAACAAACCTCAAATTCCTCAAAAATAGTATTCTATGAATACCAGTTTTCTGATTTCACTAATTGTCCTATGTGGGATATTAACTTTAGGGAAATCTGAAGGAAGGATATACAAAACTTTCTATGCCTTTTTTGCAATTTTTCATTAAGACTAAAAATATCTTCAAGAAAAGTTTAAAAAATTGTTTTAATTTTTAAGAAAATAATACGTGCTTTGTGAATAGGCAAAGCTGCATTTGAGTCCTGCTTTTTTTTCAAACCAGGTGATGATGGACAAAATATTTAAATCTTGATTTTTCACTTTACTCATCTACAAAATAGACATGATAAATGCACTGATTTTCAGTATTACAGCAATTAGATAATGTCTTCTAAACCTGCTGTTTTAGTTATGTGGTGCTGCTATCACAGAAATACAAGTGGGTGGCTTTAACCAACAGAAGTTTATTTTCTCACAGTTTCGGAGACTAGAAGTCTGAATTCAGAGCCTGGCTCTCAGGGAAGGCTTTCTCTCTCTGATGGCCCTGGAGGAAGGTCTTTGTCTCTTTAGCTTCTGTTTCTTGGTTCCTTGGGAATCTCCATGTGTCTTGGCATCTATCTCACCCCATCTCTTCTCTGCTCACTTGTTTAATCTCTTTTATATCTCAAAAGAGATTGACTCAAGACATACCCTACACTAATCCTGTCTCATTAACATAACAAAGACAACCTATTCCCAAATGGGATTATAATCAGAGGCATAGAGGTTAGAATTTACAACACATATTTTTAGGGCACACAATTCTATCCATAACACCTCCAAACACAGTACCCGATTCATTGACTAAATCAGAGTTACCCATAAAACCCATTGCCATTGAGTCAATTCTGACTCACAGTGACCCTTTAGGACAGAGTAGAACTGCCACATAGTTTCCAAGGAGTGGCTGGTGGATTCGAACTGCCAGCCTTTTGGTTAGCAGCCGAATGCTTAACCACTGTGTCACCAGGGTTAATGAAGCATTATTGACATTGGAGGAATCAGAAGAGAACTGTTACTATTTTTTGATAACTGTTAGATTTTGGATGCCCTTACATTGTTCCTTCAAGTCCTTGAAATCATACGTGATTTCGAAGAATCAAAAGTATGAGTTGTCCACCCCCCCGCCTGCCCACCTGCCCAAAAGATGCAATTGAAAGCTTCTGGGGGACCTAGGCCACAGCATGGGGCCTAAAATAGAGAGAGGAATGGGATGAGTCCCAGAGCCAGACTGAACTGGCCTAATGTATGAGCTTTATTCTGAGATCTGGTAATGTAAACAGAGTGTTATATCCTTGTCATTAAACTCTGGAGACCTAGAGATTTCATGGTTTCTAACTGGATAATAACACAGTTGTCTGCCAACTCCTATATACCATTTCCCATTGCCATGCAATCATATCTCTTTACACACATGCCTACTATATATGGCAGCTTAATTTTAATCATGTAAATTTGGAAGTGAGATGTGCTTCTAGACTTACCAGATTTTCCCTGGTGACAAATAATATCTAAAACCAAACCCGTTGCCATCGAGTCAATTCCGACGGATAGTGACCCTATAGGACAGAGTAGAACTGCCCCATAGAGTTTCCAAGGAGCACCTGAAGGATTCGAACTGCTGACCTTTTGGTTAGCAGCTGTAGCACTTAACCACTGCGCCACCAGGGTTTCCAAATAATATATACTACCTAATAAATTTTGACCCTTGTGGGCTAAAGGCCAAATGTTCAAAGAAATGTTGCCCAAGATGGCATCTGCACTTTCTCTATACATCTAAATCTATATCTACATCTATATCGAGACATACGCAATTTATGTACTTTATATACGTAACATTTATATAGATATTATATCTGTATAATAGTGCTCAATCCTGTCCAAATCATAAGCAGCTGCTGATAGACAAGCAAAGGCCACAATAGAAGAGAACACCATCATTAATGTGCATGTTGAAACTTCTCTCATAAGGAGTAAAAACATCTTAAGAAAGGTCACCTTTGTTTTATGATGCTAAGTTCTGTGTAATATCCACTTTCCTTATTTGCATTGATCAAAACCTCCAAATATTATGACCAGTCAGCTTGAAGAGATGTACTGCTTCTGGAATGCTTACAAATTCCTCTCATGCAAGCCTTGCCCGCAGACAAAACCATCTCCTCCTTATTCTGAAAGCAAAAGTTACATCATTTAGATAGTAACCTAAAGACAGAACATCAACCAAATGGCCTAATGACATCAACAATATGGCAATATAAAATTATGAATAATCTTGTCACAACTGCTCTGTGCATGCGGTTTCTAGCAGAAGCTTCTGATTCTCAGTTCAAAGTATTTTTCACCAAACTCTTCTCAACCCAGGCATGCAGAAAGCTCTCAGTGAGGGGAACAGCCCCATGTTTCAAGAACAGCTCTCAGCTCTGGATTCCAGACCTTGCTATTCATCTTTGTGACTTGGAAGGAAAGGAAATTCTCAAGTACCTTCAGGGGCTTTATAGGTACTCTTGCTTCAACGTAGTGTTTCCAGTCTTCATAAAACAAGAGCACTGAGAACGACACAGTGAAGTAGTCAGTTTATTCCAAATACTGAAGTGCTTCCTCTCCCTTACATTTTACAAGTTTACCATTTTGGAGCCATTTGAACTACTCATGGGCTCGGTGGTGCAATATTTTTTTAAAGTTATTTCTGACCGTAACAGACACTTCTAGACCCACAGTGATGAGCAAGCCCCAGAGGCAAAATACAATAAAGATTTAAGGGGCTGTTCCGTGAGGCACTGTAGCTTCTTTGTGCAGGAGTTGAGCAGAGTGGGAGGGGCTGGCCTAGCCTGGGATTATTTCTGACAACGCTGTTGTTTGCTTTATTTTCAATTTATGCCAACGCTTTGGGGTGATGGGAAGTATGATTGAAAGAAAGATAAGCTTTCACCTAACATGTAAAACTTTTTTTTTGTTTTTGTGCTTTTATTGTTCTTTTTTGGTTTGGTAAGCATTGCGTTTGCTGTGTTTGAGGCAGATAAAATATCCAGAAACACAGAAATGGGACTCAAATTACCTCCATTACCCTCCACACCAGCTCCTGGTGAATGACTTTCTATATATATGGAAAAAGATGAGACACGCTGAATTGTATATTTCAATTGTTTTAGTTGAATAAAGGAAAACTGGTATATCTCACTGTTTATTCTATATGATCAAGGAAATGTAATCTATTTCTTATCATAAAACGCGGACTGTATTGCAATATTATCAGAAGTATATTTGCCATTTCTGAAGACTTCCATCACAGAAGCGCTAGCGTTCTCCTTGTTGGTATTTTACTTGACTGGATATATAAACTGGAATTATAAACAATTCAATTTCGCTTTCATTTGAGAACCATGGAATTTTAGTGGGTTCCAGGCTAAGCCAAGTATTATTTTATGGATGTGTTTAACAGATCCGTTTTCTAAGTGAAAACATTTAATGGGAATTTTCTTATACTCTTCACTCAATAGTACTAGTCTCAAAAAGAAAAGAAAGTAATATGTATTTTTGTTTTACATAAAATGACACCCTATTTATAATACATATTTGTATACACACATACACATGTATTTGGCATATTTATGTATTCATATGTGCACATATATTCATACACATTTATTGATGATATCATGGACTGTGGTACTACGGATGGATTCACTACAAGATAGTTCACTGGCAAATGGGGATATGGAAGTGAGGAACTGAAGGAGCTCTGAAATTACTCAGGAACTTTTGTCCATAACATCCTCTCTCTCCTCCGTCCTTGTGCCCTAGCTCTTCTGTCTTGTCAGCCCAGGGAAAAGCTCAAGTCTGGCCTGCCTCTATTTTCTTTTTGACACATTGGTTTCCCATTAATCATAAGAATTTCTGCATTTTTTTCTTTTTTCTCCACAATCAAGTTTCTGGAAAGAATAGCTACATTTACTGTGTCTAATTTCTCACCTCCTGTTCACGCTTTACTCTCTGAAATAT
>NW_004444012.1:3728465-3732920 GCF_000243295.1 Trichechus manatus latirostris | reverse complement strand
AGGCTGGTGGAGTCTCTGGTTCATTTGGTCCTTTAGTCCTTTGGGCTAGTATTTTCCTTGTGTCTTTAGTTTTCTCCATTCTCCTTTTCTCCAAGTGGCATGGGACCAATAGATATAGCTTAGATGGCTGCTAGCAAGCTTTTAAGACCCCAGATGCTACTCACCAAAGTGGGATGTAGGACATTTTCTTTATAAACTATGTTATGCCAGTTGACCTAGATGTCCCCTGAAACTATGGACTCCAGGCCCCAGTCCCAGCTACTCTGTCCCTCAAAGTGTTTGGATATGTCTAGGAAACTTCTTAACTTTTGCTTTGGTCCAGTTGTGCTGACTTTGCCTATACTGTGTGTTGTCCTTCCCTTCACCAAAGTCAACCCTTGTCTACTATCTAGTTAGTGACTTCCACTCTCCCTCCCTCCCCACCCTCATAACCATCAAAGAATGTTTTTTTCTGTGTTGAAACCTTTTCTTGAATTCCTATAATAGTGGTCTCATGCAATATTTGTCCTTTTGTGACTGACTTATTTCACTTAGCATAATGCCCTCCAGATTCATCCATGTTGTGAAATATTTCCCAGATTCATCATTGTTCTTTATCGTTGCATAGTATTTCATTGTGTGTATGCACCATAATTTGTTTATCCATTCATCTGTTGATGGCCATTTACGTTGTTTCCATCTCTTTGCTATTGTGAATAGTGGTGAAGTGAACATGGGTGTGCATATATCTATTCCTGTGATGGCTCTTATTTCTCTGGGATACATTCCTAGGAATGGGATTGCTGGATTGTACTGTATAGCATTTCTATTTCTAGCTTTTTAAGGAAGCGTCATGTCATTTTCCAAAGTGGTTTACCATTTTACATTTCCACCAACAATGCGTAAGAGTTCCAATCTCCCCACAGTCTCTCCAACATTTCTTATTTTGTGTTTTTTGGAACAGTGCCAGCCTTGTTGGGGTGAGACGGTATCTCATTGTAGTTTTGATTTACATTTCTCTAATGGCTAATGATCGTGAGCATTTCTTCATGTGTCTGTTAGCTGCCTGAATGTCTTCTTTCCTGAAGTGTCTGTTCATATCGTTTGCCCATTTTTTAATTGGATTATTTGTCCTTTTGTTGTTGAGGTTTTGCAGTATCTTGTAGCTTTTAGAGATTAGACCCTTATCGGATATGTTGTAGCCAAATTTTTTTTCCCAGTCTGCAGGTTCTCTTTTTACTCTTTTGATGAACATAAGTATTTGGTTTTTAGGAGTTCCCAGTTATCTAGTTTCTCTTCTGGTGTCTGTGCCTTGTTAATCATGCTTTGTATACAATTTATGCAAATTTATGCATTGTTCCTATTTTTCTTCCATGATCTTTATCATTTTAGATTTTATATTTAGGTCTTTGATCCATTTTGAGTTAGTTTTTGTGTATGGTGTGAGTTATGGGTCCTGTTTCATTTTTTTATAGATGGATATCCAGTTACGCCAGCACCGTTTGTTAAAGAGACTATCTTTTCCCTATTTAATGGACTCTGGGACTTTGCCAAATATCAGCGGCTCATAGGTGGATGAATTTACATCTGGGTTCTTAGTTCTGTTCCATTGGTCTATGTATCTGTTTTTGTACCAGTACCAGGCTGTTTGACTACTTTGTTCTTCTCGAGTAATGCTTTACTTATCCGGGGCCTCTTCCCTTTCCATATGAAGTTGGTGATTTGTTTCTCCATCTTATTAAAAAATGCCTTGGAACTGGGATTGGGATTGCATTGTATCTGTAGATCACTTTGGGTAGAATTGACATTTTCACAATATTAAGTCTTCCTCTCCATGAGCAAGGTATGTTTTTCCACTTATGCAGGTCTCTTTTGGTTTCTTGCAGTAGTGTCTTGTAGTTTTCATCGTATAGGTCTTTTACGTCTCTAGTTAGATTTATTCCTAAGAATTTTATCTTCTTGGGGGCTATTGTAAATGGTATTGATTTGGTGATTTCCTCTTCAAAGTTCTCTTTTTTGGTGTAAAGGAATTCGAATGATTTTTTTATGTTTATCTTGTATCCTGATACTTTGCTGAAATCTTCTATTAGTTCCAGTAGTTTTCTTGTGGGTTCTTTGGGGTTTTCTGTGTATAAGATCATATCATCTGAAAATAGGGTAATTTTACCTCTTCCTTACCAATTTGGATGCTTATTATTTCTTTTTCTTGCTTTACTGCTCTGGCTAGGACCTCCAGCACAATGTTGAATAAGAGTGGTGATAAAAGGCATCCTTGTCTGGTTCCTGTTCTCAAGAGGAACGCTTTCGAACTCTCTCCATTTAGGATGACGTTGGCTATTGGTTTTGTATAAATGCCCTTAATTATGTTGAGTAATTTCCCTTCTATTCCTATTTTATTGAGAGTTTTTGTCATGAATGGGTGTTGGACTCTGTCAAATGCCTTTTCTGCACTGATTGACAGGATCATGTGCTTCTTTTCTTTTGTTTGATTAATGTGATGGATTACATTGATTGATTTTCTAATGTTGAACCATCCCTGCATCTCTGGTATGAATCCCACTTGGTCAAGATGTATTATTTATTTGATATGCTGTTGAATTCTATTGGCTAGAATTTTGTTGATGATTTTTGCATATATGTTCATGAGGAATACTGGTCTGTAATTTTATTTTTTTGTGGTGTCTTTGCCTGGCTTTGGTATAAGGTTATGCTGGCTTCATAGAATGAGTTTGGGAGTATTCCATTCTTTTCTATTCTCTGAAATACTTTTAGTAGTAGTGGTGTTAACTATTCTCTGAAAGTTTGGTAGAATTGTCCAGTGAAGGCATCCAGGCTAGGGGTTTTTTTTGTTGTTGGGTTTTTTTTTACTACCTCTTCAATCTCTTCTTTTGTTATGGGTTTACTTAGTTTTTCTACCTCAGTTTGTGTTAGTTTAGGTAGGTAGTGTGTTTCTAGAAATTTGTCCACGTCCTCTAGATTTTCAAATTTGTTGGAGTACAATTTTTCATAGTATTCTGTTATGATCCTTTTCATTTCAGTTGGGTCTATTGTGATATCACCCATCTTACTTCTTATTCGGGTTATTTTCTTCCTCTTCTGTTTTACTTTTGTCAGTTTGGCCAGTGGTGTATTGATTTTTTTGATCTTTTTCAAATAATGAGCTTTCGGTCTTCTTGACTCTTTCAATTATTTTTCTGTTCTCTATTTCATTTATTTCTGCTCTAATCTTTATTCTTTCCTTTCTTCTGCTGCCTGAGGGCTTCTTTTGCTGCCCTCTTCTATTTGTTAGAGTTGTAGGGTTAATGTTTTGATTATGGCCCCTTCCTCTTTTTGGATGTACGCATTTATTGCTATAAACTGACCTCTAAGCACTGCTTTTGCTGTGTGCCAAAGTTTTGGTAAGATATGTTTTTATTCTCATTTGATTCTATGAATTTCTTTATTCTGTTTTTGATTTCTTCTATTACTCCGTAGTTTTTAAGCAAGGTGTTCACTTTCCATGTATTTGATTTTTTTTCCTTGCTGTTTCTGTTATTGATTTCTACTTTTATGGCATTATGACCAGAAAAGAGGCTTTGTAATATTTCAGTGTTTGGGATTCTGTTAAGGCTTGTTTTGTGGCCTAAAATGTGCTCTACTCTGGAGAATGTTGCATGTGTGTTGGAAAAGAATGTATACTTGGCTGCTGCTGGGTGGAGTGTTCTGTAAATGTCTGTGAGGTCAAGTTGATTGATTGTGGCATTTAGAACTTCTGTGTCTTTATTAAGAGTTTCTTTTTAGATGCTCTGTCCTTCACCAAAAGTGGTGTTTTTGAAGTCTCCTACTATTATTGTGGTGCCATCTATTTCTCTTTTTAGTGCTGTTAGAGTTTGTTTTATGTATTTTGGAGCCCTGTCATTGGGTTGGTTTATATTTATTATGGTTATGTCCTCCTGGTATATTGACCCTTTAATCATTATATTGTGTCTTTCCTTATCCTTTGTGATGGACTTTGCTTTATAGTCTATTTTGTCATAGATTCATATTGCCACTCCTGCTCTTTTTTGGTTGTTGTTTGCTTGATATATTTTTTCCATCCTTTGAGTTTTAATTTGTTTATGCCTTTGTGTCTAAGGTGTGTCTCTTGTAGACAGAATACAGACAGATTGTGGGGTTTTTTTTTTTACCCATTCTGCCACTCTCTGTCTCTTTCCTGGTGTATTTAGGCGGTTTACATTCACTGTAATTATTGATAGTTATGAGTTGACTGCTGTCATGTTGATTTTTTTTTTTTTTTGTGGTGTTGACAGTTTCTTTGGTCCACTTAATTTTCTGTGTTGAGTTCTTTTTCTTCATGTGTTTTCTTTTCATCTTTTTCAATACTGTTGATTTCATGTTTGCTGAATCTTTGTTTTGTTTTGTTTTTAATATTTTATTGTACTTCAGGTGAAGGCTTACAGAACAGATAGTTTTTCATGTAACAGTAACACACATGCT
>NW_004444012.1:3693041-3721977 GCF_000243295.1 Trichechus manatus latirostris | reverse complement strand
TCATTTGATGTTCTAGGGTTTCAGGATTGTTGATTCTCTGTTTGGCTTAGTTTTTCGGATCTTTGTTGTGGAGGGACGGCGTGGTGCTTCTGCCTAGAGCGCCATCTTGCCGGAGTCTCCTCTTTTTATTTTGATGGGTAGGTTTGTTAGCTTCCTTTGAAATTTATCTTTATTTTTCTAAGTTTAAACCAATCTTTTATTTCTTGAGATCACCTTAACTTCCTCTCCATATGAAAGTTTTATGACTACACTGTTTATTCCATCTTTTTTGTTTTGACATTGTTGTTTACATATTGATGTCTCTGGTTCCCTATTTTCAGTCTTTTAGCTTTGATTTGTTTTCGTGAATTCCCTGTCTGGGTGGATACCTGGATGATCTGTCTTGTGTCCTAGTCTTGGATTGTCATCTGATATTGTTTGTTCTCTAACCAGAGGACTCTCTTTAATATTTCTTATAATTTTGATTTGGCTTTTACAAACTCCCTTAATTTCTATTTATCTGAAAATGACCTAATTTCACCATCATATTTAAGAGACAGTTTTGCTAGATGTATAATTCTTGGCTGGCAATTTTTTCCTTCAAGGCTTTATATACGTCATCCCATTCCCTTCTTGCCTGCATGGTTTCTGCTGAGTAGTCAGAGCTTAGTCTTATTGGTTCTCCTTTGTAGGTGACATTTTGTTTATCTCTAGCCATTCTCAATATTCTATCTTTGTCTTTGGTTTTGGCAAGTTTGATTATGCTATGTCTTGGTGACTTTCTTTTGGGGTCTACCCTGTATAGGGTTCATTGAGCTTCTTGAATAGATATGTTCTCATCTTTCATGATATCAGGGAAGTTTTCTGCCAGCATATCTTCAACAATTCTCTCTGTGTTTTCTGTTATACCTCCTGTTCTTGTACTCTAATCACTCATAGGTTTTTCCTCTTGAGAGTGTCCCACATAATTCTTAGACTTTCTTCATTTTTTTAAAATTCTTTTTTCTGATTTGTCCTCAAATAAATTGGTGTCAAAGGATTTGTCTTCAATCTCACTAATTCTGACTTCCATTGTCTCAGTTCTGCTCCTACGACCTTCTTGAGTTGTCTAATTCTGAAATTTTATTGTGACTCTTTTGGATTTCCAGTTGCTGTCTCTCTCTGGTTTCTAGCAGCCTGTTAAATTTGTCGTTTTGTTCTTGTATTGTTTTCCTAAATTCCTCTTTTGTTTTGTCTGTATGTTCCTTGGCTTAGACTGAGTTTTGCATGATTTCTTTCCTGGTATCTTGGAGAGCTCTGTATATCACTCTTTTCAATTCTTACTAAGGTAGTTCCATTACCTTATCTTCCTCCAGAAGGTTTCCTGGTTTTTTATTTTGGTCACTTTCTGGAGCCATCCTGACCTGCTTCTTTATGGGATTTGAACTGACTGTTGTCTCTGAGACATCAATAAGTTATTATATTTATTTATTGTATGTTTGTTTACTGTATCTTGATTTTTTGTTTTATTTTGTCTTGATATGCCCAAGTAGGCTGGGAATGTGTGCTACTTCAGTTGTTGGCATTTTTGAAGCTCTCACATCCTGTTTCCAGGTAGTCAGAGCAGCTATTAGGTGTGCGAGCCCAGAAGTCTGTTCACTTTTCTTGTGGGGGTGCAGCACAGGTTTCCAAGTTGTCATTCTCCGAGTGTGTAGTGCCAACTCTCACCTACAGTCCTAGGTGGGAAGGTTTGCATAGGGGTGTTCGGAGCAGGCACAGGTATCTGGCTGCAGTGGGAGGATACATGCAGAGCAAGACGGCTGCCCTCGGGTGTCTGGGTGGAGGGCATGTCATTGTCTTCTAGAATGCATAGTGGGGAGGTATTGCAGCTGGTCCTTGGGCACCCAGTGCTGTTGGCTGGAGGGGCTGGGAGGTGCCATTAATTCTCAGACCCGTCACGGGTGGCCAGATGGAATGGGTGGCACCGCCAGCCCTCAGGCCCCCAGTGTGGGTGGGAGAGACCCCTGCTTAGGGGGCAGGGCATTGTCAAATGTCACGAATCTGCAACTCCCCTTGGCTGCTGCAGTTGAAAATGGGCTTCAGGTGTATGCCCTGCTGTTTTATGCTAACGAGGGAGGACGTGTGGTGTTGAATCAGGCCACACAGGTCTGGGAAGGGGTGAAGGGCACGGACCCCCTTATGCCAGTGGCTGGGCTAAGGTGCAGGGCCTTTGTCCAGCCCTGAGTTCCTGGCTTAGGGGCCATGGCAATTGTTGAATACCACTGGATTGGTGAGTTGGGGGGTGGGTGAGGGGAAGGAAACACCTCTCCACTGTGAAACTCTGGGAAGGGGGTGCTCATTTTGGCCCCATGCAGTAGGTTAGAAGCTTGCACTTAACCTTCACAAGTCTGATGTCACTCCTACTTGATTCTGGAGGTGCGTGGAGATTCACTGCTGCTTTGCTGCACCTGATATGATGAGCTCATCTTTGAATGATGCTGCTTGCCTCAGCTGGTGTGCGCTGCGCAGACTCAGCCAGCAGGGCACTGATGATCTCGCAATCTGTACTTTTCCACTGCTGTCGAATTGTCTCTCCTTCCACCTGCCACTCAGTCCAGTTCTTCAGCTTTGTCTTTGATGATTAGGGTTCCTAGACTGTCATATATAATCAGTTCACTTGTTTTTTTTTTGGGTCTTTGTTGTAAGAGGGATGGCAGGAAGTGTCTGTTTATTCTGCCATCTTGGCCCCACTGCCTGAAATCTGACTTCTGATCTCACCAATCTTTTGAAACTATCTAATTTTCGAACTGGAAATGTTTATTTCCTTTCCTTATTTGTTCTTTCAACTGTGTTGAATAGTATTAACTTCTCTTTCCTTGCAATTACTTTGTTCCTTGGTTTTTGGGTCACCATTCCTTGTCTGTTTACTCCTGTCTGACCACTCTCTCTTCTTCTGTCCATCCCTCAAATATTGGTATTTCTCAGCGTCCTATTTTTATATCTCATCTTTCTTGCTTTATACAGTCTCCATGAATTATTTTAAGGGCACCTTAAAATACTTCCCATATGTAATATATATTTTTTGGCATATTTATTGTCAAATAAATCATTAAGAGGTCAGCTGCTAACCAAAAGTTCAGCAGTTCAAATCCACCAGCTGCTCTTTGGAAACCCTATGGTGCAGTTCTGTTCTGTCCTATAGGGTCACTATGAGGTGGAATAGACTCGATGGCAATGGATTTGGTTTTGTTATATACTAATGACTCCCAACGGACCACACATTGCTAAATTCAAAGGTCAATAATCAGTCCTCATCTTACTTGACATATCAGCAGCATTTAATAGAATTATCATTCTCTTGGAGTACTGTCTTCTTTTTGCTTTCAGGGCATTATACTCTCCTGAGTTTCCTCCCGACTCTTTATAGGTGTTTCTTCTCAGTCTCCTCACCAGGTTCCTCCTCACCTCTCAGACCTCTCAACTTTGAGTGTCCCAGACTCAGTCAATGGACTTTGTCTCTTTTGTATCTATACTACCCTTGGGGACAATGCTTTAAATATCATCTAAACACTAATGACTTCAAATCTATATCTCTAGTCTGGATCTCTCATCTGAACTCAACTCACATGATCTACTAAACAGTAAACATCTCCATTTTAGAATCTAATATTCATCTAAGATTTAACACTTCTTCACTCCCCACATCATCTCAGTTGATGGCAAATACATCTTTTCATTTGTTCATTTACCAAAAACCTTGCAGTTATTGTTATCTCTTCTCCTGCTCTCACATTCTAATGTCAAGCCATCAGTAAGTACTGTTGGTTCCTCTTCAGATTACATCCAGCATCTAACCATCTCTGTCTAGAATTATAATGTCCTCCCCGTTGATTTTTCTGTTTCTACCCTTGTTAATTCAGCCTATTCTCAATACAACAGCCAGAGTGATCCTGTTAAAATGGAATCTGATCACATCACCCTTCTGCTTGAAACTCTGTAATGGTTTCCCATCACAGTCAGATTAAAAGTCAAAGCATTCACCATGGTCTAAAAGATCCAATATAATCTGGCCCCTCTTACCTCACCTTCTACTAATCTCACCCTTGCTCACTTTGCTTTAGCTTGCTGCTCTTCTTCCTTTCTCTCAAGCCCACCAGGCATGTTCCCAGCTCCAGGCCTTTGCACTTGCTAATCCCTCAGTCCTCCCTTAGATATTCACATGACTGACTCTACCACCTTCTTTACACAAATGCCATCTCATTGAGGCCTTTACTGGCCACTTATTCAAAACCACAATGTCACCATCCCTATTATCTGCTTTATTTTCTCACTGGCACTGACCACTATTCGCATTCTATATACTTTATCATATTTGCTTGTCTGCCTCACCACTTCACCCCATCCCCGCTAGAATATAAGTTCCATGAGGTCAAGGATTTTGAACTTTGTCCTATATTCACTGCTATAACGTCTAGAAAAAAATCATACGCCTGGTATATAAATGAATAAACAAATACAGAAATGATATCTCTATTTCTCTGACACATAATTTCAACTAGATATTTGGTATCCCAGTACGTGCCCACTGCTGTAGTTTACATAAATCCACAACTAATCTCACTATTTCACTCCTGAGCTCAAACCCCAGATTTACCAATTATTAGTTATAGGATTGCACTGAACCCTAAATAGCTTTTTCCTGTAAAATAGAGGTCAAAGTACACTCAACATTTGCTCCTCCCTGCCTCCACTCCCCACCCTCCCACCGGGTTTCTTCCCACTTCTCCAAGTACTCCTTCTGCTAGCTCTTCATCTTCTTAATGTTCTTTAAATGGTGGTATTTCCTACTCATCCTTGAAGACTCTGTTCAGACTTCTCAGGAAATCCTTCCCTGCTGACCCCCGTCTTACCTCGCTACTCCACCCCCACATGTCCACACACACTGTCTTAATGCCCTGGGCAAACTCTAACATCGTACTGACCATGTTGTATCAAGAGCATCTTCGTACCCTTCTGCCTTCGCCACAGACTGTAAGCTGATCAAGCGCAAGAACCACATGTTAATCATCTTTGGAGTCCCATGGTCCTAACAGAGGACTAGGACCATGGCAGGTGCTCAATAAATTATTGTTGAGGGATGAATGAGTGAGTGAGTAAATGAATGAACGAACGAGGTAAGATCATGAAGAATATTAAAAGCAATGGTTTAATGTTTTCTTACATACCCTCAGAGCTTTGTATATTGTTACTGGAGCATTTAAGAATACAGCTTACAGTTGGAAGTCAAAGAATGTGGTCACATAAAGCATGTCTTCACTGCCTAAACCAACTGGAAAGTGAACGTAGTAACTTATTTTGACCTGAAGTTATCCAGCGAAATTCTTCTGTTTATTTTTGCAATTTTCCGCATAAAGTGGCCTTGTGGCTTTCATAACAAATTGACGGTGAATGTAGAAATGTAACGCAGACCAAGACGGAGTCCTTCGTGTTGCAACCATTACAAGAGAGTTTACGGTGGTCTTGAATCCTGGGCAATGTCATAGAGTCATTTGATTTTCCCACTTGCTTTTTTCTCAATATTTCTCTTGAGAAATCCCAGAATTTAGTCAAATTAACTTCATTAACTGTACTTTCATTTAAGTGACACAGAGATGGAAAGAGATAATAGTTCTAGAAATATGTTGCTACCTCATAATCCGCATTGCCACCTGTGGAAATCTAACGGAAGACTATTAATAACTGAGTCTGACACTGGGGCAGTAAAACTCGCAGTATGTTCTTACTAGGTTTGTTATTCATGTTGCTTCCAAGCACTATACTGCATTCTCTGGGAATGTTATTATTAACTTTCATAATACACAGCATTCATATATGGATGGTTTTAAAGAATAATACAAAAAATAGAGATGCTATAAATCAAGGGCAAAAAGAAAAGTTAATTGGAATTTCATTATTTAAAAAGAGGATAAAAAAGAGAAAGGTTTTTCATTATTTTATATAAATAGCAGACTGACATGATTTCGGGAAAGCTTACAGTTACTGACCACAACTGTTATTATATTAATTAAGGGCAAGTGTGATGACCCATTTTCCTCTCTGTGACACTATACAAGTAAGTTTTGTCTTTGATTTAGTTCTTTGAGTTTTGGGCTTTGTTTTCGTCTACTTGGGTTTAAAAAAACATCTTTTAAGGAAAAAATATAGGCTAAAGCATCTTAGTGTGATGTTATATATGGTGCTTTGAAATATTAAGATTAAATTGCCTTTAAGAACCTGACGATGTCTCTTTAACCTTTGTCTGTATCATGTGAAAAATAAGTTGTATGAAAAATAAAGAAATTATAATGTGCCATTTATAGCATGATAAGAATTATTTCCAAAGTTAATTTTTCTAATTTTTGAGTGGCATCAGCTGTGTAGGCAAGGCCAAGAGTATTAATTATAGAGAAGATTCCAGAGTGGAATACTCACTGCACCTTTCATTGTTATAGAACCTCGTTTGGGAGTTAATATCAGTGCTGTCTCAAATACCATTCATCTGACACGTGGTAAATGAGATGTCAGTAAAGGTGAAAAAATATTAATAGTTCAGATCAGTTGAGATGGGTGTTCTTATGTGTTTTACCAGAGAACTCTCCCTTCAGTTAACTCAGTATCCTTTCTGACACACTTTTGTTACACTAAAGTGTCTTTTATAGTGTGTCAAAGTTATGAGTACTGATAGACCCTCTCTTAAATTGCCCCTCAAGTTCACTGCCATTTGCTCATTAGGTTTGCTTTTTATTGCATGTCAGAAAGTGCCTCCTTTCAAGCACCTACTAATAAATAGGAATTGATGAGGATTGTATCTTCAGAGCAGGTGGTAAATTCCAAGCTCTTAAATGAGGACGTGTGTGAGGCATCCAAGAGCAGGGGATGTGCCCGTGGATCTTGATCTAGCTTACAAGGGACAGTTTATTTGATGATAAGATTGAAGAGGTACACATTCCTAAGTAGTACTTGAAGGTCAGAAATGGAAACAGTTCATTTCCCCATTGACAAAAGGACCTAATAACCTATCTTTTTAAAGATGTCTCCAGAATCAGTTTCAATCGTGATTTATTTGTATGAGTCATATAAATTGTAACTTTGCAGGAAGTGTTAACATGCTATCTCCAACGGTAACATAAAATGTGGAAGGTGAAGGTGGCAGGGGCCAGGGGAAGGTGTAGAGACAAATAGCAGTGGAGGCCGAGGGCTGGCGCATGTGCAGCATCTAGGGATGAAGAATCTGGAGAAGCAAAGGGGAGAGAGCAATGCCTCTGTCTCTGTAGAGGTCTCTGGTGGGCTAAGAACAATGTGGAAATCCAGTGCTATGCTGCCTCGCCCTGGGAAACTTTGGACAAGCAAGAGCATCTCGGGAGAGCAGCTCTTTCGTTCATAGAAATGTTGCTGAGCTGGTCTTAGTAAGCTCCTATTATAACAACAACAAAAAGTAGTGAATTAAGCCTGCTGATGAAATAAAATATAGAAAAAAGTTACTTATATGAGTTCCAGCCATGGGAGGTGATAGTTTTCTGACTCAAAAGGAGGCAGGCAATTAATTATCAAGAAAAGTGCAACTACCCAGCAACAAATAATTGGAAAGAGAAGGGGCACCTAGAACTCTAAAGACTTTTCACCGATTCCAAATAATTTATCTACCGTGTTCATGGTTTGGTCATAGCCACAAAGTAGTATTAATTTAATATTTTTATTAAAATCAACTCACTTTTTAAAAATTTACTCTTACCCTGTTTAATAACATATGTGATATGTTAGCTTTATCTTTTTTAATACATATTAAAATACATAACTATTAAAATAAAAGGGAGTCCCTAGGGGCACAAATGGTTAAGTGTTCAACTACTAGCCAAAGGGTTGGCAGTTCAAACCTATCCAGAGGCGCCTTGAAAGACAGGGCTGGTGATCTGCTTCTGAAAGGTCACAGCCTTGAACACCCTGTGGAGCAGTTCTACTCTGACACATGGGGTTGTCATGAGTCAGAATTGATTCGACAGCAGCTAACGACAACATTAAAATAAAAAATGTAGTAATTCCTTGTCTACCTTAAACCTTCTCATGTTCTGTCCGTGGTATGAGTCCTGTGCTTTGGGGAACAGTGTTGGAAATGAGAAGAGCAAAATGTATCGCACAGGTTTTGGAGAGGACCTGACCAGCAGGGTCTGGAGTAAGGGATAATATTATTTGAGTGTTATTTGGAGGCTGCCTTCTTCCAGGAGGATTTGGAAATGACTTCAAATTAAGACGTGTACAATAAGACCGTTAAAGCAAAAAATAGAAATATCAAAATCTTTTAGAAAGAAGCAGCAAATATATCGTCCCTCCAGGCTACAAGAGTTACTATGGTTGAGTATTAAATTTAGCTCTGTGCTTTCTGGAAAGGTCAACATTATATCCAGCTCGCTCATGGGCTCTGTGACCTCTGTCGACCCTTGTTACCTAAGGGAGATGCCCATATGGAAAACTACAGGATTCTTTTTCTATGTTCTTTAAGAAATGTCCAAATCTCCTAGATTTTTGCATTGAAAATTCCACATACCCAGCCATCAGTTTCAAACCTGACAGGTTTCAGTAACAGGAAGAGTGGGAGAGCTGGATCTGTCAAGGAGAGCTGTGTGCGCGGGAGTCACCGGGGCTCGAAGACGGGCTTGCCTGGCAGAGGTAAGAGTGCACCTGAAATCTGATGTCCTGAATCTGTGGACAGCTAGCACTGCTGATTTCTGTGCCATCCACTCTTCCAGTTATCTCCTGCTGCATACAAATAAAAAATATCGCCCCAAGCTTAGTGGAATTAAAACAGAAAATTGATATTTCTTATGGCCTGTGAGTTGACTGGGCTTATTGCGAGTTTTCATGTGGACTTACAGGCAGCTAGCTGTCAGCTGGGGCTGGAGTTATCTGAAAGCTGGACTGGACTGAAGGTCCAAGACGGAGCACTGATATGGCTGACAGAGGATGCTGGTGGTAAACTGGAGGCATAGCTGGGCTGGAGCGCCTACACACGGCCTCAACATGTGGCTCCAACTTCTCACCACCTGTCACAGGGTTCAGAGAGAAAATGTCTCAAGAGCAGGGAACATTGCAGAAGGCAGGAAGCAGAAGTTCTAGACTGCTCGGAAGTGACAGAGCATCACTTCAACTTTGAATGGATTAATCACAGGGCCCATTCAGATTCAAAGGGGTTAGAGAAATAAACTCTTAACGGGGAAGTGGCAAGGTCATAATGCAGAAGAATGTGTGAAATGGGAAATGTTATTGTAACCATCTTTGGAAGAAACAATCTACCAAATCCTGCAAGGACCCTCTGTGGTCAGGAATTACGGCAGATACATAGAACACAAACGCGTGGATAATTCAGGTCTTGGGGAGAGTTATTTTAGGGACATTGTAGAGTAATGTAGACAATGAACTCTAATGCAGTGACTCTGGCATGGAAAGAAATTGACTATGGAATTATAGTGACAGGAAAGAGCCCTGGACTACAATTTTCCTTCTGACTCTACTCTTAACTAGCTATGTAGCCTTGAAATAGTAACTGGAACTTAGAGCTCTGCATCTACGAAACAAGAGGTCAGGGCTGGATCACCTACAAGAGACCTGCCCATCTTAAAAGTAAGGAAAATGTGAACTTCCTGCTCAATCGCCTGCTATGGGTCAGGAGGAATGACATATTAAATGAATTGCTCATAAATTAAAAGAACACGTTTTGAGCAGGGTTATCTTTTCTGGGAATCAATAGCTGACATTGAATACTGTAGGGAAAGCTATTGATGGCATTGATTGTTGTATTAGTCCTTTGGCTATACCCAAAAAACCAAACCCAGTGCCGTCAAGTCGATTCCGACTCATAGCAACCCTACAGGACAGAGTAGAACTGCCTCATAGGGTTTCCAAGGCTACAGTTTTTACGGAAGCAGACTGCCACATCTATGGAGTGGCTGCTGGGTTCGAACCGTCAACCTTTTGGTCAGCAGCCAAGGGCTTAACCACTTCACCACCAGGGCTCCTTCCTTTGGCTATCGAGACCTGGAAAAACACTTCCTAATGATCTTCTTAGGTGTTTTTCTCTTTGCTCTTTCTTCACAAACATTAACTCTCTGATAAGTAATCTCTGGCCTGCTGGCAGATATGGAAGTTGATGAATTTATTTGTAATCACAATAATTAGCTGTTAAAATTAGTTTGTAAATCTGTATTTCTTTCACTGAGTTTCTTCAAGTTAGACAAAGATATATCCAAGTCTACGACTGAGGATAGCTACCTGTGAATCCCTACTTAATGTTAAATGAGATAATGCACGTCTGTCACAACGTATGAGTAATAGCTGAATTTCACTGCATATGAAAGAGGATCAAAGGGAGTTCACAAGAAATATGTGAGCAACACGTAGATATGTGTCTTGTGTTCCACACAGGTGCTGTGGAGACCTGGCACTATACTAAATGAGATGTCCTCTCTCCACTGAGCAACCCAAGCAAGGGTGGGAAGCAAATGTAAAAGACATCTTCCAGATGAAGTTTGTAGAGTAGCTTAGCATAGGATATAAGCTTTGCTAGCTTTTATGAATATGACAAGTTTAAACAAATGGACTAATAGCTTTTTTTTTTTTTAATAGAAACAGCAACCACTTACTGGACTTCTTGGGGTTCTGTCTATGGGTAGAACTCTGCCCATAGGTTTCCAAGGCTATAAATATGGAAGCAGACTGCCACTTCTTTCTCCCACAGAGTGACTGGTGGTTTCCAACTGCCGACCTTTTGATTAGCAGCCGAGCATTTTAACCACTGCACCATTAGGGCTCCTACTAGTAAAGCAGTGGTTCTCAAAATGTATTATACATAAGAATCACCTGAGGATCTTGTTAAAATGTAGATTCTGATTCAATCTATCTGGGGTGGAAATGCAAATTCTCAGCAGGGGTTCAAACTTGAATAAACTGGTTTGAAGCCCTGGATACAAGGCACTGTACTGAAGGCTAGCAGAGGGTGTTTTCATTCATTCCTCTCTTTTTTTTTGAGTACCTACTCTGCTGTGACAGAGGTCATTGGTTGTCTCTCTAGCAACCAAACAACTCACCCCTCACACACACCCTCCCACCTCACACACACACCCTCCCACAGAGTCAAGCCTGGTATTAACCATAAACGCACCAACTCTGGAGTCATACCACCTGGGTTACAATCCTGATGTCACCACTGACTAACGGTATGACCTTATTTAGGGTGTTTATTCTCTCTTTAAATCAGGAATAATAATGATAGCTACCTCCTATTCTTGTTTATTAAGGGAGCCAATATACTATAACTCTTGGAACAGTGTTTGAGCACATGGTCAGGGCTATGTAAGAGTTAGCTAAGACGATACCACAACAACAACGACAATGACAGCTATCACTGCTACCACAAGCACTACTAAGAGACCACTGACTTTGTTCAAGTATCCGGTGTCTGTATTCTTCAAAAGAGGCTACGCCCCTTCTCAGTCCAAAGGTGCCTATCAACTTTGACTGATATCAGTCCTGTAAATTCCATTCCTCTTGCCCATGTTGTTTTAGGAACAGGCATGTGATGTCATTCTGTCCAATGGAATGTGAGGGAAGTCTGGAACAGATTTCTCAGAAAGCTTTTCTCGCTTTTAGAAATGGATATAAGGAAGAGATGGTCTTTCTTCTCACCTACGGGCATTGTTTGAAGATGGAAGCTTGGAGGTGCTTGGAAATGTGAGGGTCCAGCCTAAGGATGAACACCAACATTCTTCGGATGGCAAAGTAGAAAGAAGGAAAGAAGGTGGGTCCTGGAAGATTTCCTTAAGCCCTTAAATGAGCCAACTCTGGAAAAATTATAACAGGGCTTATTAGAAAGTAACGATAACAAACTCCATACTGTATAAGCCATTTTTCGTTGGGCTTTTGTTATTTGCTGATGAGAACATCAAGTGAACTGATGCCTTACTCCTTCCTGATCATAAGGATCCATGATATCTTTGAAATTCCCTATTTAAACAAATATGAGAAACACATCTGTGACTTTCTAATAAGAAAAAATGAAAGACTACACACAGAGGATGAAATAATATGTTATTTATCCTAACTCAGATTGGTGATGCATATATATATATATATATATATATATATATATATAGCAATAGATAAAAATGTACTAAAGGTGTGAGGTGGATTCCATTGGTCTTTCCATGTAATATCCATCAACTCTCTGGGTTGCTCTCATTCTGCACAGAGACGTAACATATACAGAGAAACATTACCATGGCTCTTTCTCTATTAGAGATGTGATAATTAAGGGTAACTGATCTATTACTAGATACAGTAGCAAGAAGGGTTAACTTGAGCCAGGGGTTCTCAGGTTACAAAGACCCATTTAGCCCGAGAGCTATAGCTGCTCACCAAAAAGTCGGCAGTTCAAGTCCACCAGGCGTTCCTTGGAAACCCTATGAGGCAGTTCTACTCTGTCCTATAGGGTTGTTATGTGTCGAAATCGACTCCATGGCAACGAGTTTGGTTTTGATGGGATTTCCTTTTTCAAAGATTCTGACTTAGCAGAATCAAACGAAAAGTCCACAAAGTTACACTTGAAGAAACATCAATTTAAGAATTGTCTTTCAGTGTCAGAAGAACATAAATTCAGAGTTACGTGAAAAGAACTTGTTGTTGTTAGCTGCTATCAGGTTGGCCCTGACTCCTGCTGACCCCATGCAGAAAGGTCAGACTACTGTGATCCACAGGGTTTTCACTGGCTGATATTTTCAGAAGCAGACGGCCAGGTCTTTGTTCCTAGAAAATAGCTTAGCGGTCTTCAATTTAAACAAATATCATTTGCTAATAGAGGAACACAGAAATAGCTCAAAATTTTTAAGTGTTTAAATTCTTTAGTGAGATCATCCTACTACATATTCTAAATTAACTAATACCATGTCAATAAATTTAAAAAGTTGATTTGGTTAAAAAGAGTAAAATGCCCTTCATTGAGCAGATTTCTGTCATCTCCAATCCAATGCCTAAGGAACTTTACTGATCAGAGTTTTGATAGTTAATAGTGCCATCTTGAGAAACCACCCAGATTCAACGAGGAAAAACTGCACAGAGGTTAATTATCACTCTTTCAGAAAGAAAACACACATTGAATGACAAAATCAGCCATTTAGAATCCAGCAGGGTGTTTAAAAGGTCCAGGTACACTCGACCCATAGAGACATGACCATTTAAAACTTGTTCTATACCTGAACGGAACTATTAGTCTGAACTGATGCTTCCTGGGGTTTTGTCTCCTGTTACCATCACAATTTACCTACCTGAGATAGTCAGCTGTCTGATTACCCTCAGATCCATTCTCCACCCTCTCTCAATCTGGCTGTATCCTAGGGAAGTATTTTTCCCAGTCTTCCTTACCAACTACTTCCAGCTAGGTTCAGCTGATAAAAGGCAATGGCAGAAACTCAGAGAATGGTCAAAAGAGAAACTGGTGTATTCCTCTCGCTCTCTCTCTGCCTCGTGTGGCATCTATGATAGCAACTGAGTCTGCTCTGTGGTTCCACATCACACCAGATGTTCCTTCCTTACTAGCTCCAGTTCTTATTGGTCAGACCTGAAGTGATCTGAGCTTCTGAACGTGGCCCCAGAACCTGGGGTCCAATAACACTGTCTTCTCCCTTTAGCCCTCCAGCCTAGCAATGATAGTGGCTTTCTACTGTTGCTAATGTCTGGGCACCTCAGTATCACCTGTTTGAGTTCTCAGCACTCCCCTTTATTAAAATCCCTGCTAGGTGCAGTGGTTAGTGTTTTCTTGACTTACGTTTATCATTGATTCTTCTTCTAAACTATGGAAATTGTAGGCATTATTTGCAGCAATCTAGAGTCAATGTGAACTTCTCCCAATGACCATACCTTTCCAATCACTGAAGAACATATCAACTCACTTGTATTCCAGAATTTACCTGCAGGGCCCTGATTTCACGTATTTCCCAAACAGGTCAACCTGGTTGAATTGCAGCCTCACCCTATTATATAAGCATCTGATAAATTAGTTGCTTCATTTGGACTATGAATAGCTATGACAGACCAAGAAGATATCAGAATTTATATATAAGCCATGTAATACTGAATTTCTAATGAAGTTTATTAATTGTATATGATGGGGCTTTGAAGAGACTTTCACATACAAATAGTAGAGAAGACTTTGAAAGCGGAATAATCCATCTAAGAAAAGCCACAACAAAGTGCACATGAAGGTGGGTGACAGAGGAAAGGAAATCATGTAATAGGACAGCTAGAAGCTGATTATATCTAAATCTCTGAGAATTTACGCAGGGCCTTAAGTGTGTCATTGATTGAGAAATAGAGAGATTATCGAAGAAAATCCCCACATCCCAATATGCAATCCACAATATTGCTATATCACCTTTAAGCTTTGCAGCCCTTCACTTAGCACATGTAGGTTTCTGAATGTTCTAATACCTAAAGGCAACCCATGACGTAGGGAGTTGTGGAGGGACCACATATTTTATTCTTAATCCCCTTGAGGAACCCTACTGCAGTTGACAACTAGATGCTCCCAGCCTTCAATCTTCCCTAGGTAGGAGAGTAATCAACATGTTTGGAAAGGAAGTAGAAAAAGTCATTTTCAGCAGTTCAACAACAAACTTGTAGCAGGTAGAGGTGATATTTCACTTAAGGATTTCCCTGCAGTCAACTCTGTACATAATGCTTGTCTCTGAAAGATGCCAAGAGATGTCCGTGACCCGTCTCGTTGGCACTCAATGCTTTTACAATCTGTGTTGTTTTCAAAATCGACAGCAAAGCACTTGGAAGTAGTGGGGCAGCATTGTCTTATGCCTGCTGTTCTTTCTCCAGGAAGATAAAATCATCAGATACTATTAGCCTGGCCATAGATGGTTAGAGGTAAACCACTGTCTGAACTGGTCTAGTAAAACTACTCCAAGCTGTGGTTTTCATGAAATTAGGAAGTAACTATATATCATGTACCATGGTGGTTGAAGCCCCTTAGATAAAGAAAAACTCAGTTTCACTGGTTGAGAAATAATTAAATCTTTAAAGGGGTGATTACCCTTCCTCCCCCCTACATGTTGGAAAGATGTCATATTTTGGAGCTTTTGGAATGAGCATTAGGAGACAGCTAAATCGAAGAACCACAGAGGCAAGAGCTTGAGATGAGGTTTGTTTACAAAACCAATCCCTTAACTTTAAAAATGACAAAGAGAGTAATGGTATTTAAGATGTGTTCTGAATTTTCCATAGGAAAAATGATTCAAAATGCAGCAATTTTAGCAACGTCTTGCACCTCTCAGTTTGTACCATTATAGTTTGATATCCAAGTTAAAAGCCTCCCCAGCCCAAAAGGATGCCACTTAAGGGAAACAAGAAGGAAAGAAATAAAAATTTGCCATCTAAAATACATGATTTTCTTTGGAAGGAAACAGCTCGTGTTTGCCTGGGATAAAAATGTAATGAATGGTAGAGTTCAAAAACTTTCATATTACCTCTCTGTATTTTTAAATGTCAATTTTGGCCAGTAATCTGGGAAGAGAACACAGTAGGGCCCAGTATAATTACATTAAAAATCTATTCTTACAGGTATTTCTAATGCAGAATATTTTGAAGATGCATGCCAGACATTAAAATGAATAGTTGCTTACACACTGTTGGTGATATTTCACCAGTGTTAATGTAACCTTTTTACCTACATACAGAACATAAATTATACAGCACAAACCTTGGGAAGTAGCATAAAACTATTTTGTGCTCATAGACCTGAGCTCAGATTTGTATGCTTCTACTAACTAGCTATGTGACTTTGGACAGTTATTTAATCTCTCTGAGTCTACTTTCTCATCGGAACAATGGAGATAAGAATACCTTCTGCATTAGGTTATCAGAGGACTTAAATGAGAAAATGTAAGCAAACTGGTAGCTCATAGTTGATGTTCCCTTAGAATCCTCATCTGCACGTTTTTCCATCCTAGTTCCCTATTTTAATACAGAAGTATGAATACTATGCTTCCAACAGTGTCCCCCAGGACATATAGTTATGAAAAGGAAACGCAAGGCTAACACTAACCTATACACTTAGTAATTCTTCCTTTTTTAATCTTTCTCCTGCCTCAGTCATCCAGTTAGCTCATTATGCAAAACTTCTTCAATGTCCTACACATCCATAGCTACCATTTCTCTCTCAGCATCTAGAACTTTCAGTCAACACATGTACTACAAAGAATAGTGCTAATGTTAATGTTTCATCATGGTAGTAGCAAATGGCCATAATTCCTATGTCCTTGTTTTCTGGATATTGTGCTTGAAGCATCCTGAAAATGCCATCATATGGGTTGTTACGTATCCATCTATGCATATGACAGGCTTTGAACCTGTACACATCTATACAATTGCTTGATCTAGGCTAGAACCAGACAAACATATGATCTATAAAAGTACGGATAGCTACAGCCTATCGCACTTGGGACATAGGGATGAAGGTTGTTTGAACATAAAGAATTCAATTGAAATAGCGTGAAAATGGATCAGACTAAAAGGTTAGAATCTCAAGACTCAGACCTAATAGTTCTTATTTACAACTCAACCAAAATGGTGGAAGTTTGTTAGTTCTTAAAGCAAGTATGAAAATGAAAATAAAGATGAAGAGAAAGGGACTTCTAGAACCTTTCTACATATTTCTGGACTTTCTAGCATGAATATTCTAGCCTCCTTATGCATAGGTTAGACACTGTCTTGCAGAAGCTGCATCTATTCTGTGATATAACTGCAAATTACACGAGTTTTTACTGAGGCTTTAACCTTTGGCTTTAGCCCTTTAGTTTTGTTATCATAATTATTGTTGTCTTAAATTTCAAAGGTAGAATTAAAAAACAAGTCTCTAGAGCTTTTTACCTTGAATTCCAAGGAAATATTGGAACATTGCTTTACTATTCCTGGGTAATAGTAGTAACACTGATCTAGTGACCAGGAATAGAATCATTTAATGACAATACTGTAAATGCTAAGAGATATTAAACTTACTCTCTTAAGATATCTTATCCCCAAGTGGTAGGTAGCTTCAAGATGAAAATACTATTTAAACATGAAAATTCTGTTAAACATTTATTTTGATTTTACCGATTGTGGTGAAATGTTCCTTTATGTGGCCTTTTGCCTTGGTTCTTTGGAAAAACATCTTGAGAAATTTTTCCCGAGCTCTGAGGAGTTACCTTTGCCCTAGTTTTCTACCCCAGAGAGTTCTTATGTCCAGGTTGACTGACATTTCTTGGGTAAATTGTAAACAACTTGGTTTGACTCTTTCTGCCTGGCCCTGGGGTGCAGCCTGCCCTGTGGTTAGTATGCATCTTGCAGGGATTAGTCAATAGACTATGCAAATGAGGTGAGTTGTAGCCCAGCCATGCCTGCTATGCAAATGAAGTGTCTGTGGCCTACCAGGAGGGGATTTGTCAGTTTGTGTCCTTGGTGAGAGGACCATGCCCTAAAATTGACAAGGATTTGTAGAAATAAGCAGCTAGCCCCACAGAGGTTTTAGCAGACAGAAAGCAGGAGCAGGAAGAAGCAGAAGAAAGAAGAGAGGAAGCAGAGAGAGAGTGAGAAGAGGCAAGAAACCTCCTAAAAGAGCTATTACATGATCAAGGGCTGTAACACTGAAGGAAGCAAGAGGCCTGGAAGGGGCCCAGTGGCAGAGCCAGTGGTGACAGACAGCAGGGCCAACAGGAGCCTGTCCTGAGGGAGTCGAGAGGAGCTGAGAGAGCTGTCCCGCACTAAGAAGGGAGACTGTGCCTGCATGCTTCCGGACCCTGATCCTGAGTTGTACCCTGTTCCTCAATAAACCACTTAATAGTAAATACGGTCTATGTGTGGCCATTGCAATGGATTATCGAACCCGGAAGAGAAGAAGTACCGTGGGAGGGATGGCTGGTGTCAGAATTGGTAAAAAGTTTGGAGAGTGGAGTTATGTCTGACCTCTACCTCTAGGGATCCACTTTGGGCTGATCCTGGTCATTGTCCCTCCTGAAGTTAGACAGGTTCTGATGACACTAGTATTGCTATGCTACCACCTCCATTTTACACCAATACATGCATATATGTGTGTCTGCATGTGTTCTACACTGAGGGCAATGGGGCGAGTAATACACGAGAGAAGGGTCTGCTGATTAAGGAGCCATACCACTTGCCACTGAGTCAGTTCTGACTCATGGCAACCCCATGTGTTACAGAGGAGAACCATGTTCCATAGGGTGTTTATGTCTATGACCTTTTGGAAGCAGATCGCCAGGACTTTCTTCTGAGGTGCCTCTGGGTGGGTTTGAATTGCCAATCTTTCAATTAGTCAAGCACTTAACTCTTTATGCCATGCAGGGACTCCATACCTGATACCAAATGACTAGTATATCTGTTCCTCCCAATCTACTCGCTATACCCCAACTTAACCAGTTGCCTCGGCATTGGCAGATATAGCTAATCAGAAGCTTCCCACTGGTCTACCACCGTGATGTAGAATTTAAGCCTCATTACATCATATTTCACAGTCCAAACGCAGGCAAAAAAAAAAGACAGATGAGGTTCTACTGCTATTCAAAGGAACACATCAAACCAAATGAGAAGTAATTGTTAAAATAACAATGTTGTCCTTACACACACCCATACTACAGAGGAATCTGAGTTCAGGCAGACGCAGTAACTGAACACAATAGTGCTGAGCCTACAATGGCACATACATGGTCCGCCAGCTGATCTGCGACTGGCAGATTCTATGCAGGAAACACACAGGTACCACAAGTGGTAAGCAGAGCAGAGTTGAAGGCAGAGCCCTAAAATTCAGATTTTCTTAAAGAGATGTGTTTCTTGAGGCATATTTGCCTCTCAGGTTTATATTAAGTATTTATATCTTATGAGGCAAAATTTGAAATTTTGTGACATACAACGGAGCAAGAGACAATGAAGCTATTCATTACTCTTGGCATGAATCAATCTGTTCCTAGAAGTCTCTTAAACTGTCACTGACTTTAAGACACTTTCAGCTTAAAAACCCATACAATTATGTAAGTCAATGAGTTCTTCTCGTACTTCGGTATTCTATTCCACACTCAGCCACAAAAGTAAACGTTTGGCAAAAAATGGTTTAGGTAATGCAAAATGCCAAATAGGATTTGCCAGAAGTGATTTTTCCTTACATTTTATGCTTCTATCCATTCTGAGGCAAAATGCAACCCACGTGTCTCTAATTCATTATACTTAATGAAGTGAAATATTTTTTTCAGTGGTGGGCTGTCCGAACATGCTTTTGAGAGTCATAAACAGAATAGTTTTTCTTTGTCTTCCATGCCTTCAATGACCTGAATCCAAAAGACCTATTTTCCAACCAGTGTTTAAGTTTAATCTGATGCTCAAAGAGTAGGAGATGCCTTTCAGTTTGAAACCTGGTAAAATGTATGCCCTTGTTTCTTACTTTTTATCAAAGTATTTAGGATCTGATCTCTTGAATACAGTTTTCAAATACTTAAAAGAATCTTACTGAAATATAGGGCTTTCTTTTGATGTTAAGACAGAAAATTCTGAATATGGTAAAGCAGCTTGTTTAAGAATAAAGATGAAATAATCACTACCTTGTTCGTCTATTTGACCTAGTTTAGATAATTTAATGTAGATTAACACAGTCTTTTTCTGGAAGCAGCAACTGATCCTTGATATATCTTTTCCAATATTAAATATTAATATGCATGATTTAATATCAAAAAGTTTGTTCTTTCTGACACTCTTCCCCTCGCAGTCCTATATACACCCTCAAAACCAAGCCCACTGCCGTGTAGTCGATTCGACTCACAGCAACACTGCAGGACAGAGTAGAACTGCCGCGTGGGGTTTCCAAGGCTGTAATCTTTACGGAAGCAGACCGCCACATCTTTCTTCCGCAGAGCTGCTGGTGAGTTCAGACTACGGGTCTTTTGGTTAGCAGCCGAGCACTTAACCACGGCACCACCAGGGTTTCTTGCAGTCACAAATACAGAATCCTTATCCCTCATTTCCGACTTTGTTTTGAAAATAATTTAACACATCTGTTGCAATCCTGGCAAAAAGGATGAGAGTCGGACATGTTGATGACAGTCAGCAGCCTGACACATTTGAAAATACTGTGCAACACACAAAGGGACTTTCAGGCAATGATAACCCACGGGAGGTCCCGTCCGCGAGAACTGGCTCTGGAGCTGCAAGGGCCCAGTGCTCAAGTATGATGATGGTGACTGTTTTCCAGTGGAACAGGTTCCCTAACCTCAATCTTCACATCAAACGATGGAAGCCATGTCCGAAAAATTCTCTCTCTAACCTGAGTTCTTCACGTTGTTGCGTTAACCTGTGTTATCTTATCAAGTTATATCTGTGAGCATTCAGTCAGCTGGATATCAAGCTCTCTGATAGCTATGTGTTGTGTTTTTGAAGACTATCAATAAACCACAGAAGCTTAGGAAGGCTGTGTAGAAACAGGGCATTGAGAACTGTTTTATAATGGAATCGACAGGCAAGCAGAGCACAGCTCATTGGGTAAATTCACGGATGTTGGAGGCAGGCAGTCTGAGTCTGAAGCCTTTTTCTGCCATTATTTTTGGGTAAGTTACCTAAACATTCTGTGCTGCAACCAAAAACCCAAAACCATTGCCTTCAAGTCGATTGTGACTCATAGTGACCCTACAGGACAGAGCAGAACTGCCCCATAGGGTTTCCAAGGCTGTAATCTTTACAGAAGCAGACTGCCACATCTTTCTCCTGCAGGAGCCGCTGGTGGGTTAGAACTGCAGACCTTTCGGTTAGCAGCCAGGCATTTAACTACTGCACCACCAGGGCTCCTTCTGTGCTGCAGTTACTCATAAATAAAACAGATGTTACAGATAGTACTTCTTTTACATAGCTGTTATAAGAATTAAATCGTTATGTGTAAAGCAAGTGTACTCCCCTCCAGAAATAGCTCATTCAGTTCTCTATCTTTCCAGAGCCCACTTTTGCCAATATTTCTTTGTCAATACATTCCCAAGTAAAACTTCAAAACTAGTCTAGTAACATATCTCCTGAAAGGGTTCCAAGATCAACCCAATTTAACTCCAGTCTCTTCTCCTCAATCTCACCTCAGACTAGAGTGGTGATCAGGGCCGGATTAAGGCATGTGAGGTCTTTAAGCACTGATAATCTGTGGTGCCCCTCCTCTGTTTACTCACGTGTTCCAACGGGATATGAGTTATATATACATATATACATATATATGCACGTATGGAAACGTGGGTGGCGTAGTGGTTAAGAGCTACGGCCACTAACCAAAAGGTTGGCAGTTCAAATCTACCAGGTGCTCCTGGTAAACTCTATTGGGCAGTTCTACTCTGTCCTATAGGGTTGCTATGAGTCGGAATCAACTCAGCGGCAACAGGTTTATGCATGTATAGATGTGTGTGTTTCTTAGCTATCCATGATGTAACTTCTTTTTAAATGCAACTATAATATTAGTAATCGAATGCAAAAGTGGTGTGTGCCATTTTAGCAGAATGAGACAGATAGATTATAAAATTTTTAGTGGATGTGGGGTACTAAGATTCTTACTATATTCCACATGTTCTACAAAAAGAATATTCCATAGATTCTACAACAAAGAGAATAAGTCAGTGAACTTAGTTGTTTCAACAATCAAAGTAAAATTCTGTTGATCTCCCACAACAAAAAATTGACTTTCAACTATTTTGCTTTAAATGACTCATACTTCAGTTTTGATGCTTATTTCATAATAAATGTTATAATTATAAATGAACAAAGGAAAAGATATCATAAAAGAAAATTTAATTATCAGAAAAGAAATATTACAACAAATTACTATAGTCTATCTTTAGATGGATCTTTCATCTCTAACATGTT
Organism: Trichechus manatus latirostris; assembly: GCF_000243295.1. Taxonomy (NCBI): domain Eukaryota; kingdom Metazoa; phylum Chordata; class Mammalia; order Sirenia; family Trichechidae; genus Trichechus; species Trichechus manatus. Next base: position 3,700,059 of record NW_004444012.1, on the reverse strand, counting down.
ATAATTAAAAACATTTCTTTATATTCTTCGGTCTTACAAACTGTTCAGTGATTCTGTCATAATTAAGCTGCTGAACAATACCTATTCCATACATACTAAGGATAATGAATCAAGTCTGTCTTGAATATTGTTGTACTCTGAGGGTTTCTGATTCTCTTTTGGGACAAAAATGAGCGTTCTGCTATGCATTTTGTGATCATTAAAGTTAGGAATATGCGTAAAGCAATTTCAACATTGGGAAGTACGCATTGTATTTTATCTTCTATTATGGAATCATACATACCTACATCTGTAAAATTGCTCTTTCCTGAATCTGTAAATTCAGTTCTCATGTAAGAATGAAATCGTCGCACTTCTCCATAAAGGTTTATATTTAAGTCACTGGGCTAAGCCTGCACTAAATTCTTGGATGCCTTCATGCATTCTCCTTCAGGTATATCCACACTATTTAAGAAGGAAAATCTATTTGAAAGAACTTCACACACTTTCTCCTTACTTTTCAAGCAAAATTCAAGCGTGTCGGTGATGTAGTACGTGGGTTACTGGAAATTAATCCCTAACACTCAATACTTTTGGAACACTTCTGTCATTTACTTGTTTCTGTCTAATGTTTCTGTAACCGTGACCTGCTTGATAATCCGTATTTGGCAGTATTTGTTTCATTGTGTTTTTAAAACGTTCAAAACCTTGTCTTAAATTACGTAAATACCTTGTTAATGACTGGTGGAGATCTGTGCACGTCTTCAAATTTACTTCTGAATCTTGGAGAACTTGACTTGTCTGATGAAAATGCTGCAACATGTTATTCCACACTTCCAAACACCAAAAACCGGACCAAATGCCCTCGCGTGGATTCCAACTCACAGCGACTCTATAGGACACAGTAGAACTTCCCCATAGAGTTTCCAAGGCTGTAAATGTTTTCGGAAGCAGACTGCCACATCTGTCTCCCGTGGAGCAGCTGGTGGGTTCTAACCACCTACCTTTCGGTTTGCATCTGAGTGCTTAACCACTGCGCGCCCGGGCTTCTTTATTTTTCCATATGACCAACATACATACATATTCCAATGTTTGCATTTGTGGCAATGTTTTCAGCTTCTCTTTTGGTATCTTCTTTTTGTGTCTGGTCTTCAGAGATGTTTTCTAAGGCAGCTAGGATCTGAGCGTTCAATTCCAGGACTGCACTCATTACTATTGCACGTGCATGACATTGTACATTAGAAAGACATTTTAATACTCGATCATTGCCTAAATATGTTTTAAGAACTGCCCATCGGTGAACAGAAGTGGCAAAAACTGTGTAGAGAAACTGAACAATAGAAAAAAATCAACTGCTTCCGGACAACAATCTACTGTGCTACATCCTACAAGATTAAGTGAATGCGCAGCACATGGCATGAAAATGACATACTCATTCCGTTCTAAAATTTCCTGTCGCAGGCCTTTATAACGCCCTGACATATTGGCAGCATTGTCATAGGCCTGGCCTCTGCACTTAGAAAAATTGATTTTGCAAACTTCATATAAATAGTGAAGTACCTGATTCACAATTTCTTCACTAGAATGACTTTTTAAGCTAATAAATGTGATAAATCGCTGAACAGGTTTTCCATCTGTTAGAAACATATACCTTAAAGCAATACTTAGCTAATCTGTATAAGAAAGATCAGGAGTGAAATCTGCAGACAAACTGAAATACGGAGGTATACTTATTTCATTTTTAATAGTTGATCAAACTTTATCACCTATTAATTCTTCACACGTTGTTACAGACATATACGATAGATTGCCCTTTCTCGTGTTACCATTCAACCCACTGCCACTGAGTCAATTTCGACTCATAGCGACCCCGTAGGATTTCGGAGGCTGTAAATCTCTAGGAACAGACTGCCACATCTTTCTCCCACGGGAGCCGACGGTAGTTTGGAATCTCTAACCTTTGGGTTAGCAGTCAATCACTTTAACGACTGGTGGCGTAGTGGTTAAGAGCTACGGCTGCTAACCAAAAGGTTGGCAGTTTGAATCCACCAGGTGCTCCTTGGAAACCCTATGGGGCAGTTCTACTCTGTCCTATAGGGTCACTGCGCATCGCAATCCAATCGACGGCAATGAGGCTTTTTGTTTGTTTGTTTTTTGATGCTACGATATTATGAGATATGAGCTGCTAAAAGTGGATCAAACTGAGCAACAAGTTCAAGTAAACCCCCAAAATTTCCATTTTGTGGGGTCCCAAACACTTCATTTCTTCCTCGAAAAGACAGTTGACATTCCATTCCATGATTGTTAATAATGACAGCAACAACGTGTTGCTAAACGGATTTCCAATGCTTACGTTCTTCATTGATTTGTGTTTCTAGTTCATGAGTTAAGCCAAAACCATGTCTTCAGTTTAAATACGACAACATACAATTTCTGTGACTTGAACTGTTTTCATGTTATCAATCATATCTGAGTTGCGCCAATTGCTAAATCCATTCGTAGCAAATCGAGAATTAAATGATTTAGGACTGAATAATTTGCAAACAAAACAATATACAGAGCCAACTGATGGAGGATACAGTAGCTGTTCCATCTTATAAATTTCACCATTAGCTTTGCACCCTTGAAATATATTCTGGCTACAGAACCTTGTTTGTTTACCATCCAGAAATTTTCGACATGAATTTTCAAATGGTCCACTGTGATGTTGACAATCACTTGGCTCTCTTTTGATCCAATAATCTACATTAGAGGAAAAATTATTCCACAAAGCAGGATCTGTATTTCTGTTATTTATGGGGTCTACAGATGCAATGATTTCTGATTCTAAAGTAGTTTCATTTTCATACACCATTATTAATTTTTTTACCACAACAAGGAATGGATGCAGAATTTGGAAGAAATTCTGTTAAATTCGTAATGCTATTAGTAATTTTAGCACTAGTGGTACTTGTACAACAATTTGCACCCACTAAATTTGAGCGTTCAATGGCAGAAAGCTCTTCTGATTCATTATGCTTTAAAAAGGAAATTAATTTTGGAATTGCCTTTAAGGATTCACAAATCCTTTTCTTTTTTAGTTTTTGCGAGCTTTTGTTTTTGCACTCCACTTAGTTATTGCTGTTTCATTTTACTTGAATATAAAATTATATCCTTTTTAAATTTAGTTCTACTGTAGTAATAAATTTGAATAATTGAAAATAAATAAAATTTATAAAACAAACAAAATTTACATTTGAATTTGGACATTAGCACAAAAATTTAATTTGAAAATTAGTAAGTTAAAAAAATTGATTTGGAACATGTAATTTTGTTCTTCAGTTCTGAGATAGTCAAAAGAAACAGAACTTACAAAGTAGCTGAAAACAATTTCATTCGTTTGTTGCACGATGGTTGTTGGTAGGCCCTTCGCAGATCTCAAGTGTTTTTGTCTTGAAATAATACTTAAAAATTTGCATACTCACTTTCTGGCCCTTTATGCTTTGTCTTTACAGTTCACTGGACTACTGCTGATACCTGATGGGGGCAAAAGAGTGATCGCAAACAGCATACTACGAATACAAGGGTATGCTCAATCTGAAGATGCGTTTTGGTTCATTTTGCACAGGACGGGACCAGATATGTCATGAGTCACATGATTATAGTACCGCTGGTGCATTCTTATGCGGTCGACGAGAGAGAATCGAATGTGAGGTTTTACTCAGTCAGTACAAAACGAAAAGGAAAATATAATTGCTATTATATACAAAATTTATAAAACATACATTGTATTTCTTTGTAGAATTGTTCAACTCTCATATTTGGAGATATGTACATAATTGATGTAACAACCGCACCACTTCAAGACAAGCAAGTTTGTTTTGTGAGTCATAACAATATTAATCAATTTCTTAAAGAAAGTCAGTCTGAAGAGAAATGGAAAATAAAATATATTTATATAATTTTTATTATCTAAATATTCATTTAGTTTATTTCCTCAAGGAATTGTTTAATTTCTTTACATGGAGATATGTAAATATTCTGATAAAATATAAGTGTAATATTCTGATAAACATCCTTTGTTGCTTTCTTGGAAGACAAATTTAGACACACAATCATTGTTGCAAAACAGAAATATGTTTTGTATGATAAATATCAAATTTTGTGTCCTCTGAATGTACCTAATACCTTATTTATCAGCATATATTTATTAGACAATAAAAAACAACACTCACTTGATACATAAATTAAAATATTTTGTGTTAGATAAATATTAATATTTCTGGTGGTTTTTGGACATTTGCTATGTTTGTATTATATTATTACCCATGTTAGTATTATATTAACTGTATGCTAGATTGTGCCCACATGTATGCCAAATATATTTTAAAGTAATAAATATTATTGTTTAGAAAACTTAGTGCATAACTCTGTACATAAATGCTACACAGTTTAAAAGTAACTTGATTAAATTCATTGCAATGGTCGACTTTTGTGCATTATCTAGGACTGGAATTCCCATTGGTTGTTTACCACGACATGCGTGAGAATGTACCCTTGTGTTTGAATCATGGCAAAGAGCATTGCTAGTCCTCCTGGCTAGAGTTGCTGGATAAGGCAGTTCTCTCAAAATGGATCTGAGACCTGTTATCAGCATAATTCATCCTTGCCCAGTAACCACTCATGTTGGATCCAGTTACATATTGGGTGAATGTAGCAAGAGTTAGACTCGACAGCCCATCTCCATCTCTTGTTTATCAGAAAGTAACAGTATACTCCCAGGAGAGCCACCAAGATAAGGAGTTTCAATTACACGGGAGGGGACTGTAGGAGACAGATGTCAACAAAGGTGTTGAAGTGGTAGGGGCCACATAGCTTAACCAACCTTGCCGGTGGTTGCCCTCGTGACCCTGTGTGAACTTTATTTCCGGTGGAAACATTCTCACACCCTGGAGCTGGTATCAGTTTCATTTAGTGCCCTGCCAATTCCCTTCTACCATGGTGCTCACTTTTCCTTGTGTCCTGTCTGCTTAGCATCTATGGGTCTTTGCTCTGGACAACCGGTACCCCTGTTTTGTGGATGCCCTAAGCACATGCTTACCTCGCTTATTGGGTAATCCACCTGTGGTGGTGACCAAACTATTTTACAGGAATTTATTTTCTTGAAATCACACCATCACTTTATATGTCTGGTTTCTAATTATCCAATTAGAAAGCAAGTTCTTGAGAGCAGAAATATTATACTTCTCTTTTGTTTCTTGCTCTACTCTGGTCCCCTTATCTACACCACATACAGACATACATGCACACACACACACACACGCTGCACTGCTCAAAATAATTTCTTTAGTTCATTCATTTATTTAGTTAAGAAGGAAATGTAGACTTCCAGGCAACATGGCACTATAGAGAGAAGCACCATTCTGCCCCTCCACAGCAAAGATCCGAAAAACTAAGTCAAACAGAGTCACACATCAATCCTGAAACACTAAGCATCAAATGAAGAGATAAAGAACTCAGCCAAGCACCAAATGGAATAAGAAACTGACTGAGAACAGAGTGCGAGGAGACATATATGCAGAGGTCCCCTATCAGCTACCGCAGCACAGATCTAGCATCTTGGACCCCTATCAGAGATCAGCGAACAAGGGGTACCAGAAAGCAGCTTCACGGAGCTTCCAGCAGGAGATAGAACAACCAGTAACCAATGATATACACTTTCACACTCCCCACCCTTCTTCACCCCCACTTGGCCTCCTCTGCTTCCTGCGGCTACAGTCTCTTGGTCGGGAAGCACCGGCTTCACCCCGGTATTGCTTGGATTTCACCTGCCCGTACTGGCTGGCTCCCTGAATGCCATTTGTTGGCTGCTGATGTTAGTTTTTCCGCTTCATTAGAATTCTTCCTTACCTCTCACCACCTCTCCCTCCTTTCTCTCAAATACCTGGCTCCGTGTGCCATCTTTGCTTCTCCCTGAAAGGCTGCAAAACACCACACGACTGTAAAACTGCTTCCCAGCCTGTGCCGCCATGCTGGTGGGACCCCCGGGGCTTTTGTTTGTTTGTTTGTTCTGCTTTGGTTTGTTTTCTTTTTCTTTTCTCAGCTTGGGAGCCCATTCTAGCAGGGCAGTACCATGTGGCTCAGGAGCTACTCCTTTACTCTGCACAGATGCACAGTGACATCCCTGGGGGAGTTTCTCTTTTCTTGTTTTTGGTGTTTTTTGTTATGATTTCTTCTCTCTCTTTTTCCCTTTTTGTCTTTCTTCATTCACAGTTTCTCGATTTATTCATGTTTTTCTTTTACCCTTTTTCTTTTTTTTTTCATTTTTGTTTTTCTCCATTTCTCAGTCTCTCGTATCTCCACTATAATAGCAAGCTCCCTTAGCACTCTTTTTTGTTTGTGTGTATGCTTTTGGCTCCTGTTCCTCTCTCCACTCTCTCTCCTCTCTCCCATACCCATTTTAGCTCCACACGTCACAATCTCCCCCTTCCTTCATGCCCAACCGCACCATGCGCTGTACTTCACACTCCCAAGCAGCACAGGCACGGCCTGCCAGAACCTGCCCTGCACTGATTCCAAGTCTGCCCTGTTGGCCCTAGTACAAGCCACAAACAGCCCATCTCAGCAACTCCCATTCAGCTGGACCTGCCTTTCTATACCATACCTGAGTGACTAACCCTGCCCATTGGAGAAGGAGGTGGAAAGTATCATGCCCACAGATGAGCAAACAACAAAGAACGCACAGCCCACCTGCTCAGACATAACCAAATAAAACAAAAAAGCTGGATGAAACAAACAAATCTACAATCAATAAATGACGAAAACAACCAGTGAATGCCCTGAACACAGCAGACAATATCAAAACATACAAAAGCAGGACAGGATGGTTTCACTAGGCCTCCAAAAGAAAACACCAGATGACTTTCCAGTAGAAGAAAAGGTACTAGAACTACCTGATAGGGAATTCGCATCTCTACTATTCAGAATTATCCAAGAGTTGAAGTAAAAAGCAGATAAAAATGAGAAAAAATAGACAAATTTATGGAAAAGGCAGACAAAT
>NW_004444012.1:3663592-3692941 GCF_000243295.1 Trichechus manatus latirostris | reverse complement strand
ATTCCTGATAAAAACTCTCAATAAAATAGATACAGAAGGAAAATTTTTCAACATAATAAAGGGCATCTATACAAAACTAATGGCCAACATCATTCTTAATGGAGAAAGGCTGAAAACATTCCCCTTGAGAACAGGAACAAGACAAGGATGCCCTTTATCTCCACTCTTATTTAACATTGTGCTGGAAGCCCTAGCTAGAGCAATAAGGCAAGAAAAATAAATAAATAAATAAAGGGCATCCAAATCGATAATGAAGAAGTTAAACTGTTCCTGTTTGTAGATGATATGATACCATACATAGAAAACCCTAAAGGCTTCACGAGAAAACTATGAGAACTAATAGAAAAATTCAGCAGAGTAGCAGGATACAAGATAAACATACAACAATCAGTTGGATTCCTATACACCAGTAAAGAGAATGATGAAAAGAAAGTCAGGAAAGCAACACCACTTATAATAGCCCCTAAAAAAATAAACTACTTAGGAATAAATCTAACCAGGGATGTAAAAGACCTATACAAAGAAAACTACAAAACACTACTGCAAGACACCCAAACAGATCTACATAAATGGAAAAACATACCATGCTCATGGATAGGTAGACTCAAGATAGTGAAAATGACAATTCTACCCAAAGCAATTTACAAATACAATGCAATCCCGATCGAAATACCAATAACATTCTTTAAAGAGATGGAAAAACTAATCATTAACTTTATATGGAAAGGGAAGAAGCCCTGGGTAAGTAAAACTCTGTTGAAGAAGCAGAATAAAGTAGGAGGACTAGCACTACCTGACCCTAGAACCTACTACACAGCTATGGTAATCAAAACAGCCTGGTACTGGTACAACGACAGACACACTGACCAACAGAACAGAATTGAGAACCCAGATGTAAAGCCATCCACCTACGGTCACCTGATCTTCGACAAAGGCCCAAAGTCCATAAATGGCCAGAAGACAGTCTTTTTAACAAATGATGCTGGCAAAACTGGATGTCCACCTGCAAAAAAAAAAATGAAACAGGACCCATACTTCACACCATACACAAAAACTAATTCAAAATGGATCAAAGACCTAGATATAAAGCCAAAAACTATAAAGTTCATAGAAGAAAAAATAGTATCAATGCTACAGACCCTAATGCACAGCATTAACACAATACAAACCATAAACAACAACACACAAATCCCAGAAGATAAGCTAGATAACTGGGATCTTCTAAAAATTAAACACTTATGCTCATCAAAAGACTTCACCAAAAGAGTAAAAAGAGAACCTACAAACTGGGATGGACATTACAAGTCAGACAAAGGTTTAATCTCTAAAATCTACAAGAAAATCTAACACCTTTACAACAAAAAGACAAATAATCCAATTAAAAAATGGGCAAAGGAAATGAACAGACTTCACCAAAGAAGACATTCAAGTGGCCAACAGACACATGAGGAAATGCTCACAATCTGTAGCCATTAGAGAAATGCAAATTAAAACCTCAATGAGATACCATCTCACCTCGGCAATACTGGCATGAATCAAAAACACTGGAAATAACAAATGTTGGAGAGGCTGCAGGGAGATCGGAACTCTTATGCACTGTTGGTGGGAACGCAAAATGATACAACCATTTTGGAAAATGTTATGGCGCTTCGTTAGAAAGCTAGAAATAGAAATACCATATGATCCAGCAATCCCACTCCTAGGAATATATCCTAGAGAAATAAGAGCCATCACACAAATAGATATATGCACACCCATGTTCACTGCAGCACTGTTCACAACAGCAAAAAGATGGAAACACCTAGGTGCCCATCAACAGACGAATGGATAAACAAACTACGGTATACTCACACAATGGAGTATTATGCAACAGTAAAGAACAATGATGAATCTGTGAAGCATCTCATAACATGGGTCAAACTGGAGGACATTATGCTGAGTGAAATAGGTCAATCACTAAAGGACAAATATTGTATGAGACCTCTACTGTAAAAACTCATGAAAAAGTTTACACACAAAAAGAAACAATCTTTGTTGGTTACAAGGGATGGGAGGGGTGAGGGCAGAACTAAATAGATAATAGATAAGTGGTTAACTTTTGGGAAGGGTAAGACAGTACACAATACTGGGGAAGCCAGCACAGCTTGTACAAGGAAAGGTCATGGAAGCTCCATAGACACATCCAAACTCCCTGAGGGACTGAACTGCTGGGCAGAGGGCTGTGGGGACCATGGTCTCAGGGAACTTCTAGCTCAATTGGTATAACACAGTTTATAAAGACAATGTTCTACATTCTACCTTGGTGAGTAGTGTCTGGGGTCTTAAAAGCCTATGAGCAGCCATCTAAGATACTCCACTGGTCTCACCCCTTTGGGAGCAAGGGAGAATGAAGAGAGCAAGATACAAGAAAAGATTAGTCCAAAGGACTAATGGACGACAGCTACCACAGCCTCTACCTGACTGAGTCCAGTACAACTAGATGGTGCCTGGCTACCACCACTGACTGTTCTGAACGGGATCACAACAGAGGGTACTGGACAGAGCTGGAGAAGGATGTAGAACAAAATTCTAACTCACAAAAAAAGACCAGATTTACCGACCTGACAGACTGGAGAAACCCTGAGAGTATGGCCCCCAGACACCTTTTTAGCTCAGTGGTGAAGTCACTCCCGAGGTTCACCATTCAGCCAGGGATTGCACAGCCTCATAAAACAAAATGGGATTAATGAGGCACAGCAGTCCAGGGACAAAGACTAGAAGGCAGGAGGGGACAGGAAAGCTGGTGATAGGAAACCCAAGGTTGAGAAGGGACAGTGTTGACATGCTGTGGGGTTGTTAACCATTGTCATAGGGCAATATGTATACTAGCTGTTCATGAGAAACTATTTGTTCTGTAAACCTTCATCTAAGGTACAAAAAAAAAAATGATCTATGTGAGATCAAATTGACAACAGCAACTCAAAAGGTTTGATGGGAAGCCTAGGGGGCAGTGAGTTGAAGATAATGTTGATGGAATAATTTCGAAAAGGATAGTGAGTATAGCAGCACAGCTGGAAGAATGTAATCGATGTCACTGAATTGTACATGTACAAACTTTTTGAAGTGGTGTAACTTTGGCTATGTGTATTTTCACCAAAAAAAAAAAAAAAGGCCCTCCAAGTTCAAGAAGGGCGAGTGTTGACATGTCATGGGGTTGTTAACCAATGTCATAAAACAACGTATGTACTGTGTAATGAGAAACTATTTGTTCTGTAAACCTTCATCTAAAGTACAATGAAAAAAAAATTCAACTTAATAATGTAAATAAACATATTACTGTTCCCTTTAAAAAAAAAGAAGGAAATGTCACCAGAAGAGCTTTGACTTCTAATACGTCTAGATACTTTCACTGCAGAAATGATTGATAATGCATTTATTAATTCCAGAACTATTTATCGCACTAGGTATGGGATGCAAAGACATGATCCCCACCTCTAGGAAGCTCCCTTGCATGATTTAGACTTTATGTCATAGAAACAATCATAAAATACATGTGAGTCCTAAGAAGGTAGGAAAAGAAAGGCTTCCCAGGGGAGGTGACCTCTGAGCTGGCTCTCAGGTCACAAGCAGGAATTTACTAGCAAAAGGACAAGAGGACAGCATCCTAGGTAAAATAAACAACAGGTACAAAGACATAAGCTGTGAAACCACAAGGTGGGTGGGATTGGAACATAGGCAACACGGGAGGGACAAACAACTGAAGAATTAGGTTGAGGCCAGATTTAAATCTGATTGTAAAGGACGCTAGATGACAAAATAAGAGTATAGAATATAAACAAAGGAGCTCCAAGGAGACTCTGTCAGGAAAGGACGCTGATTTAAATTGCTTCTGGGAAGATCAAGAGTGGGCAGTAGGCGAGTGTGGTGTGGAACAATAGCAGATAAACTTACAGGCAAAAGACAATACGGTCCATCCTTTTGTTTGGTTAGGAGTCCCTAGAAGGCACAAACCTAGCCCAAAGGTTGGCGGTTTTAACCCGCCCAGAGGTGCCTCAGAAGACAGGCCTACCGATCTGCTCCCAAAAGGTCACAGCCTTGAAAACCCTACGGAGCAGAGCTCCACTCTGACATGCACGGGGTCACGTGAGTCAGAACTGACTTGATGGCAACTAACAAGAACAACATTTTTTGGTAAAAGGTCTACAGAAAAGTTCTTGGAGGCAGAAAATCAGACCAAACCTTAGTTATTCCACTTATTAGCTGTCACTTAACCTGTCCAAGTTTTAGTATCCTATTTATAAAATATGAACAGTAATACCCAGAAAATTACGAGGATTGAGCAAAATGATGCATATGAATGTGCTCTGTAAACTGCCACATTCTGTGCAAATACAAAGTAATATCAATATTAGCACTATATACTCATCAACCTGATAATTTAGTCTCAACAGTGCATCATTTTAAATGCATTTTCCAACTAACAAGGTATTCTATTTTCACTAATAACAAAAGGTTGAATAAATCAAACCTCATTAAATAGAAGTCAATTCTTTCCAGTCCCTTGCATTTAAAATTAATGATGTAAAATAATGCTGTAGAAAAGAAAATGCAGCTGACTAGTCATTTCCAATCTATTTGGATCCATTTCTGCCCATGTTTTCTCCCAGTTACGTGACCCTTACTATCAGTAAGGACTACAAGTTTTTGGAAGCGTATATAACCCAAAAATTCTAATTGTGTACCCTCTGAGTTTTCTTCGTCACACAGACAAAAAAAAAAAAGGACATGTGGAATATTTGTCAAGATGATTTGATGCCATGCAGATGGGCATTATATAAATGCAGATACTGTTGGGATATTTAAAGTATCGTGGATGCAAAGGAGGACATTTGAGTTTCCAGCTGACACAGACTCTAGACACAATGACGATAATAGGAGTTAGCAAGATTGTCCACTTCTTCCCTGCATTAGCAGCCCTGAGTTGTACATTTCCTAGCTACACCATGAGAAGGCTCGGCAGCCCTTGAAGCATCTGTGTTTTTTTTCTTTTCCCCCGGAGAAAAGATAGAAAGAAAATAGCAATTATTTTTTAAATCTAGAATAAATTTGCTGAGAATCTGACTTGGAAGAGCAAAAATGGGACTGTACGCACTCTTCCTCTTCTACCTGAGGAGTCAGGAGGATAATCGTTAGAATGATTTGGAGGGAAATTGTTAACGAAGCAAAAGAGTTACATGCCAGTCAGAAAGTGAGTAATAGGTTGTTTGCATTGACTGAATCATGTGTCAATATTTTTGGCACATATAGTTTGAGCTAGACAGTAAGCCTTGATATAGAGGGTAAATTGCTTAGCGTTTCAAGTACCTTTTCAATTTTGCGAAGTGGGGATGAAGTTCAAAAAAGTGGCACGCTGTACCTCACGTCAGATATGGTTGCCAGTGTGTACTTCCGGTCTCCCACGAGAATCCTAGATTCTTTCACCTACTCTGTCTCTGGCTTAGCACGGCCGCCACCCAGTAGGTCATCTGCTGCCAAAAAAAAAAAAAATCCTTCCGCCTCAGTTTCCCTTGTATTACAGTGTCATTTTTTTTCTTTCACATTAAGTTGATTATCAGTTTTTATCTCCAAATAGTAATTGGCGTTTTATTTATAATGCATATCCCACCTATTTCCAGAATGGATCTGGGTTGGAATTACACTAGCATTTTAGTACATATACTAGAAGTATTTACACATACTCTGATTGCTTTGTCTCCCAACATCTTTACCCATCTCTGGGGATATTTCTTTCTTCTCTCCTGACCTCTAGCCCCCGGGCCATGTCTAGCTGATTCCCACATTTAAGAGGATAAGAGGAAATGAACAACAGTGATGAAACACCCTGCTGTTCAAAAGGACACCATCTGGCTGAATAAAACCCAGCGGGATGGTTCAGTCACTTTTCCAAAGTTACAAGTGAACAATTAAGTGAGACTGTTACAAATTAGTAAAAAAAAAAAACAAACCTGTGCCATTGAGTGGATTCCGACTCACAGCGACCTTACAGGACAGAGTAGAACTGCCTCACAGAGCTTCCAAGGGGCACGTGGTGGATTCCAACTGCTGACCTCTTGGTTAGCAGTTGAGATCTTAACCACTATGGCACCAGGGCCCCTGCAGTCATTAGAGGTAGGTTAATCAAGCTCAAGTAAACCTATAGCTCAAGTACAGCAAGCTGGTGAAGGAGTGACAAATAAGAGACCATGCTTAAGAGCTGCTGCTGAACGTCAACAGTACATCTTCAACAACAGCTGTAACCTTAGATGCGCCATTAAAAAAAAATTTAAGTGATCTCCAGCAATTAAAAGTTGAACAGTAGAGAAAAACAATGCACTTTCGTTAAGCCACACCACATTCCTGACAACTTCAAATTCCTTAATTGTATGGTTTTTTTTTTTAAATAATTTTCCATCACAGATAAAATCACCTGGATTATACGCAGAAAAAGACCTTTGTGGCTGTACTTTGCTTTGCTTTAAATGAGTCATGTATTTGTGATAACCGTATTTCCTACAAGCTCGTACTTCTTACAGGGAGATGTGAAGAGCACAGATGCACCACGATTAGAGTAAGGTGCTGGGTCCCCGGGAGAGAGGAGACTGCCTCCGAGGCAGGTGGGGAAGTATATACACCTATGGCTGCCCAGCATCCCAGCCTGCTTGCGCCTCCCTTCGGGAGAGCACCCGGCCCTGGGTGCAGTCTTGGGAGACACCTATTACAGAGAAGGGATCCAGATCATACTGTTAGGGGACCCTAGAGGCTGAAGACACCTAATTAATTAGTACTCCATGGGTCATCAGGCCATGTCTAGTCACCTCCCCCACCACGTCACTCACTTCCTCTAAACTGTTCTGCAGACCCTCCGGAGAGCGGCTAACGGGTCCCCATCTAAGGTGCTCAAAGCGGTCAGACATGCGCAGAACCGACAAAGATGCCCGAGAGAAGACCCGGACCGCCACGCATGCTCAGTAGCACAAGAGAACTCACATCAAGGAACCAGAAGCACCAAATATACGTCATCAGCAGTAGCCGAGCCCGTTTCAAAAGCAAAGAGTTCATGGGCCACTTCCGGGCCAAGTCTGAGCCCCGCCTTGTAATAAGTAATCAATTGAAACTGTGAATAGTTAAAACTTTCTAATCCTGCCCACTGCCTTCCTCCACCCCTATATGAATACGTATAAGTATAAAATGTGATTTCTCACCCAAATAGAGGAACTCAATCTGAGGTCGATACCTCTGAGTTCCCACTTGCTAGCCTGCGAAATAAACTCTTTCTTCATTTCAGAAACAGCATTTGAGAGATTGGCTTCTTGCACGCTGGGTGCGGACCTGTTGGTCCAGTTTCAGTACAGTCTCTGCCAGGCTCAGCAGAGCAGACACGCTTATCTGGAAGCTGCATTTGAAGGCATGGTACAACAATGCAGACTAGTCTATTCCTGCTGCAGAATCTTGCTTCAGATCCAGATTTGCATCCCTCCAGAGTTCTTCTGTTCTTACTCACTTTTCTGGCCTGATCCTCCAGATTCCCACTAATCTGATGAGCACCTAATAGCTTCCCAAGCAATCAGGACATTCACTTAGGGCTCAAGATAGTGTTTGATGCTTGCAGCCATGAACCTTGACTGATACTGTTGTTAGTTGCCCTTGAGTCGATTCCGACTCATGGTGACCCCATGTGTGCACAGAAGAAGTGCTCCACAGGGTTTCAAGACTGTGACCTTCAAAAGCAGATGTCGAGGCCTGTCTTTCAAGGCACCTCTGGATGGGTTTTGACAAAACCGTTTTAATTCTCCTGGAATCCAGATTTTGGTTAATGGATTTAGGGTGACCCACACAGGCCAGTCTCTCTTAGGTGTGCTTTTGAACCTTAAGCCTTTAAGGAACTGGTTCCCTGAAGTCACCTTCAGGTCAAACAATAGCCTAGTAAGCAGTTTATCCGGAGACCGTTTTGCTTTTGGCATTGGGTTCTTTCGGAAAGTTATCTATGTGCAGCCAGCTGCCAGAAGCTGGAACTCCAGGACCCGACTAGAGGCTGTGTTTTAGGACGTATGGCATATCCTTGGTGACTCTGTAACTGACAGACCCTGAAACCCTACACTGTGCTTTGATCCTAACTCCTGATAAGTTAACAACGACCTATATAACCTGCTTTCACTGTCTCCTCTTCCGAGCGCCTTCCCGATAAGTTCCGGTTTAAGATGCCTGATTTGAGTATTATCTACTCACAGTAAATATATTCAGTTGCACTAATTTCTGGTGTTTCTCTGAGCATTTAGGTTTTTGACAGTTTGAACCACCAACCTTTCGACTAGTAGCAGAGCCCTTAATTGTTTGCACCACCCAGGGGCTCCTTGACTGATACCAGCCAAAAGGTCCATCTTGCCTCTACTGGTATTTGGCTACTCAGATTCCCTATTCTAAGAGTGGTGTGAACTCAGCTTGGGAGAGCTCTTGGTAGCATTGGATGAGTGGCCTTTTACTCCACTGAAAAGAGTATCACAGAATTAGGTCTGAGACTCAGGAGTCCCAGACACCAGGGACACAGCACTACAGGAAATTCTAAAATACAAGGTGGATTCCATTGATGACTCAGTGGATAGAATAATCCACTGTTACTCTCTCCGCTAGGATAGGATAGACACGCAGATGACCTTCAAACCTTAGGATGCGTACGTAGCAATCACTTTGGAAGTTTGCTCAAAACTGCAGCATCCTGATCTTCATCCCCAGAAGTTCTGATGCTGGCTTTCCTCAGCTCCCTCTGTCACAAATACTAATCTAACCGGTGTCATTTGAGTCCCACTTGACTCAAAAATCTTCCTTACACACTTTCCAAGTTCCCTAGAATTTCCATCAGACATTTTTTGGAAGCAGTGGTGCAATAGATGTTGTCTCTAAAATGATTGCATTACTTAGGAAATGTGACGAATCAACATACAGTGGTGTTAGATGTACATTGAGCTTCGCTAGAGTTCAGTTATATAGTCTTAGCCAAAGTAAATAACACAAATGGAGAGAGAACTACAAACAGTGCAAGCGATTCTGCCCGCCCTCTGCAGACGAGGCTGTGTGCCCTTGGTCAGTTTCAGCGTCCAAGCTGCTGGTGATCGTGGTGCCAAAAATATGCATATTTCTAAAACATGGCCCCAAAACATGAATCGATTGCTTTATCAGATATTCAACCAAACAGCAATCTACTCCAAGATTGTCAGGAAAATGACCGCATTGGATTTATTAAGAGACCTTCTTAAGAATCTTCCAAGGTAATTTGGCTAACCATGGTTTTCAGCTGTGCTCCAGTTTTAGCATGTCCTCCCTGAGTAAGGTGACTCTGCTTCACAGCCAGAGAGGCAGTGTTGTGTAGAGCAGAGGCTAAATTCCTTCCCTCTGGAGCCATGGGGCCAGATTCATTAAATACAAATTCCCACTTGTTCATTTACTAGCTGTGCGGCTTTCGGCAGGTTTCTACTCCTGCATGTCCTAGCTTCCTCATCTGTAAAATAATAGTCAAGCTTTCATATGCAAATCTTTCTATAGGAACCAAAAAAACCATTGCCATCCTGTAGGACAGAGTAGAATTGCCCAATAGGGTTTCCAAGGAGCAGCTGGTGGATTTGAACTGCTGACCTTTTGGTTAAGCACCCATAGCTCTTAACCACTGCACCACCAGGGCTCCTTCTATAGGAAAGGAAGGTTGGAATCCCTTCCCCACTCCCCTCCATTTCCCAAGGCTAGAGTTCTACAATATTTAGTATGCTTGCCAAACACTGGTGAATTGGAATTCAAGCAATGCTGAAAAACATCTGCCTTGCTTTCACTTTGGCAACCACTGTGACTGTATGCAATGCCACAGTGGTAAGAATCCACATGTGGGCTGAAAACTTCAGCCAAGCCTTTTCATTACCGAATTACCATAGTAGGAACTGTGACGCGTTTTAAAACTGGAAACTTTTCCTGACCACTAGACTATCTTGGGTCCCCCTTCACATACTGTCAGAACCAGCTGTCATTGAGTTGATTCTACCTCAGGGTGACCCTACGTGTGTCAGAGCAGAACTGTACTGTATAAGGTTTTCAGTGGCTGATTTTTTTTTTTCTTTTCTGGAAGTAGATCACCAGACCTTTCTTCTGAGGTGCCACTGGGTGGACTCCAATCACCAACCTTTCAGTTAGCAGCCAACATGTTAACCATTTTCACCACCCAGGGACTCCACATAATCTCAAAGCACCCTATAAATCTCCTTGGTGACACTTAGAACAACTTTATTTAAAGAATTATTTAAATGCTTAATCAACTCTGCCCCTGCCCTCTGCCCTCCCCATGCCCCAAAATGTAAACCCCATGAAGACTTATCCAGTCCAATATCACCAGTGTTTAATACAGTGCCCTGAACAAAGCAAATACTCAATAGTTATTTACTGAATGAATGAATGCATGAATGACAGTTGTCTTAGTCATCTAGTTCTGCTGTAACAGAAATACCACAAGTGGATGGCTTTAACAAGCAGAAATGTATTTTCTTACAGTTTAGGAGGCTAAAAGTCCGAATTCAGAGTGTCAGCTGTAGCGGAAGGCTTTCTCTCTTCTGTCAGCTCTGGAGGAATGTCCTCGTCTCTTTGAGCTTCTGCTCCTAGGTGATTTTCATGTGGCTTGGCATCTCTCTTCCTCCATCTCTGCTCTGCTCCCTTGTTAATCCCTTTTATATTGACTCAAAATACACCCTACATTAATCCTGTGTCATTAACATAACAAAGATAACCCATTCCCAAATGGGATTACAACTACAGGCATAGAAGTTAGGATTTACAACACATATTTTGGCGGGATATAATTCAATCCATAACAACAGTCATCTACATGTATAGATTTTAGTTATTTCTATTTTTAAAGTGGTGGCTATGAGTAAGGAATGGGACCAATATCCATTTCTATATTGTCAGTTTTAAAATCAACCATATGCTTCACCATACCAAGTGTTCACTTAATTTATCTGAATTCCACAAACACTTCCTGAGTACTACCATGTGCTATAGTGTTCAGGATACAGAGATGCTCTCGATGGGTTCACACTCCCCCACATAACTCTGTTCCCATCCAAACGCACAGGAAACAACATTATTCTTTCATTACACAAGCATTTGCTGAATGACTGCTGTGT
The DNA here is from genome assembly GCF_000243295.1 of Trichechus manatus latirostris. NCBI lineage: Eukaryota > Metazoa > Chordata > Mammalia > Sirenia > Trichechidae > Trichechus > Trichechus manatus. The sequence continues at coordinate 3,681,764 of NW_004444012.1, read as the reverse complement.
ACTCTGCTAAGCATCGCTAACTCTATAAATTTCTTCCCTGTGCCTTCTTCCAGTGGTATAAACAGGGGCATTTACTCGCTTTGATTTAGATTGTGTAGCTTTGCCTGTGAACAATGACCCGTTTACTGCGTGTGCGTAAATGGGTCCTTCTGGGTGACACACTTAAATGTGGACAATGGCATGTTCTTGTATACGTCAGTCAGGCTAGACCAGGCAATACGGCAGTTAAAAACCGCAAAATCTCAGTTACTCAAGTTCACGTCTTTCACGCCCCAGTTCTTTGGGAATCCAACAGCTCTCCAGAACAGTACTCTTCCGTGTGTCAGCGATCCAGTCTTTTCCATCTTGTGGCTCTGCCTTCTCAACATCTGGTTTACAAGGTTGCCATGTCAGCGCAATAGAGACATGGAGAACTCCCAGCGCTCTTTATTCTTTGGCTCAGAAGTGACATTTTAGCTTACAATCCATTGATTAGAAAGCTACAGATCTGGAAAGCAGAGGAGAACCAGCTATGGGTAAGCACTAAAAGTCTACTACACTGTTACATTGTACTTTTGTCGGGAACAATCCTAAATCAGTGGAATGAACTGTGAGACAATCACAGGCCTCTGAACTAGGCTGGATATTGAAGAGCGTCCCTGTTCTCCTATTTTACACTAGAGGTGACTGAGGCTTAACCATCACCCACAATCTCAGAACTAGTTAGAGGAAATGACAGAAGTAGAAACTAGGTGTCCAGAATCCCTATCCAATATTCTTCCCATTGTATCGTGATGCCTGTCTCAACACAGTCCCCAGCCATTCCCCGTGGTCACCCCCATCAGTAGGAGGTAACACAATCAAATAAAAGCCGAGCCTGAATGGGTTAACCAGAGCTAAGCATCTCCTATCAGTTGATGATTAAATGGAGTAAGACCTTTCTATCAAATTTCAGTAGGAACTCCAATACCTTGGGCTTTCCATTTTCAATACAGTGTGCTATTTTCAATGAGGAAATTCAGTAGGCAGGAACTGAATTTTGTTGAGACCCCGAGGCCTGGAGTTTAAATTTTTATTAAGTATGTATGTTGCCCTCCCACATCAAGCATAGATACTTACACTCTGGTTTAGAAAATTTGCTGGCATTTATTGGACATACATGAACTGAATTGTATACTGCAACACAATGAGTTTGATTTATAGATTATTCTCCTCTATTTATAATTTTTAGTGATGGTGAAAATAAGTTAAATATTTAGCAGTTTAATCTTCCATAATAGTTGAGAACACATTTTTGTAGAGGGGAAATGTTTAAAGAGAATATACTTAAAATCTCCTGACATAGGATTTGGGTCACAGGAAGACAATATATATGGAATTGCCAGGCTCTCTTTTTTCTTCATACTCCCTTCCTTTCACATATATATACTAAACACATTTCTCTCCTGAAGGACCCCTTGCACACCGACATCAAAAAAAAAAACCAAACCCATTGCTGCCGAGTTGATTCTGACTCATAGTGACCCTATAGGACAGGGTAGAACTGCCCCATAGGGTTTCCAAGGAGCGCCTGGTGGATTCAAACTGCTGACCTTTTGGTTAGCAGCTGAGCTCTTAACCACTGCGCCACCAGGGTTTGAGGGGATGAAAGGAGACAAGGGAAGCAAACATCTTCTTGGCAGGAAGTGGGATATGAGCCCTCAGACTGAAGCCAGCCAAACCCCAAAGTGCCCTTTGATGATGTGTGCATAAGACCATGTGCTTACGGAGCCCTTTTTGGGGTACAGGGTCCAGAAGCACCTCCTTAGGATGTTTTATGTGTCAGTCAATAACCACTTCCTGGTATTCCCCAGGAAACTCACTTCTATCCTCAGAGCTTCCCCTGAGCTCAGCCTCTCCCCATCTTGCTAGCAGTCTGAACAGTTCCTACCCCATTCCATTTTCTGTAGGTTACCCCATTTTAGCAAAAATAAAACAAAAATTACAAATAGGATTAGGTTTCAGCTCCTTCTTCATTTTTAAATTCTGTTCCTCTAGCCCCGTTCCCTGCAGCCATGCACGGAGATCAGGGACTCTTTCAGATCTAATGCCAACAGCAGTCTAAGAGTTGGCTGGGAAGCAGCACCAAGAGGCCAGGCAATTGGCTGGCGCCCTCTGATGTATATACACCTCCGCTCCCTTCTCTGTAAACCAATTAGCTTGTTGAGTTGGCATGACTTTCCCAGTCTGAGCCAATGCCCAATGTGGGCTATCTAGCAGGCAGTCAGTATGCTGCTGCTTAGCAATAGGGCAGCCAATCATAGACTTTCAACAAAATGTTATGCAGATTAATTGCAGACAGGTAATGTTTGTCAGAACAGGTCATGTTTATTGGAATAACTAGATCACATCCCAGAGAAGGTCTGTTTACCTAGAGCCCAGAGGAGCACAGCACGTGTCTTATACTCAATGACTATTATCATCACCAGAAACTAAATTATTGGGGACTTGGTCCAGCCATTGGGCCTCCCTGAGCTCTCCCCTTCTCAGATAGAGTGGGGATTCTAACATACTTGTTTTCCTTCCTCTCATGGCATTGTGAGGATAAAAGTGAGACAGCTATCAAAATGCTTTAAAGAGCTGTAAAATGTATTTTAATGTAAATAATGTATTTAATGTAAACTAATGTATTACCTGTTGGGGTATAAAAATATACAACCACCTGAAAACTCATTTGGAATATTACTGCATCCGTTAGGAGGAAGTTTGTCTGTCTGGAAGTGAAAACCCAAAACAACAGGGGCTTAAACCACAAGAAAGTAAAATCTCTCCAATATAGTCTCAAGGAAAGAAGTCTTGCTACTAAGGTAGCTTGAGGGAAGTACCCAGCTTCCTTCCGGTTCTGACATCCCTAAGGTGACGCCCTCATCCTCACAGTCCCAGATTTCTAGATCTCTAGTCATCACATCTATAATTCTGTACAGTAAAGAGGAAAGGAACGAGAACGAACAAATGGCAAAGGATATATACCAGCTATCTTTTAAGGTAATATCCTGAAAAGTGCCACACAACGCTTCCACTTGCCTATCATTGGCCAGAATTTAGTACATGATCATACTTAGCCACAAGAGGACTGAGAAATGCCCCTTCCAGGCATCAGTGGGCTCAACTAAAAATCAAAGGACATTGGGTTTGGGGGTTGACAACTAGAAGTTTCTACTCCACCTATTATAATTGAAAATGCACACACTTATAACCAGGAACTCTACATCTAGGGTTGCACAGTGGTTAAGAGCTACGGCTGCTAACCAAAAGGTTGACAGTTTGAATCCACCAGCTGCTCCTTGGAAACCCTATGGGGCAGTCCTACTCTGTCCTATATGGTTGCTATGAGTCGGAATCAACTCGAGGGCAGTGGGTTTGGTTTGGTTTGCTACATCCAGGCATACATCTTAGAGAAATTCTTTCACATAGCCAGACAGAAAAATGTGCAGAGGTTTTCATGGTGGCATTGTTTCAAAGAACGAAACTGCCTATCAGGAAGAAAATGAATAAACAAACTGTGGTTTATTCTTACTATGAAACAACATACATCAACATTCACGAGTTAAAACAAATTAATTTGATTTACATAAATCAACCTAGATATATCTCAAGCAACTCCAAATAAAAAACAGCAAGTTATAAAAATACATATGCAATATAATACTACTTAATGCAAATTTTAAAAAGAACAATACATGTATTGTTTATAGATACAAATATATATCGCAAATGTTAAAAACATGTCTGGAAATGGTACACACCAACTTCAGAAGACTATCGAAGGAGAGAGAGAATGGGCTTTAACAGTATTCTATAAAATTCTTTTTTAAAACAAAGAGATCTCTGAAGCAAAAAAAAAAAAAAAAAAGGCAAATTGTTCACTTCCATTACATGGGGGCTGTGGGGACTTTGATATCTGCTGTGCTATGCGCATCATGTTTGAAACATTTCATGATTATGAACAAAACATTTAATTATAAAATCTAAGGTAAAATCCAAGGTATCCTTAGTGGGTGTAGTTTGTCTTTCTTGTTACCTTACTTTCAGAGGCCTAGGGTAGGTATCAGCTGAATATATAGAATATGCAGTCAAGATCCACCCAGATGCCAAAAACACACTGCCGTGGAGTCGATTCGGACTCATAGTCCGAATAGCGAGCTCGTAGGGTTTCAGAGGCTGTAAATCTCTAGGAAGCACACTGCCACATCTTTCTCCTGCGGAGCCACGGGTGGTTTCAAACTGCCGACCGTTTGATTAGCAGTCGATCAATTTCACCACTGTGCCAGTAGGCCACCCAGGTAAGTGGGATACAAATACTGAATTCCCAAAGTCACCTAGAAGGAATCTTCTCGAAGCTTTCCTGAACAGGAAGCAGGTAGCAGTAGGACCTGGCACCAGTCCTTTGCTCCAATTTCATCTCTTGTCACTGCCTACCTCATTCTCCATGATCCTGTGACACTGATTGTCTTTTTGAAACCTCAGGAGTGACGTGTTCTCACCTTAGGGCTTCAAACCTGCTGTTGTTCTTGTTTAGACTACTTTTTTCCTTGTTGGCCTCTTTCTCAAATTCAGGGCTCGCTTTGAAAGATATCTTCTTAGGAGATCACCAAGGATCACACTAGTTAAAGTAGAACCCCCCCAAAAATGTAGAACAAAATTCTAACTCACAAAAAAAGACCAGACTTACTGGTGTGACAGAGACTAGAGAAACCCCAAGAGTGTGGCCCCTGACACCCTTTTAACTCAGTACTGAAGTCACTCCTGAGGTTCACCCTTCAGCCAAAGTTTAGACAGGCCAATGAAACAAAATGAGATTGAATGGATACACTGGCCCAGGGGCAAGGACAAAAAGGCAGGAAGGGACAGGAAAGCTGGTAATGGGAAACCCTAGGTTGAGGAGGAGAGAGTATTGATGCATTGTGGTGTGGCAATCAATGTCACAAAACAATATGTGTATTAATTGTTTAATGAGAAACTAATTTTCTCTGTAAACCTTCCTCTAAAGTACAATAAAAAAAGTAGAACCCCCCAACTCCTATGCCCTGTCTATTCCATTAAACGTTTTTATTTTCTTCACACCTACCTGACGTTATCCTAATCATTTGTTTGTATGTTTGTCTTTCCCCACTAAAATGTAAGCTGCATGGGGACAGGTACTTGAGCTGTTGTGTTTACTGCTGCATCTCCGGGAGCTAGAACAGTGCTGGGCACAAGCAGGCTCTCAGTAAGCTTTTCTGGAATGAATAAAAAATGTCAGCATATGTCATGACATCTGAAAGCTAGGGAGGGGAGTTTGGAGCATTTTTTTACCAGTTGGTTAAGGAATTGAACAGTTTTAGAAGACAACAATCTCAAGATTTTGAGGTTGGTTTGTTTTTTTTACAGAGGCAGTTGCCTCAGTCACTTTACCATTGTTTTCCTAATGCCCTCTGAGAGTGCCTGTCATGGGTTGAATTGTGACCCGCCAAAATATGTGTCAACTTGGCTAGGCCATGATTCCCAGTATTGTGTGGCTGTCCTCCATTTTGTGATCTGATGTAACTATCTTATGTGTTGCAAAGAAGGCAAGATTAGGTTATGTTAAAGAGGATTAGTGTGGGATGCAATACCTTACTCAAGTCACAGCCCTGATCTGATGTAAGAGGAGTTTCCCTGGGGTGTGGCCTGCATCACCTTTTATCTTACAAGAGATAAAAGGAGAGAGAAGCAAGCAGAGAGAGAGGGACCTCCTACCACCAAGAAAGAAGAGCCAGGAGCAGAGTGCATCCTTTGGACCTGGAGTCCTCGCACTGAGAAACTCCTAGACACACAGGTGGCACAGTGGTTAAAGTGCTAAGCTGCTAACCTAAAGGTCTGTTGTTTGAACCCACCAGCCACTCCGTGGGAGAAAGATGTGGCAGTCTGCTTATGTCAAAATTTACAGCCTTGGAAACCTTATAGGGCAGTTTTACTATGTCCTGTAGTTCACTATGAGTTGGAATTGACTGAATGGCAATGGGTATAGGTTTTTTTTTGGAGTATATTTATATATGGAAACCCTGGTGGTGTAGTAGTTAAGAGCTACGGCTGCTAACCAAAAGGTTAGCAGTTTGAGTCCACCAGGCGCTCCTTGGAAACCCTATGGGGCAGTTCTACTCTGTCCTATAGGGTCTCTGTGAGTCAGAATTGACTCATTGGCAGTGGGTTTGGTTTTGATTATGCATACGTATATATACATATATATATTACAATTTATTCATCCATTCACCACTTTGTGGCTATTTGGGTTGTTTTCACATTGAAGCTATTATTAATAAATTATTATTAACATACACATTTGTATACAAGTCTTGGAGCCTTGATGGTGCAGTGGTTATGAGCTTGGCTGCTAACCAAAAGGCTGGCAGTTTGAATCCACCAGCCGCTCCTTGGAAACCCTATGGGGCGTTTCTACTCTGTCCTGTAGGATCACTGTGAGTTGGAACCAACTCGATGGCACCTAACAACAACAACATACAAGTCTTTGTATGAATATATGCTTTTGTTTCTCTTGGATGTATGCCTAGGAGTGAGAATGTTCAGTCATATAATAAGCATATGTTTAAGTTAATAAGAAATGGCCAATCTGTTTTCCAAAGTGGTTTTACCATTGTACATTCCCACCAGCAATGTAAGAGGATTCTACTTGCTCCGCATCCTCAAGGCACGAGACTTTTAATGGAGGATAGAAAAGATTAATGGAAGGAGAGAAAAGGATTGGTACAATAGGAACCTCTTTCAGGATTTCCTGCTGCTACGAGTTTTCTTTCAACAGCTGCCCTTCTCTCTAACTTACCTCTCTCACCTCTACCTACCAGTATCCTAAGATGAGCATTACCCTATTAGGAAATACATCCATCTCTTTGGCTGAGGCAAAGTGTTGCCTTGATTATCAGATTTCTTTTGAGGCTGTTTTCCTGTTTACTTTCCCTGGACTATTCAGATTCCTCAGTGATTAAGAGCTTTGTTGCTAACCAAAAGGTCAGGAGTTCAAATCCACCAGCCACTCCTTGGAAACTCTATGGAGCAGTTCTACTCTGTCCTATAGGGTCTCTATGAGTCAGAATTGACTCGACGGCAATGGGTTTGGTTTTTTGGGGGTTTTATTCAGATTCCTCAGCTCTTCTTATTCCTGTTTGCCTTTGAGTCCTTTCGCCACTTTTGAAGGCAATTGTTTATACCCTCTTTTTCGTCTTCTGCCCAATGGATCTACTTTTACCTTCCCTTTTTCATTAGTGCATAGACACTGGCTTACCTACTTCCTTCAGGCTCAAGGCTTTGCTTTGACTCTTATTTCAAACTGGCCTAAACCAATGCAGTCACACCTATTATGTCATCTTTGGTAGATAACTGTAGCCACTACAGCTCCATATTCTTTCCAATAAATCAAGTTTTGGACAAAATTCTCTCAAATTTACTTATTAAACAAAATTTTATCAGCAAGCAGGGGCAGGCAGTATTTATAGCCTATAAAGGAGATTCACTAGAGGAAAATGTACCAATTTTCTAGAAGCAGGATTTTATGACCCTAATAATCTACCTTAGCACCAAAGGTAGACATAGGACAGAGCAGCAAGCACCATCCTTGAGGGTACAGGCTACACCTGCTAGAACCTTAATTCTTACATACAAAAGGGTAGGGAGTATCTCTAAAACATTCCAGCCATTCCACACACCAAGGATACTCCTCATTTCACCAATGAAATCCTACTTCTAAGCTTCATGATGCTGGTTAATAAGCCTCACATTTCACCAGTGAAACCTCCTTTCTAGCTTTTACTCTACCATCTGGTGCTAATCAAAGATAAATGTATCCTAAGTACTTGTAGTAGGCGCATTTGGAGTGTGGCTATCATCCGGCCACACCTGGAATGTGAATTTCTGACTAGGAGAGTACATAATGTGTGACTCAAACTCCACAGTTCCGATATAGATCATATATGTTGCTTGACATTTTTGCAGAAATTTTAATGTGAATTATAGACATAATAACCCTTGAATCCTGTGCTGGAAATAACATTTATTGAGCACTCACTATATGCAATGCACTCTGCTAGGTGTTTTATAATTATATTGTTCATCTAGATAATTATAATAGCCCAATGAGGTAGGTATCATGTTGCTATTTTACAAAGAATTCAAATTTGCCTAAGTTCACTCAAAGTTGTAGAGCTGGAATTCAAATTTGAGTCTCTTATAATATTTCAGCCATATTTCAGTTTAAGTGATAGGAACACAATTTTTAGTATCTAGTAAAAGATATAAATAAATCACTATTTTTTTCATCTTTGCTGTACTTTTTTGGTTTTGAGAATCTGCTGAAAGCATTTACCTCCCACCCCATCAAAATGGATGTAAAACCCAACCAAACCTGTGGCTGCTGAGTGGATTCCAACTCATAGCAACCCTATCGGGCAGAGTAGCACTGCCGCATAGAGCTTCCAAAGAGTGCCTGGTGGATTTGAACCACTGATCTTTCGGTTAGTAGTTGTAGCACTTAACCACTACACCACCAGGGTTTCCAAAATGGATATACACGCCCAATTTTGCCAACAACTTAAAGAGGTTTGAGAAGACCTCCCTTTTCTTCCCTATGCCCAGCATGAATCCCAGATTAAGAATCCCTGCAATAAGGAATACTGATGTTTCTCTGCGGTAGGACCGTAGCTATGCTATCTGCTCTGGTTCCTCTGTTCGCACTTCTCAGTATGTTATTATTATTATTGTTTTCCCAAGGTAGAGGAGCTATTTGTCCTCTTCTCTAATGGTGCTTCCTATTTCTTCGTCTTCAAATGCCCCTGGATACAGGCAGTTGGTTTGCAGAGACTGGAAGCATGAGCCCCTTCTTGGTGAGTATACTTGCAATGTGTGGGTTACACCGGTTTCCCTGTATTCAGACTGCAGAAGCTATACATAATAGCCTTGCCCAATACTCTGTAGAAATAGGGTCTCTAACACAAAGGCTATATCCCTGCCTGAGCTGGAGTCAACTATCTCCTGGCTGACAGGTCACTTCAGAGAACTCGTCATGAGGTGGCCTCACTCTGATCACCTGAGCACAACAGCACTCCCTCCCCAGTCCTTCAAAGCCATTGACATTGCATGAACTTTCCTAGGCTTGGCATGCAGCCAGGGCTCCGTGTCATGTGACCAGGGGCCTTCTCTAAAGAGGCTGCCTGAGCCACTGGTTAGCATAATTTAAACACTAATTATGAAAACAGTCCCCCAAATGCCATGAAAACATATAAACCACTGAGCCACTACCGAGCAAACTACCTTACTGCTGGGGCTCAGACAAACAATAGACTTATTAGCAGAAAGGCATTACTAGGCTCAGTTATATTTCACACAGTATTTGACAATCCATAGGGCCCACTTCTCTTTCCCCATAAATAAGATATACAATTTAATGGTTCTCTTTTATCTTACACATCATAGTGAATCTGTGAGAACATCGTTTAACCTCTTCAATCTATCTTTCAACTGCTGTATACTTACTGATAGGAGTGAAGAGAAATGGTAACCATTTTTATTCTACGAATATGTACTATTGTGTTGTCGCTGATAAAGTGAAAATACATTTTGGAATACAGATAAATTGCCAATGCCATATGTTAAGAATGATTCTGAAGCTTACTGAAATACAAACAACTGCGGAATTCTGCATTGAAGGCTCACGTTGAATCCAGTCCAGCGTATTTTATTGTTTGGGAGTACTAGAAGGACCTCATCACCACCCAGTTCTTCCAATAATTCAATCTCAAAGCACACGTAGATAGAACAGTGTCAAAATGAAACTACAATAGAAACTCAACATATGTAAGTTTTTCCTAAGCAGAAATTAATAAAAAGTAGCGTAGTCTTATAAATAGACTCTCCTAAAAAAGAATCTGAGTTTTTACGTATTCCATTTCAAGTCTTAAAAAAAGAAAAGAATCAGCTGTAATGTGATGATAAGATATGTTTTGGCAACACCAGATATCAGTGACACTTTAAGAAGTTGTCTTGTCCTAAGAAACTATCTTTCTTTTTTTTTATCATGACATTTCAGAGCATGTTTATCTTAGTTTTTGTCTCATTTACAAAATCTAAAATTCAACACGACAACCAAATTTTCTCAGGTGAGTTTGCAAGCTGGTCAGTTGAAGCCATAAGGTCTTGCAGAGTTGAGGCCACAAGTGGTGCCTTGGCAGGTCAAAACGCGTGCAAACAGAAACTGTAGGGCAGCAGGAATTGTGAGTAAGCAGAGGAAGGCAGTCTGAAGATACCCAGTGAGAGAAACAGAAAGTGGCGACTATTGGGCCACAGAAGGAAAGAGTCATCGTAATCTAGATTCCTGGTTTTTTAGGTTTTTTGTTATTCACACCGCAAAACTGAGCTATGCTTCCTGCAAATAGATTTCTTAAAATTTCTCTTCAGACAGAAGGAAAGTGACATAATTCAGAAAATTGGATTTATGGAAAGGAAAGAAGAGCACTGGGAAGGAATAAATGAAGGTAAAATAAAATCTATTATTTTTATTTTTCCTCAATTAATCTAAAAGATAACTGCTTGTTTAAAGTAATAACAGTAACAATGTATCGGGTAATTATATAATATACCATATAAACCGATTACCATCAAGTCGATTCTGACTCATAGTGACCCTGTAGGATGGAGTAGAACTGCCCAATAGGGTTTCCAAGGAGCGACTAGGAGATTCCAACTGCCAACCTTTTTGTTAGCAGCCAAACTCTTAAGCACTGTGCCACCAGGTCTCCTAATATACCATATAGGATAAGGGAAATGAATGATACAATATCAAAAGGGGCAGGAGGGACGAGTTGGAAACAGTGTGTTGTAAGTTACCTGTACTGCATGTAAGGTAGCAGAGCGTTATTTGAAGGTGGACTTAGACTACTTAAAATATATATTATAACTCCAGGGAAACCACTAAAACCAATTTTAATAAAATTATAATTATGCACAGGAGTAAAATACGATAATACGAAATGCTCAATCAAAAACCAAGAAGGTGAAAAGAAGAGGAAAGGCAAACAAAAGAAACAAATAGAAAACAGCTACAAACATGGTAGATATTAATTCAACTGTATTAGTATTTACTTTGAATGTATATGATCTAAAAAATGTATATGATTTAAAAAAATAGAGATTGTCAAAGTGGACAAAGAAAGTAAGATCCAACTACTTGTTATCTATAAGAAACCTATTTTAAATATAAAGACTCAGATAGGTTAAAAGTAAAGGGATGGACAAAGATATACCATGTTAACACTAATCAAAAGAAAGATGGAGTAGCTATACTTATTTCAGGCAAAGAAGATTTCAGAACAAGACAAATTATCAGGAATAAATGGGGCATTGGATAATGACAAAGGGGTCAACTCTCCAAGAATACATAACAATCCTTAACATGTAGCATCTATCAATAGAGCATCAAAATATGTGAAGCAAAGACTTATAGAAATAAAAAGGAGAATTAGATGAGTTGAGTGACAAAGAACTTGATCTGGCCCTTTGACTCTGGTTTCTGAAAATAACCCAAGCAATAAAGATGCCTTTGTTTACCAAAATATCTGGCAAGTGGGGCTACACAAGCCTCACACCTAGTGAACTAAATTCAGGAATGGGGGGGGGGTTCCTGATGCAGTCACGCATTTTCAGTGATTGGTTCTATCACAACTATGCATTAAGGCCCAAGCCATGCGTATATATTCATTGAGATCTCAATGACTGGGGGCCTGGTACCTTGGAGCCCTCTCTTTGGGGCCTCCTGGATTGGTAAAAACATCTGTGCATGGGAGAGGAAGCAGCAAGTCCCTGGGGACTATGGAATTCCATGCTGGGAACTCTCCCAGAACTTGCCTGATGCTCATATCCTTTCTGGTTATAACAAATGGGTAACTTTAAGTCTCTGTGAATTTTGTGAGCCATTATAGAGAATTAACAAACCCGCAGAGGCAATGAGCCAGCAAGGGCTGGCAGTACAGAGTTGATTTATGTAGACCCAGCTCTGGGTGGCTGGGTGATAGGGAAAGACTGCATCAGCAGTCCATGAAGAAGGATAGAGTCCTTCTAGCTTGTGACTTAGTCCCAGGGGACCAGAGAAAGAGAGAGATGGGGGGGGAGGCTATTTGGTCTGAAGTGCAGGGAGTTGTGCAGACTCCTTAGTCTATGGCTGTTCCTGGTAACCTGGCCTCAGGTGGCCAGGGAAGTTTTGACCCAGCCCAGGATAGCTTGGGATGATGTCTGATCTGGTTCTAGGTGGTTAGGGTCAGAGACAGAGAAACTGCCACGCGGGTCGCTGGTGTCAGAGATGGAGAAGTGGGAAAGCAAGGATGTGAATTATGTTCACATTTTGGGAATCAGCCTTGTGTCAGTTTTTATTTATGTACAATGCCACTATCATAGCTGGAGACTTCAACACTCCTCTGTCAGTGATTGATAGTAAGGATTGAGATGACCTAGCAGCAGGATTGATCGACTTGGTCTAACTAATGTTTATGGTATACTCCAGCCAACAACAGGAGAATGCAGACCCTTTCCAACCTCACATGAAACAAAGATAGACCACATTCTTGGCCATAAAATACACCTTAATAAGCGCAAAGTGATAGAAATCACACGAAGTACGTTTTTAGACCACAGTGGATTAAACTAGATGAGAAATCAGTAACAGAAATACCTAGACAAGCCCCAGAATTGGAGATTCAACAACACACTTCTAAATCACATATGACTCAAGGAAGTATCAAGAATAATTTAAAAATAGTTACGATTAAATGAAAATGAGAATACAAATCATCAAAATTTGTGGGATGCAGTGAAAGCAGTGCTGAGAGGGAAATCTATAGCATTAAATGCACATGTCAGAAAAGAAGATCTAAAATCAATAGCTTAAGCTTCTACCATAGGACACCAGAGAAAAAAGAATAAATTAAGCTAGGAGCATGCATAAGAAAGGATATAATAAAAATTAGAGTAGAAATCAATGAAATTGGAAACAAGAAAACAATAGAAAATATCAATAAAACAAAAAAACTGGCTCTTTGAAAAGAATAATAAAATTGATAAACCTCTTGCTAAGCTAATCAGGATAAAAACTGAGAGAAAAAAAAAATTACCAAAATCCGGAATGATAGAGGGAATACAACTACAGGTATGACAGACATTAAAAGGATAATAAGAAAATATTTTGAACATTATGCCAATAAATTTGACAACTTAGATCTAAAAAAATTTTGTTGAAAGATGCAAATTCCCAAAACACAATCATAAAGAAAAAGATAACAAGGATAATCACATATATAGTAAAGAAATTAAATTCATAGTTTAACACCTTCCCATAAAGAATACTCCAAGCCCAGATAACAATCACCGGTGAATTCTACCAAACATTATGAAAGAAATAATACCAACTTGACACAAACTCTTCTCCAAAAAAATAGAAAAGAACGCATTCCAAGTCATTCTATGACGTCAGGATTAACGTGATAGCAAAACTAGACAACGATATTGGAAAGAAAAAGGGAAAGAGAGAAAAGAAAACTAAAAACCAGTGTGCCTCATGAACTTAGGTATGCTAATCCTTAACAACATTTTAGCAAATTGAATTGGGCAATATATAAAAAGATAATATCATCAAATGGAGTTTATCAAGATGTTACCCTCCAGAAGATCAGGATGCGTATCTCTCAACATCCACAAAACCTTATGTGGTTCCAAGAGTTCTAGTTGCTACAAGGAAATCTTTCCAAGCCAAGTCAGCTTTAGAGGCAGAAACACACACAAAAGCAATGGGTTGTGGGACAGGACTGGGCACATACGAGAAACAGAAACGTAAGTGTCTGGATCATAATGTGTGTGAAGAGGAAACTTAAATTGGAGAGATAAATAAGGCCAGGCTAATATGATTCTATTTCTGTGATATACTTGGTGCTTAGTTCTAGGGTTTCATAGTTCAAAGAACAGAGTATGGCATTTTGTTAATAAATATATGATTGCAAGGTCAAAATATTTTAAAGTGAAGCAGTAACTATGTCTCATTATTTTTAGGGCACTTGTTGTGGTTGGCATTCATGACAAGTTGAAAGTGCGCTAACTAGACAATCACCACCACCAGCTGCCATCTAGTCAATCTGACTCATGGCGACCCCATGCGTGGCAGAGTAGAATTGTGCTCCATAGTGTTGTCAAAGGCTGGTTTTTTCAGAAGTAGCTCACCAGGCCTTTCTTCCGAGGGGCCTCTGGGTAGACTCAAGCCTTCAACCTTATGTTTAGCAGTCAAGTGTGTTAACTATTTGACACCTAGGGACTCTGACACTTTAGGCATCAAAAAAATGTGGATCTATCTTCTGTATACACCAGAACTGAAATTTCTGTCTACAAATGATTTAGAAGAGAGAAGCCAGTCCACCTTCATGTCTTTGCTCATCCTGTTTCCTCTGCCCAGAATTTCTACTCCCTGGGTCCCTCTACACCCCAATCCTATACAGTTTAGTGGTTAAGAGCATGGACTTTGGGATCAACTCAAATGCCAATCCCTTAATATTCTCCCCTCCATGACCCCCGTACTTCTCCCTCCCAAGCTGTAAAGATTGTTATCTTCTTCTGATAACCCATACCACTTTTCCAGTATCTCCTTTTTTTAGTTGGTGGTTTAATACTCTAGGTACATGCGTTATTCCCTTTGCTAGCAAGAAACCTTGCTGGATGGTGAGCTCCTTGAAAGCAAGGCCCACATCTGATCTGCCTTCATATCCCTCACGGTGCTGAGACAATGCCTTACAGCAGGCATCAGGATAAGCATTTTTATTGATTGTGAAATCATCAAAAGGTACTCTTTAGCTTAAAAGATATTTCCTACTCTTAGTATAAAAGCTGAAATTTGGTAAGATATGAAACGGAATGGCCATTATGAAAGTGTTTTCCAACGTTGTCAGGGTGCTAATACTTGAAATTAATCTGCCCTCGCAACGCTGAGACAATCCAAAGGAACAATATACAAAGAAGCCTGAACAGCCACGTGAATGTGATAACTCACTGATTCTGCACAGATGACAAGGAAAAGCCATTTCATTTTTTGCTTGTTTTATTTTTGCTGAAGAAATATATGACATACATCAGCATAACCTTATGAAAGATAATTTCAAGAATCCCACATTCTTAAAGAAAAGCCTAGTAATTGTGTTTTATTTCTTCTAAATTACAAGAGGAAAAATTTATTACTAATTCCTCAATTATTTCATTATGCGACGCTAATAAAAAAAATACTTGACGTCTCAATTATGTTCAGTTGAAGAATTGTAATTTAATAAACAATTTTTGACTGAAGTGATTATTTACTTAAAACATAGAATATGCAGGAGGAATCTCAAATAATATTTTTATGGGGCCGTATAATAAAATAATTGTGCAATTAGTCATAAACAGCATGCAAGAATGACAAATGTTTTATTTAAAACTTGGGAAACAAAAGCACATCACTTGTGCTTTTTCCAAACGAACAAAATCCTACAGTATATTAATCGAAGGGGCTTTTTTATGCCTCTGGCAGCAGTGGTTTAAAGTAAACCCTTAATATCAGATCCCAATCCCCAGTTTCAATTTGCCTTCAATGGAGAGGACATTAGAGTTTATAAAATACTCCTTGATTACTTTTTTGAAAGCCTGAAATCTTGACATGTCCATGACTTGCTTGCAGTGCATCAATATACAGTGGTTGAAAGAGCGGTACCCATCGCGAACATTGCCACATTGACTTACAGAATCACGCCCTTGAGAAAAAGCCGGGCAGAACAACGGAGCACCAGGCAGTGACAAAAATGAAATAGAACTGTCATCTGGCAGTTCTTCATAGTCCGTCAAGGAAACTATTAAAGACGTACAAAGAACCAGAGAGTGCTTGGGCAAAGGTTGTTAAACCACCACTTCAAGGGCGGGTCACTGCAGGCTGCTCAAGACTGTTAGTGAAAAGACAAGCCCACGTTCATGTAGGCCACGCTGGCATGCACTGTCCCTTATATCTGTCCCAGGCGGTGGGGAGAGACACATTGGGCTGGCAACGGAAACCAAACTTTTCCATCCCACAGCAATTGGAGATGAGGAATTTAAAACAAATTGCAAATTAATTCTTAACTGTATTCCTTTCTAGTCACAGATATTATGGAGATCATCTTGGTCTGTTTCAGGAACTGCAGTAGAAACTTGCCTGGTGTCATCTGAGCGGGATTCAAGTATCAGTTCTGCCTGTCACTAGTTTGCAGGACCTTAGCCAAAGTATGTAACTTTTCCGAGCCTCAGTTTCCTCCTTTTTCACACATGGTAAGTATGAAAGCAGAACCTTTCCTTATTTTTTTCATCATTTGCCCTGCTCTATATTCTTTATCCAGTGTGTCTGCTAACTCTCCCCTGTCACTCTCATTTGAGAGGTTCCTAAAGCTTATTTCCTTGAAGTCCAACATCCTTTGCTGTTCAACAAGATGCCTAGTTGGTGTAAACAAAATAGCTTATCTTTATAAGCATTAGGAGGATTTTCAGGAAACTTCTCCCCCTGCCCCCTACACACACACACACACACACACACACACACAAGACTGCCCTAGGGTCGTGAGTATCAGCTTTCTGGAGAGAATGTCATTGTTCCTGAGCCTTTTTTTTAACTCTTAAATTAGTCTAATTGACCGAATTTCACCCAGGATAGGAGGGGCAAATTACACTACATCCAAGCATTTAGGAGAGATCCTTGGGGAAGGTAAGGCCTTTTCCTTCTCTTCAAGGTTCTCTACCACTCAAAATAGAATTGGAGAAATTATCTAAAAATGGCATGAGTTAATGTATCACACTGTGCAAAGTATTCCTGACTAGCATGTTTTGTTCCAAAATGTCCTTATTATTTGGGGTTTAAAATAAAAGAAGATAAGAGAGAGGCATGGTCAACATGGAAGAGTAGTTAGACACTTCCTATATCCCTCTTACACCTGGAAAAACAAGTGATTTGATTGAATATCTGCGAGCCCTGAACAAGGCAGGGTTAAGAAATCTGTCTGACTGATATGGGAGAGGGAGACCATTTGGAAGAGGTGAGGAGGGCCAGATCCCCGGCAGCAAAACTGCAGCTCCGCAGCCACGCCATCCACGGTGAAGCAGGCAAACAGCTGTGTGGGGTGCGCGCTCGGGAAACAGTTTCCACGTTGAGAGAGACCCGGCAGCAGAGATTCTGCTTGGACACTCCAAACCAGTGAAGAGGAGCTCCCAAGAGGCTAAGATAGGTACATGCATGCAGCTTTTCGCGGGGATTAAAAAAAAAAAAAAAAACAGAAAAAAGCCCATTTGGGAAAAACTTCTCTCCCTTTTACCTCCTCCCTCCGCGCTGTGCACCGGGAACCCGCTGGGCCGGAAGTAGATCCCAAAAGGCACCCTGACCCATTCTCCTGGCCTCGGAGAGGGAACAAATAAGCAGCAGGCTCCCCTAGGCCAGGAACACAGGGACGGCACAGCTCCTTTGCTGGGCACAGGTATCAGGGGTCCACAGACTCTTAGTGCCTTACAACCCTGTATAGACTTGTGGGGACCCATCTCAACAGCGTTAGTCCTCACTGCCACAGTACAACAGGGAAAACATCTAAAGTTTAGCTTCAACTGCTTCAGCTGTGAACTGGCAGATATGTGACCCTTGAAACAGCCCTGCCCCTTAAGTAGGCACTTTTATCGATCTGCAGCAGGGGCTTGAGGACTGGTGGTAACACCTAAAGCGCCTAGTCACCTGCTACAGGAGTCCAAGAAAAAGTGGTGTCCTTGAGTCTTTACAGCCAACAGAGTGGGGTGCTCATAGTCCAGCTGCAAAACTCACCTACCTACTCACCCTAGAGAATAGGGACATGCTTTCCTTTCAGACTCTCAGGGGCAGCCGTCAGCCCCCTGCTTGGCTCAGTGTGTGATCCCCTACCACAACCAGAGTCTAGTGCCTGCACCAATCACCCATGCCTCTCTAGGACTGGGAGTGAGAGCCTGCATCACACACTTGGTAACCAACTGCCTAAACACCCGAGCTGAACCCATATAGGAAAATTTAACGGACTCCTGTGTGCACATACTTAGTTACAGAACTAACTACCTGGTGACAGGATGTTAGAGATCCAAAGGTGTCAAA
>NW_004444012.1:3620051-3660860 GCF_000243295.1 Trichechus manatus latirostris | reverse complement strand
TAAGAAAATGTTCTGCATCCTACTTTGGTGAGTGGCGTCTGGGGTCTTAAAAGCTTGCAAGCGGCCATCTAAGACGCATCAATTGGTCCCAACCACTTGGAGTAAAGGAGAACGAAGAACACCAAAGACAGAAGGAAAGTATTAGCCCAAGAGACAGAATGGGCCACATAAACCAGAGACTTCATCAGCCTGAGACAGAAGAACTAGATGGTGCTTGGCTACCACCAGTGAACATCCTGACAGGGAACACAACAGAGGGTCCCTGATGGAGCTGTAGAAGGATGGGATGTAAAACTCAAATTCTAGTAAGAAGACCAGATTTAATGATCTGACTCAGACTGGAGGAACCTCAGAAAACATGGCCCCGGTCTCTCTATCACCCCAGAACTAAAACAATTTCCAAGGCCAACTCTTCAGACAGGGATTGGACTGGACTGTGGGACATAAAGTGATACTTGTGAAGAATGTGCCTCTTAGTCAAGTAGATGCAACAGACCAAAGGCGCAGCTTCTGTCCAGAGGAGAGATGGGAAGGCAGAGAGTTAGGAGCTGGTTGAATGTTCATGGGGAATCAGGGACGGAGGGGAGGAGTATGCTGTCACAGAATGGGGTCTCATAACAATGTATGTAAATAAAAATAAAAAAATTCCGTATGGGAGACTAACTTGAAATGCAAACTTCATTTAATTACAACAATAAAAAAGATTTTTTTTAACTAAAAAAAATAAAAGAAGATAAATTGTAAGGTTACTAGAATTTGTCATTCCTTTTCCATCCATGGTCTTATAACCATTTTAATTCTAACATGCTTGTATTTATCCCAGATTTATTTCTCCAAAAATAGAATACCATGACCAGAATAATTTTTGGCTTTTATTCTAATATAGATCTTAGATCAGCATCACTATTATTTAGGGGGTTATTTCAGAGGTATTTCTTTCATGATTCTTATATTGAAATATGTACTATAGATTTATAACGTAAGTATACTGTAGACTTAGGGTAATAATGATTTCTACAGTTTCAGTAATCTGTGATGCAGGTGGGACATATTATTTCATACTAGACTTTCCCATATTCTCTTGGCAAGACCAAACATACACTATTTCAACCCGAAAGATTCTATTTCTCATAACATTAGAAGTCATGTTGTAGAATTCAATTTACAAACCTGGCTACAGGCATTGCTACAACATAATACCAAAAACACCGGTTTGGAAAGCATAATATAAAATGAGTAATTTCCTGCCAAAAATCCGATCTGGAAACCTGCTGTAGAATCCAATTTTTCTTGGACAGATCATCAGGGTGCTCATCACCATGATTGTCATTAGCTGCTTTTACAAGTGACCCAAAGCTTGTCTATTTAAGAGAAGACCTCTTACAGAAGAAACAGATTCTATCTTCTGGAAATATACTTTCCAAGTGGGATAGGAATGAAGAGCATTTAATTTACACACTACAGGGATTTTTTGGTTGCTTCTTTATTGTTGTTATTGTTGTTTTGGGGAGGGGAGGTTGCTTTAAGATATGATCCTCTTTTTTAATGTAATGTACAGTTAATGTAATCATAACTTCTTCTTTCTGATAAAATAATTAAAGGAAAATCATTCCTGACTGCTTGTTACCATCAAAAAGGCAGATACATATAAGAAATTAGCAGAACTATAGAGGTCACGGAAAGTTAATAGCTACGGCTGCTAACCAAAATGTTGGCAGTTCGAATCTTTCAGGCGCTCCTTGGAAACCCTATGGGGCAGTTCTACTCTGTCCTATAGGGTCACTATGAGTCAGAATTGACTCAGTGACAACACGTTTGGTTTTTGGTTTTTTATTTATAGAGGCCATTGTTCATTTCGCTGATCACTTTATACTGAAATTTTGTATTGGTTAACAACGTTGCCCAATCCTGAACTATGCCTGAAACTGTATAGAAATACGAAGAAGAGGAAGACGAAGAAGGAAAACTAATGTGCTTTGAGCAGGTGTTCCACATACATAATCATATTTAATATTTATAAGAACTCTGTGAAGTGTATACTATTATTTTCCCCTTTTTAGAAATGAGGAAACGAGCACGGGAAGTAAGCTGTGTGAGATCCCACAGTAGCAGAACCAGGATTTGAACCCAGGACTGTCTGACCCTAGAGCCTTTGCTCTCAGTTCCTGCGCTTACAGATTAGACGTACAAGAGATGCACACCAGGGAGAGTTCACGAACATGACCGCAGAGCGGGATAGGTCAATCCCACGTACCACCTTCTAGGAGATAGACGTACTAGAACCACGTGTTTTTTATGTTAATTGTGTGATAAAGATAACCACTGTACAGGTAATTTATGAAAGAAGAAATTAATGTGAGTTGGCATCTTTGTGGGACAATGTTTAAAGAAGGTGGAATTTGAGAATGAGCAAAATCTAGATGAGCCGAGATTGGGGTGCAGGAGTAGAAGACACAAGAGAACACAGGGAATGGTCTGGCCACGGGACCATGGGTGCAAGTTGGTGCGAAGACGTGTGTCTTTGGTGACGGGACAGCTGCAAAACTGGCTCAAATAGTACCCTGATCACTCTCTATTACATTTTAATCTTATCAGGAATATTGCATGGAATGTTCTTATACTGAAAATTTACGTTGTTTATCTGAAATTCAAATTTAACTGGGAGTCTAATATTTTATTTGGTAATCTGGCCACCCTACCAGGCACTTAAATTTATCTACTTTCTTTCTTTTTTTTAGTGTCCATCCTCCCTTCCCCAACCCCCTATGCTAGAATATACGCCCCATCAGCGCAGGAAGTACAATGAAAGAGACAGAGACCCTCTTAAACTACTATGGAGCCTGAAGTAATGAAAAATGACATGAACAGCAACAGATGTTCTCCTTATTGCTCTTTTTTTTTTTTCCAAAATACCAAGATGGATTAGAAATGTGCAAAACAAAAGAGTCAGACTAACCCCAAATTCTTCTAACTGCAGGAACAAGGCTGTAACCAATTATTTCAGTTTTTTTTTAAGTTTAAAAAAGGGGAAATAATTTCATCCAGACTAGTACTTCCTTCTTTCACCCCATGAAATGTAATAGGGTAGAGGTGCTCTTGAATAAAAAGTCACATTTCAGTTTGATACACATTTAGGTTATTGAAACAGTGGTTCTGGTAGATGGATTTGGGGGTTCTACCACTAAAATAAGGAGCCCTGGTGGTGCAGTGGTTAAAGTGCTCGGCTGCTAACTGAAAGGTCGGCAGTTGGACCCACCAGCCACTCCATGGGAAAAAGATGTGGTAGTCTGCTCCCATAAAGGTTACAGCCTTGGAAACCGTACGGGGTAGTTTTACTCTGTCCTACAGGATCACTATGTGTCGGAATTCAATCAACTGGATGGCAGTGGGTTTAGTTTGGTTACCACTAAAATAGAATAATGTAGACTTTTCCCAATGCACTCATTTTTAAAATCAGGTTTCTTTTAACTGTTTCTCTCATAGTTTTTTCTCATACACTGGGCACCTGCCACTCCTCATCGATAGAAGAATCTCGCATAAGATGACATCTGATTTAGCACAAAATGGTGCATTACATAATTTTAAGCTTCATATGCCAATATTTTATAATGTTCAGTAAATACCATCATCATTTCCAGATGCTTCTCCACCTGAATCAAATTTAAATCATGGAAAAATTTTTGATACAGATGCTCAAGACATAGAGCAGAGTATATATGTCAAATGTATCATCTTAGCCCAAGCTCAAAGAATAACTTCACTCCAGCCAGATTGCCAGTTTGGAAATGGGCATAATTCTCCCTAATAGGTACTGTATCCTATTCTCTCCTGTTTGTGTTCATGCAGCAATATTTACCTCCCTTTTGTCCTCGGGGCACCAATGGGATTAGCAGCGCTCAATGTCATGAGAATTATTGGTAGACTGATATGAAGACTCAATTAAATCAAATTACCAAAGAACTATTGGACAATTAGTTTGTGCAACAGATGGTGGTCAGAAAGTTTCAAGAAAGTTATAAACACAATCCTTGCCCTCAAGGAGCTAATAGCCAAGTAGGCAAAATGTAGTGTCAATATGGCCGGGGTAACATAACAGTAGAATATTATAATAATGATATGTCAATTTAAAAAGATAGTGAGGAGATATACATATATGCATTTTGACAATAAATTGAGACATAAAAAGAGTAAGGAATAACGGAAGAAAGAATGATAGAAAGCAAATAGAGGAAAAAAACGATAGTGGATGAACACATCCAGCCTCTGCTCTCCCCAGTATTATGGCGTTCACTACTTCATTACAAATTTTTTATTACCTTTACTGTTAGGTGTTTAAATTGAAATTAATGTCTTTATTATTGCTTTTGATCAGTACTATCTACTCATAAGTAATCTATATACTACAAAAATCAGTACTATCCACTCATTACTAATGTATATACTACAAAAAATAAAATGAAATAAATTATAAACAGTATCAAGACCATCTTAGAATCATCCTCCCCCCCAAAGCAGAGACTCATGAAATGGTAAGGGCACGATAAATCTTGAATTGATAAATAAGTGAACTAAATAGTGAAATATATATATATTTTTTTTGGTCAGGCAAAAATGCTCTGATCCACATATATATATACATTAGATAGAATTTCTCAAAGTATATTCTGTTAAATATTAATTCACTCAGATGTACCACAGGATGAGGGGGATTGAAACATATTTGAGAAACGTACATACTATCTTCTTCTTAGATATTCACTGTCATGCTAGGGTTGAGGGTTTGAGTTATATTTTTTCTAGTTCCAAAGAGGAAAAAGCTGTTATGCAGTGAAGTAGAAAAATACATATACTACATTTATTATAAAAAATATAGAGAAGGGATGGATTTCATAAAATATAAATTTGATTTACAGATAATAATTTGGTGCATATTTTATGGCAATATGGTCACACCATGACATTCAAGGAACACATAAATCACGGAGCCAGAAGTCCAGTTAGGTCTTTTTTTGTTTGTTTGTTTTAAAATATTCTATTTAATTTCTTAAATAAATTTCTGAGTTAATATAAAACTTTAAAATAATAATGAAATGTGTAAAGGAAATGCCAAATGGAAGGTTTCACATATTGTACGTATATGTATTCTCTCTATGTGTATAAGTAGCCCTGGTGGCTCAATAATTAAATGCTCGGCTGCTAACCAAAAGTTTGGCAGTTCAAACCCACCAGCAGCTCCACAGGAGAAAAGACCTGGAGACCTTCTCTTGTAAAGATTTCAGCCTAGGAAACCCTATGGGGCAATTCTACTCTGTCCTATAGGGTCTCAGTGATTCAGAATGGACTTGATAGCACACAACAACAGACATATATATGTGAGAGAGACCTAGTATGCCACAGTAGGTCAACTCATCTTTGCACTCCTGGCTAATTTGGACAATCACGATAAAACATCAAATTCATCATCTTTCATCTAGCACAAGTGCTGTTGTTGTTAGGTGCTGTCGAGTTGGTTCTGACTCATAGCGACCCTAGGTACCATAGAACGAAACACTGCCCGGTCGATCCTCTGCCATGCTCACAATTGTTGTTATGTATGAGCCCGCTGTTGCAGCCACTGTGTCTATCTGTCTCATTGAGGGTCTTCCTCTTTTTCACTGACCCTCTACTTTACCAAGCATGATGTCCTTCTCCAGGGACTGATCCCTCCTGACAACATGTCCAAAGTATGTGAGACGTAGTCTCGCCCTCCCTGCTTCTAAGGAGCATTCTGGTTGTAGTTCTTCCAAGACAAGCACAAATGTATGTGGGGCCATATTCAACCATATATAAGTAGCTACGTTCTGCAAAGGAGGTACAGCATAGTCCTGATCATAGTGGTAAAAAGTCAAGAAAGTCACCCCCCCTTCTTGTCCTTATAAATTACCTGAGGGAAGTCTTGCTTTTCAGCTCTGCTACTGTGATTGAGTGTGCTATGTGGACACCATCAATTATCTTTTTTAATTCTTGAAAACTGGGTACATTGTGGTTGACAACTACACACAAGCATTTCAGCAAATTACAAATTATTAGATAAACGTTCAATGGTAGGTGATTGGGGGGCCATGCGGCTTGATGCATCAGTGGATGAGGTCAAGGCCAATTCTTCCAGTATTTGACTATCTATAGTACCTGTCTAGCTGGTGAAAGATCATATATTTTTATTGTTGTAAAAAATTCCCCATTCCCCAGCTCAGTTGCCATAGAGTAGATTTCAGCTCATAGTAACCCTGTGGGGCAGAGTAGAACTGCCACATAGGGTTTCCAAGGAGCAGCTGATGGATTCCAACTTCTGACCTTTCAGTGAGCAGCCAAGCTTTAACCACTGCACCACCTGGGCTCCTCTCCAGCTCAGTTCTTGTCATAAATTGTTTTGAGTACTTTTTTTTTTTAAGCTTGATTCTTTTGATTTTTTAATAAACAAACCATGTCTGTTTTGATTTTATATCCCTGGTGCCCAGATTAATGACAAGTACATTCTAGTGCTCAATAAATAATTGTATTCAACAATGAAAATCAGTTTACTAAATAAGAGCTACTTCAGACTACCCGTCACTTAATACTAGACAGCAGTGGTAAAAGTGCTTTGTGATTGTGCATTTTGGAAAGTGTCATCATAGCGTTTTACAGGATTCATTATACATATCAGGAGATCCTATAACCTGGTTGCTTATCAGATGTATTTTAGAATTACAGGAAATGTCTATGGAAGCTCTGGGAAAACCATCTACCAATCCCTACCTCTGCTTGAAGAATTAGAAAGATTTAAAACAGGATGTGACATAATCCCTGTGCCTTAAGACGGTGTTTACCAAACCCTAATCATTAATGGACTAACATCAAGATTGCCAAATCCCCCAAACCCCAGAGCATCTTACAATCGCATTTGCAATGCCTATGGCCGAGGTGGGCTGCCATGGCACTACCTAGTTTAGACTTAGCCTAAGCAAGATTATCCATAACATGGATTGAGTTTGTTACCCGTTTATTAAATATTTTCTATGTGCCAAATATCATTCACTGAGAGTTAATATAACAGAGCATTTCTTTTGGAGTAGAAAAATTTAAAAAACTGTAATATGTCATTGGTGATATATGAGCTATATTTTGCCGTAATAATGCAGCATAACAAAGCACCCCAGAACTCCAAGACTGAATGTATCCAAATAATAAGCATGTATTTCCTCCATGAGTCAGCTAGTCATTTATTCAGGCCGAGCTTGGCTGTTTAGCTCTTCTGGTATCAGCTGGCTATTGGTTGATCTAGGGTGCCTCGGCTGGGATAACTGAGTGCCTCAGTCCTTCTCCGAGTCTTATCCTCCAGCATGTTCTCAAGAAAATTACAGAAGAGTAAGAGTCTAACAGAAATGAGCACAAGCTTTTTCAAGCCTTTGCTTGCATCGCATCTGCTAGCATCCCATCAACCAAAGCAAATCACATGGCCAAACCCAGAGTTGGAGTGGGGAGGTTACAAAGTCACTTGGCAAAAGTGCCAGGTGGGATTCAGGATGGGATATCTAGATGGGGGATATGTTTTCCATCTACCACTGGGAATAACTTCTATGGAGAAATACAAAGCAGGGTAAGGGGATAGAAAGTGAAGGCTCCAAAGAAGGGGCCAAATCAGGTGACCTTTGAGCAGAGACATGAGCTAAGTGAGGAAGAGAGAGCCAGGTAGACAGATGAGGAAAGAGAACTTTGGATAGAGAAAAGTAAGTCCAAAGGCCTTGCTTTGTGTGATTGAGAAAGAGCAAGGAAACCAACGCGCCTGGGGCAGACGCATTGTAAAAGAGGAAAAAGAGTGGTAGGTGGTGAGGTCAGATGGGTAGCTAAAGAGAAGACCAGGCAGGTCTTGTGGGTGCTGGCAAGGACATTTGTTTAATTATAAGTGAGGTGGAAGCTACTGGAGGCTGAGGGGTGACATGATCTAATTTAGGTTCTTAAAGTGTCTCTCTGATTCCTGTGAGGAGGAGGCAAGTGTAGAAGCAGAGAGGCCAATCAGGAGACTGTGGTTGTAATTTAGCAATTATACAATGGTGGATGGGTCATGAGTGTAGTACCCAGATGGTAAGATTGGCGGATATTCTGGATATTTCCAAGAATTAGTGGTAATAAGATTTGCTGAAACTTCAGGTTGATGTGCTAGTTGATACATACACATAAACACACACACATATATGTATATGTATACACACACATTAAAAAATACTACATAATTAAAACAAAAAAAAGGCTCACCCCTGGATCACCTAAAATCATCTCATGTACCACCAGAATGTGGAATGTAAAGACTACACTTTGGGAAACATGATCTTTAGACAGACACTTAAACTCGTCACCCAGGTTAAGACTCCTACAATGAATTCAATGGTCAATGGTTAAAAACTCTTAGATTAAAAGGGCACAGACTCTTTAATTTTCTTGGTGACTCAAAATATAAAATTATGATAACTATATTTCATTAGAACCTTACAAAAGGAACATTCTCTTCTTTTCCTCCATTAGTGAAAAAGCAAATGTCTTCTACGTCTTGATGATTTCCCCATTATCACAGGAATTGCTGACATTGATTTCTCACATCAGGGAATTTTGCTCCAAGTGCATCATAACCTAGGTTTTATTTCCTTTGTTTATTATTTTCATAACTTGTGACGCTACCCAAGAGTTCTCCCTTGTAATATAGGCACACACAAATCTCAAAATTATAAGCACCTCTACTGTAGGGAAAGGTGCTATGTAAGTGGAAAGGGGACAGAAAGCTCCTAAAAATTACAAGAATATAAATATGTTTGATTCTTGCTGTCAGTTTATTTTATGAAAATTAAAAGTAGTTTTCACAGGTATTAAAATTTCATTTTGCCCCAGAAAAAGTGGAATTTTCTGTAAAAATTATAAATTTCCACAGCAGCAACTTCATAAAAATGTATGATCTTGCCCCTCAGGGCGCCTCCTGACTTGTTTGAAATGAAAAGCTGTTTGTACTCAGGGCTGGAAATACAGACATCAGGAAAAATTAATCATGCAAATATTTGCAAAGTGGGAACAGTTGCTGCACATACCATAGACAGAAATGCTGTGAGAAAAATCCTAATGGCAATCCATGTGGACAGAGCCATGTCTGACGTCCCATCTTATGGACTGGCCTAACCATTAACAACATCCTAGGTATAGTCCCTAAAGAATTAAGTTTTGACAGTCATATTGCCAAATATCATAATTAAAATAATTTTTATTAAACATCTATAAATGGTACTGTGCTAGACAAGATTTAAAAATTAGAACTGGCCTTTTTTTATGTGGGGTGGGGTTGCTATTGACTGTAGCAATGTTCTACCCATCTGTATCCAAGGAATATTGTTATGAAGCTTCTGTTTCATTTTGCTTTACAGTTTTCAAGAAAGACGAGGCATTTTCCTTTATTTTTTTGTAAGTCATTTTTAACATTAATGGAAAGTCTAAGTATAATTTAAAATGAAATGGAATTTTTGTTACATGAAAGGATAAAAAGTTGACTGGTCCTTTTGGAAGCTTATTACCAAGAGCATTGGAAAGGCATTTTGATGAGTCATATGGGGATTTCAGTGTGTGATCTGTAACATGATGCTGGATCTCTCTGGGCCCTGGACGTGAGGGCTGGATATGAGACATGTTTAAGGCCAAACACCTCTTCACCTGTATCTCCACCTACAAATCTCCACCATCCTTCTGCTGGTAAAGGATGGAAAGAGGAAGGAAGCAAGTTGATAGTAAATCAGGGGTTCCTGACAGAAATGACTACAATACATGTAGGGCGTGGTGCAAAAAGAAAATATGGGATGCCTTGTTCAAATATTATTAAGAATTTCAAAATAGCAGCAGCAGAGCACTAACCAAGCACAAGGCCCTGTTACACACCCATGAAGCCCATTCTGATTCCTTATGTAAGAAGTATAGGCCCCAAAGCAAGAATTGTATACCTTTTTGGTGCTTAGGCCAATCTGTTAACAGGATATCTCCAATCTGAAGGGTAGATTAGATCACAAAAGACAATGTCATTAGTCCAAAAATGTTATGCTCAATGCCTTGTGCCTTCCTCCAACCAACGCTTCACCACGTATGAGACAATACACTTTTCAAACTTGGTAAAAATGCAGAGACAAAGCTAATCATTCAAAATTTACCCTTTGACTACCGAGCCGAACTTTTATACAATCGATGCTGCAGAGTTCTAAAAAGTTCAGCGATGCTTCTAATTTACAGTCTAAAGGGGAAAAAAGAGACAATTTAATACTTTATTTTGCCAATCAAAAGGCATCTATGGTACGGCCATAGCTCTTGGCATCACGGGGGCTGCACACTTACCTACTTTATCTTGTTAGAACCCTTTTGGTCTTTCACACAGCAATGACTTGTAATATGTAGTCACTGTCTCTGGCAGGGAGTGAGGCAGGGAGAGAGAGGAAAAAGCCCCAGCAATTACTGTGCAACACTCAAATCTGCCTGCCAACAGAGCAGTGATTGGTGAGACACAGCAGGAAGTGCTGGCAAGATCAATCTGCAGAGATCTTTCTGATAGAGGAATAATGAGTTGACAAAGACCAATATTCAGTTGGGTCCAAGCCCAATAAGATTACTGTTCAACATCATCAGCATTGCCTCTGTTTGGAACCGACACAATCAGACTGGAATCAATTGTATTTGCCACAGCACTGTCACACATGATTTTTAACTTTGGCTCACAACTCTGCAGAGGACCTTGCAGATGTTGGCAGATGTTTGCTAACTTACGGGATGTCATTATTAAGTAGGAGTTGCACCCCACGGTAATTTGTGGTTTTGCTGTGTTCCTCCAAGGTCTGTGTACAGAAGAGAGAAGAAGAAGAGGAAGAGAAGGAGGAGATGGGGGATTAGCAAAAGGGGCTTTTCTGTTTAATACCCCCTCCTTTTTGTTTTTGATATAATAGCCCGTTACCATATGAAAATGCGTAGACTATTTCTGAGCCTCGATTTAATTCAAGTTGGGGATCAAAGATTTTTACGTAAATACAGAATCACGTTTTTTTTCTTTCTCTGCAGCAACACAACAATAACACTGTTATGTTCCACCATCAAAAGGCAGAGGGTTATACGGAGATGTCCCTGCCTAGAACATATTAGCAGTTATTCCAGGAGTTGGAAAATCTAATGAGCAATTTGATTTTTAAACAATTCCTGCAGTCTCCTCTAGTGTGTCTGATAAGCCATTATCCCCACTACTGGAAGCTGTCAACTTCATGTTTCATGAGACCCATTTGTGCTTTCAGCCCTGCCCATATGGGCATCCTAGACTTCTGATACTAGCTGACTGATTTAGTCATCCAGAAATGGTCTATGGTCCATGACCATAGAGTTAAATACTGAACAGTAAGAGACAGAGCCTGCGCTTCTCCTTTGTTATGAGTGTACAGAACAATGACTCTGCTTGATCGTCCCCACTGAGATTCACCTAAATGTAAACTTGGAGAGCAGTAAGTGCTGTGGAAAGACACCCACACTGGTAGCGCTGGACACCCCAACTTAATAGGCTTAAATTTTACTTTAAAAATTCACGCCTTTAAACAAAATTAAATCTGAAAGTAGCCCTGTCCTGCCAAATCTAATCATAGTCACTATGGGGTCTGTCTGCCCAGCCCAGGATGATACCAGTGTTCTGGAATTTTATGCAAGGCAGACATGTATGGTGGTCTCTTGATCTCTGGTCACAGCTGACATGGTCTTCGTCCAAGCCCACATGATCCCTGAGAGGCAAGTTCGTGCCTACCTGCTGGAGTGGGAAATCTTTGAGGAGCCCAGGAACTCTGGTGCCTACGGTCTAATCTCCTTAGGTGAATCACACAGTCGTTCCCCCTTGAGCTCTTGCCCCTTCCCAAGGCACCGTAAGGAGTGGAAGCATCAACTTCAATGTATCTCAGACCATAGCTGCCTTCTCCTGGAGAAATCTCGCTCCCATTCATACTCATTGCAGCTACCCTCCCCCTCCTCCAAAGGCTCTCAATTCTCTCCATTTCCCTGGTATAATCCCTTCAAGGAGCTCACATTAGAAAACAAATCAGAAAGAACTTGTCCTTGGTTCACTTTTATTTTGACTCCATTGCAAAGATTAAAAAGGCCACATTACCATCTCAAAGGAGGTTGAAAGAATGAGAACCAAACACAGATTACCATCTTAATAAATTATTCTGTCATGTCTGTAGCTAGGTGGCCTTAGAACAGTCACAGTCCCTCTGAGACCCTCAGCATAATCCCAGATCTAAAAGAAACCGAAAAATAAAACATATTGTGAGGATGAATGCAGGGCAGGTATATGAAAATGTTTCGTTGACGGTAAAATACTAGTGGTAGCAGTTACTATTTATTGTTTAATGCCCCTTGCCTCTTGCAAAGCATAGTAATTTTCAGCTGGGAATGAGAGAGAGAGAAGAAAGAAAGTCCAGTTTTCTATACACTTTATTTCATAGGTATCTTGAATCCGGTACAAAAAAATTGCTATATTGAAAGATTGGATTTGTGTGTTCTATGCTGACTAAAATCCCGAGACTTTCCAAAGTTGTCACTTTCAACTCTCCTCCAGTGGGCTAGGAAATGCCGGGGGCCCCATTAGGCAAACTCCCAGAGGAATGGCTTCATTCTCGGGGCGGGGGGGTCTCCCTACACAGCATGGCCTTAAATATTATGGACATCTAGAGAAGCTGGGGGGAAAAATCAGTCTGTGTGTGTGTGTGTGTGTGTGTGTGTGTGTGTGTGTGTTCAACTTGAACCTCTATGTGTTCAGCGTTGAAGACTTGAATGTCCCCGGAGGGTATTTAAATAAATGCCAATGTTCAGGGCTGGCATTATACATAAATGGATTAAACCTCTACCTGTTCAGTTTTAAACACACTAAAGCATCCTTGATTGAGAACAAAACTCGTATCAGGGACTGCTGGAGCTCTGGAAATATTTCTTTAAGAAAATCCTTCATTTAACTTGGTTAAGATATTGCCCGATACTTTATTAGAGAGATAGCAGCAAGCACTAGCTCATCTGACTGTCACACAGCAGGATTTTGTGTCTTGGGGGTCCAGGATAGAGGATGAGTATATTATCACATGAAGGGGAGAAGTCAGGGTACAGATGGGAGTAAGGGGTGTGGTGTGTGCTACCAGGCACCAGGTGGGACAGCAACTAAAGAGAAAAGAGGTGTCAACCAAAGACAGAGTAAGAAAATCACAACAGATTTGCTTCTGCCATACTTACTTGCCAATGTTTTTCCCCCATTCTCGCTCAATTCAACGAAAATTAATTAAACATGGGCAACACGGACGTATTTTCTACCCATAAAAGTATGACAAACATAGTTTATTCAAGCATTAGGACCTATCTAACTGGTCTGCAGTTCAAATCCACCCTTTATTAGCTATATGCATGTGTCATTTACATTCCCTGAGCCTCAGTTTCTTCATATATCAGTTGATGATAAAAGTATCTATTGGGCTAGACAGAGCAGGTCTAAGTAAATACCTAAGAGGTTCAACCATTTCTTCCACTGATAATGTATAAAGACTCAACTGACTACTTTCTTTATTCTGCTGGCCATAAGCTATGGAAAGATGGGTTAGCAAAGGGTGGAATGCAGAATAAACCAGTCCAAGCTCACTGCTGGGTCTGTCTCCTACTCAGAGTACCAAGCGGAAATCATACCTTGGTGGCTCCAGTCGGGTGTCAAATGTGAGGTTCTGTTTCCACGGTTTTCACAAATTTCTCCCCACAAATTCCATTGATGGACAGCGGGGATGAAGCCCCAAGGACGATACAAGCTCTACGCGTTGACTGACATTTATAGATGTTCCTTTCCACCCTTTCCTGCTCTTCTAGTTTCCATCCGGAGAATGAGAGTAGGGATTGGAACTAGGATTACTCAGTGAATCACTCAGTTTCTTGTGAGGCTGGGAGCCTGGCCCGCTGTAGCGATAGTTCTCAAACTATTAGATTCATAAGAATCACCTGGAAATTTTTTTTTAAATACACATTCCTGAGGCCTCCCAACTCTAATCCTATAGGTCTTATTTTTCTCTGTGCACTTTCTGGAAAATATGCTGGCTAGGATTAAGAACTGTTGCCTCTTCATCACTGTCTTGTTGGAATTCAATTTCATCATTTTATCCTCAGTTCGCCAAATTTTATGACCTGGATAGATGTAATTTGATGTTGTTTTTCTGAGGGTAAATGGAAAAATCCCATTATGGAATCTTTTTCAGAATTATCCTAGTTCAAATGACACTCCAGAACCTCAGTTTTACCAGACAGTATGACCATCATAACAAAACACAGATCTATATATTAGGTTAGTGATTCAAACTCACCCAGCAGTAATGCAGAAGAAAAGGCCTGGAGATATGCTTTCTTTAAAATTATAGCCAAGGAAACCCTATGGAGCAGTTCTTCTCTGTAACACATGAGGTCACCGTAAGTCAGAATCAACTCAATGGCAACTAACAACAATACACCAATGTTATGTTCAAATCAAATAAAAAATAATTAATAACACTTTATTTACATGAATTTTTCTATTTTTCCAAATAAAAAGGAATTAGGTTTTGAAAGATGTTTTGCTTTTTGTTAGATAGTTTGCCAAATCAGTGAGCAACTTCCTCCCAAATTTTCTGCATGTGCTATATAGCCAGCCTCTTTGATATTATCATAATTGGGGAAAAAACTAAAATGAGGGAACAAAATGAGGTAGTCTATTTATTCCTTAGCTTGTGATTCTATGTGGTACAATGGTCTCTCTATCAAACCCTTCCTCCCAACTCCGCTTGGGTCTGAGAGGAATCCTTTTCAGCCTGACGATCCCTTGTTGGGCCACGCCTTCCTCAATTCTTCCCTGCGTTGAGTGAGCTGCCAACATTAACAAGAGAATGTGGGGTATCTCATAAGTAATAGCTCTGTGCTTCACTTCAGAAAGAGGCAGAATAATAGAATGGTTAAGAGCATGACTCTGGAACCAGGCTGTTCAAGTTCAAATCATTACCTTTCCATTCATTAGCTATGAGACCTCTCTATCTCAATGTCCTCGTTTGTAAAATGGAGAAGATAATAATAGTACATGTTTCATAGGAATTCTGTAGGATTCAGTGTATTAATTCATGCAACACACTCAGAATAGTGTCTGGGAGATGGACAGCAACAATTAACGTTATTTTATGAGAAAATATAGGTGCTATGTTAAGAAATTAAATACTTTATATATGGTGAACACATTATGGATATTAAATGTTATTATTTATTAAAATGCTAAATTAGGTTTTAAAATTAAAATCACTAACAAATTGCATTTAAATAATTTAGAGGTTAATAATATGGAAAAAAAGATTTCTAGGAGGAATGCATTCAAAACTTCTTTTTTTTTTTTTAATTCTACAGAAATGATATTGAGTTATTTCAGTTAACTGGGACAGAATAGAAACAACTGGGAGGAGGGTAAAACAGACTCATAACTACAGACTGAAAGGAATTCCAAGCTGTGGATAAAACATATCATTTAAAGGTGAAGTCAGTCAATAAATTGGCATTAGGATAGAGATTACTAGGTCTAATACCACATAATGGGGAATGCAGGGTCGTGGGTCAAGACCTATGATCCGAGAAATGAAAAAATCTAGGTAATAGCAATTGTCTTGGTTTACCTACTGCTGCTATAACAGAAATACCACAAGTAGATCGCTTTAACAGAAGTTTATTCTCTCACAATCCGGTAGGCTAGAAGTCCAAATTCAGGGTGCTAGCTCCAGGGAGAGGCTTTCTCTCTCTGTCAGCTCTGGAGGAAGGTTCTTGTCATCAATCTTCCCCTGTTCTAGGAGCTTCTCCATGCAGGAACCCTGGGTCCAAATGATGCACTCTGCTCCTGGCACTGCTTTCTTGGTGGTATGAGGTCCCCATGTCTCTCTGCTCGCTTCTCTTTTTTATATCTCTAAAGAGATTGGCTTAAGACACAACCTAATCTTGTAGATTGAGTCCTTCCTCGTTAACATAACTGCCCCTAATCTCATCTCAGCAACATCATAGAGGTTAGGATTTACAACACGTAGAAAAATCACATCAGATGACAAAATAGTGGACAATCACACAATACTGGGACTCATGGCCTAGCCAAGTTGACAGATATTTTTGGGGGACACAATTCAATCCATGACAGCAGCAATATAGTCATAAGCTTAACTAGGCAGTCATTGGCAGAGATCTAAGAGGAGGTTGTGGGGAGCAGGGTCCTAGCCTAGAGCTAGGTATAAGATCAAGCTCCTGTAATTGGGATAGAAGTCTAACAAGAAAGAAGTGTCTACGTCATTTTATGCTACCAAGGCAGGAATTTGAGTCTGGGAAAGAATGGAGATACGTACAGTTTCAAGAACTAGAGCATGAGCTGGTAGCTAGTTCCTAAACCAGTAAATGTTTAACATTTATGTAAGTGGTAGATGTTTAACATTTAACAGGGGAAAGCCCTGATTTGTAGAGTATGACAATTTCTTTAAGATAATGCTCTCACAATGACTGATTCACAATGCTGTCACAATGTCTACCTATGACATCCACCAGCTTGCAGAGTTCCTAAAACGTTAATAGTTATCTGGCATGAGTCAGTACAAGGCAACCCCCGCACACCACTGGAGCCTGGTTTTCAGAACTGAGCCAAGAGGTCAAAGAAAGACAAGCAGAATAGGGATGCTAAATCCCAAGATGGTGAGCTAGACCTTTTTCATTCATTCTGCTTATGGTCAAGTTTGATGCAGGAAGAGTGGGCAAGGCTGAGCTTTCAAGCAGGGTAATCAGGTAGCTCCAGTGAAGGGAAAAGAACTGAGCAAGACTGACATAGGTGGGGTAACTGCAGTACAGCCTCCCCCATACTACTCCACCTGCATGGCTGGGGCTGGAAAAACTGAAACTGTGATCCTCACTCATCAACCCAGGTTCGCCAGCCAGTTCAGGCGACACAGAAAGTCTGGACCAGTAGTATGCACTCAGCAATTAAGCACCTCCATGTTAGCAGCTGTGAATTGGTAAATGCTCCTCCAGGAAAAGAAGTATTACCTCATTTTCCTTCCAGCAAATTATTGACGTTCCTTCCAGAGTGAAATCTAAAATCAACCGTGACAACAACATGTTAATAGTTAACATTACTAGTGTAAATGCTCTGTAACTGGCACTGTCCAAGGAACTTTACTTTTGTTGCTGCTGTTAGTTGCTCTTGAGTCGGCTCTAACGTATAACACGGCGATTTTCAATATAACAGAACTAAATGTTGCCAGGTCCTGTGCCATCTTCACGAACATTGGGATGTTCAAGTCCATTGTTGTGGCTACTCTGTCAATCCATCTCATTGAGGGTTTCCCTCATCTTTGCTGACCTTTTACTTTGCCAAACGTGATGTTCTTCTCTAGTGATTGACCTGTCCTGATGTGGTGTCCAAAGCAAGTGTCTCACCATCCTCATCTCTAAGCAACCTTCTGGTTGTATCTCCTCTAAGACTGATTTGTTCATCCTTCTGGAAGTCCGTGGTGTGGTCTCCATTAATCCTTACGGCAATGGGTTTCAACCACTCATTCCTGAGATGTGATCCATGAATACCTGATGGACCACCTGAGGAGGGAAGATCACGAAGAGGGGCTGGGGCTCTGTGTTCTCTTCTCTACTTCACAGAGCAGCTCCACTGACATGTTTATGGACTGAAGTTCCAGGTAAGATTCCTTTTCAAAAAAGGGTGTTATTGATTGAGAAGAAATTTTGAGAACAGTCAAACTTTAAAGCAGTCTTTTGTGATTGTTATAATTTTTAACATAACTTCTAGGTTTTCTTCTTGTTATTCCAAAAAAATCAGAAATCTATTTAAGGTAAAAGAACAAATAAAATCATCCATAA
Source organism: Trichechus manatus latirostris (assembly GCF_000243295.1). Classification (NCBI taxonomy): domain Eukaryota; kingdom Metazoa; phylum Chordata; class Mammalia; order Sirenia; family Trichechidae; genus Trichechus; species Trichechus manatus. Next base: position 3,642,914 of record NW_004444012.1, on the reverse strand, counting down.
ATGTACGTTTCCAAGATAACTACTGGTAATCTTTTGTTGTATATCTTTCCAGTTTTGTTAAATAGAAAATTAAACCTAGTTAATATATCTAGGTTTTATCTTCTATTTAACAGCAAAGGAAATTTGTACTCACCCAAAGTCACACATCTGAGCAGGAATTCTAACTCAGGTACATTTCTTATACTTCTATTAGGAAAATAGGTAGTTAGCTCTTACTCCCTCATACAGCGACCATATAAGTTGGTCCCTTTGTCTTTCTATGAAATCCAATGGTACAGTTAGTAGTGGCATTCAGGTCTGTCTAGTCTATCACTTGTATCTGAGTCAATTGTCCCCCAGAACAGGAAGCCTCACATTAAATTCCACAAAATATAATACATAATCATGGGAAGGGAATAGACCAGATAGATGGTTTACACCCTCACCCCATGGGTTCGTGTGATTCTTGAATGTTATCTGCTCCCTAGGCCAGGCTTTTATCATTAAGCATGAATACCATTTAAAAGGGATAAAAGATTGTTATAAACTTTGAAAGGTTTCAAGAGCAAATAAATGCTAGCTTATCAATTTCAGAGTCAAAGAATATTAAAATTACATTAAAAAATATACAATTAATCTAATGCATTTTGAATTTGGACTAATTGTTTGAAATTCAAAAGGACCCCAGGATATTTTTCACTTGAAACACAGAAATAAAAAATTCATACTAAACAGACAGAGTTTGCCCTCAAGGTTGAAAACATTAATCATCATGCATCTAACTGTTAACTGTAAAAAGTCACTTTTCTTCTTATTTAAAGGGAATTATTTAGTGAATGTTTTCAACTTCTCCACTTTCTTGAGCAGGGGCTGTAACATGGGGTCAAGTTCCTAGCTTCCCTGCCCTCTCACATCTCTCTTCTCTACAAGGAGCTGCCTTTGATACACAGGAAGCTCCCGGCCTTAAGAAGAACCACAAAGCCCAGGAAGAAATGAGAGTCTTCTAGGAATGTAATTGAGACTTAGTTAATAAGTTTGGGAAATGATTGGGGTTGACCAGTCTTTCTAAGAAGAAGGTATCCATTAGCACATTAACCCCAAGTAAACATGAACTTGAAGTGATAGATTCATCAGTAGGAACGGGTCTTCACAGAGCTCTCCGAATTTTGTGAATCTTTCCACAATATTCAAAAGATTGTCAAGCTACTAGTAACAGCTTTAAAGAAAAACTTGGCTTTTCCAGAGATGGGCTGATATATTTAATAACAGCTAGGAAATAAAATAGACCAAATATACTTTACAGTCTATTTGTGTAGCTTTCTTATGGAGCTAAACCATCACAGCTACCTGACCAGCCTACATGTATTGTTATGCCTGGGAACTTCAGTACTGAAATTTCCCTTAACACAGAACTCAAGGGAGTTTTTTTGATATGAAACTACATTCTACAAGTAATAATGGAGTAAGGTTCAAAAGGATCGTTTATTGTCTCTGAATTTTGGGTTAAAATTTAGCCCACCATAGACAAGGATATGTAAGAGTCTTTTTTAAACTTTTTGGTTCTGGACAACATCCTGGTCCTACAGTGCTATGGATGATATCATATTCCTGTATAGGTATGAATTTTTGAAATATGTTCATTGTTCTACTTGATTTTTTGTGGTTTTTGTCTGTCTTTAGAAATTGCAATATGGAAGTTTACTAAAAATGCTTGAGTACGTGTCAAAGCAACTTTTTTAAGTGAGTCTTTTTTCTTCCTCTACCTAAATATTTGGAGCCATGGAGTTTGTTATAAAATCTAAGAAATTTTAGGCAATAAGTGTGTAAGTCTACTGCCATCCATCCTATAATCCATTTTTCTAGAGTGACACTGAATGGTGCTATGTGAGGAGAATGCAGGAACTTTCTATGTATGATTATTATAAGGAATATACCTTACACTAGTAGTGATTTCTTTATATAACATTACCCACAATTCTGGAAAGATGCTGTCTACTGGAATTAACCCTCATCATATCTTTGACTAGCAAAATAGGTCATTATATTCCTAACAGTGTTATCATTTTGTGTAGTACTAAATGATGAGAGACTGTAGTAACCTTTTACTTTTTTATAAACTTTGAAAGGTTTCAAGAGCAAACAAATGCTAGATTATCAATTTCAGAGTTAAAGAAAACGTTAAATTTCACTAGAAATTTAACATTTACCAAACCCATTGCTGTCAATGATTCCGACTCATAGTGATCCTATAGGATAGAGTACAACTGCCCCATAGAGCTTCCAAGGAGCACCTGGTGGTTTCAAACTGCCAGCTTTTTGGTTAGCAGCCATAGCACTTAACCACTATGCCACCAGGTTTTAGAGGTTAGTGAAAATACTTATGTATTTTCTTCGCATTGAAGTTCATGGACCTCTTGAATTGTAGCTACAGACCCAGATTAAGATAGGGTCTTATAGATCGTAGTATTCACATTGCCTTGGACTCTTACCAATGGCATGCATACCAGCCCCCAGGGCACAATCACTGTAAAGAAGCAGACTCTTCATCTGCAAATGGAGATCAGAAAATGTTGGAATTTATGTCACCTCAGCGGCAACCTTAAACAATGATTGACAGATGCAGGGGCTTAAATACTCTGTAGTACTTTGCGCCTGATTAGAATAAGGTGTGACCTGCATGGTCTTCAGAGAATCTCTGACTAGTTGAGCCAAAGTTGCCATTCTTGGGTTGTTCATCCTCCCCTTTTCTGTTCCTCCCAGTCTTCCCAGGAATACTTCCTAATAAATCGCTTTCATAAGAATCCTTATCAGAGTATCTGCTTTGAGTAATACAAACTAAGACACAAGCCATGCTAAGATTTGGATAGACAAAATGGAAAACATTGACTTGTATACTCCACTTTATTTTTTATAAATAACCAAAAATTTTCCAAGGTAAAGTCAATCTAAACCCTAACCAACAAAATACTCAAACTCATATGAGGGGGGAAAGGTTTAAGACAAATAAAAGGAGAGTACATCTACTTTCAATAATGGTAGACTAGATAATTCAATTTAGCCCTCCTTGTAATGGCAACCAGTAAAGCTAAACAAAACACACAACAAAAAATGTATGCTTAACGGCATAGGAAAGCTCATAAAGTAGCAAAGATTTATTTGGGCCAGCATCCAGGGAAGGGCAGAGACGCAGGAAGGTGAGTGCATTTGGGGAGCTGCTTTTGCCCTGAGGGCATCTGCTAATTCATGAAGGGGAAGCCTCCTTAATTCAGGGAACTGGTATCAGAGTACAGTTCTCCAACAAAAAGGACTCTATGAACTTCTTCTGCTTTGAGTTAGGATCTTGAAGAGCTGTATGCTAAGAGAAAAACGGAAAACAGGTAAGACCTTAAAATGAGTTCAGATCAGCTTTAACTAATCACAATGCCAGACATTAAATTAATTTCTCTGAAAGAAAATGTTCCAGAATATTCTTCAAAAAACAAAAAAAACCAAACCCATTGCAACAAGTTGATTCCGACTCATAGCGACCCTATAGGCACCTGAGATAAGCAAATAAAAAAAGCTTATCTAGATGAAGATGACATCATCCTAGGCTTCTTACATTTTTGTACACAATTTTTCACATCTAGGAGCCCTGGTAATGCAGTGGTTAAGAGCTCTGCTGCTAACCTACAGGTCAGCAGTTCAAATCCACCAGCCACTCCTTGGAAACCCTATGGGGCAGTTTTACTCTGTCCTATAGTGTCGCTATGAGTTGGAATGGACTCGATGGCCATGGGTTTTAGTTTAGTATTTAGCATATGATAATAATAATTTAAAAAAAGAAAAGTATATCAAAAAACTAGAAATTATTCCTAACTCTCCTTCTTCCTCTGTTGCTCCAGATGAATAGAAACCAATTGTTGTGCCTTGGATGACTGCTTGCAAGCTTTTAAATCTCCAGTCACTACACAACGAACTATGAGGTAGAGAGGAAGCACTAAACACATTATTAGGCCAATTAACTGGGATGTCCCATGAAACCATCACCCTAAACCTCCAAACCAAGGAACCAAATCCCATAAAGTGTCTGGATGTACATAAGCAGCCTCAGCAGATACTCTTTTTTTCTTTTTGTCATTGTTGTAAGTGTATCTATCACACAACTTTTGCCAATTCAACTTTTTACAGATGTACATCTTATTGATAACAACTGCAATAATCAGCTGTGTGACCCTACCCTTAATCAATGTGTTATTCCATCACTGTTAACCTCCCTTCCCCTGTCCATCCTGCCCCTGGTAACCACTAATAAACTTTGGTCTCTATATACTTGCCTTTTCTTGTCTTTTTACATAAGTGAGGTCATACATTATTTGTCCTTTTGTGACTGACTTATTTCACTCAGCGTAATGTCCTCAAGCTCCATCCATATCGTAGCATGTATCAAAACTTCATTTAACCTACTGGCTGAGTAATATTCCATTATATGAAAGAACTGGATGGTGCCCAGCTTCCATTAATGGACATTTAGATCAAAGATTCTACAGAGAATCCTGATCAAAAAGGGGAAAATGCAGAACAGAATTTCAAATTCTCATGAACTCCAGACTTTCTGGAGCCATGGAGGCTGGACGAACCCCTGAAACAATTGCCCGGAGATAATCTTTAAACCTTAATCCGAAAATATTCCCTGAAGTCTTCTTAAAACCAAACAATAGTTTAGTTTAGCTAGTAAAGAATGTCTGCCTTGAGCATTGTGCCCTTTCAGGATCTATCTATATGGAATCAAACTGACAACAGCAACTCGAACTACTAGATAGGTAACTTAGGGGGCAGTGAATTTATGTCATTGGGGGAGCAATAACACAGAAAAGGAGGGTGAGAACGGTTGTACAACTCGAAGAACGTAATCAATGTCATTAAATGGTACATGTAGAAATCATTGAATTGGTGTATGGTTTGCTGTGTATATTCTCAACAACAACAAAAAAACAAAATTAAAAAAATAACTGGAACATGCAGTGACATAAGACAACATAATAAAGAAAATAGTAAAAACAGACTTACAAAGGCTCACTATAGATTCTGCAGATATATACATTTTTTAAAGATGGCATTAGTAGACATAGACTTTAGTATAACTACACTTATTCTGTTAATTAAATAAGAGACAAAATTTAAGAATTAGCATGGAATTAGTATGGAATAAAGACTATTAAGAGACATCAAATGGAAATTTGAGAAATACAGAATGCAATAATCGAAATTAAGAATTCAGTGGATGTATTAGACTGTAGATCAGATAAAACTTAAAAGAGATTTAGTAAACTGGAAAACAGGTCAAAAATTATTCAAAATCAGACACAGAGAAAATAAAGAATGGAAAATATAAAAAAGGACGAAATGAGACATAGATGATGCAGTTAACAGATGTACAGTCTAAAATACACAGTTAAAATCTCAGAAAGAGAAAAAGAGAGAATGAGGCAGGGGCAATATTTGAAGACATAATGGCTGAAAATAGTCTAAAATGATGAAAGATACCAAGCCATAGATTCAAGAAGCCGTATGAACCCTACACAAAATAAATACAAATAAGCCCATCCCAAGAGAAATAATAAATCTGCTGAAAAGATGCAGATAATATCTTTAAAGAGATTATTGAAAAAACCTAAATTAAATACAAGAACAATTAGACAGTTGATTTACCAACAGAAAGAATGGAAGCCAGAAGATAATGCACTAATATCTTTAAGGTACAGAAAATAAGTTACTGATAACCTACAACCCTATTTTTCTTAAATTATTCTTCTAGATTTCAAATGATTCTTCTAGAATAATAACTAAATAAAGACATTTTCAGACAAACTGAGAGTTTGTTACCAGCAGACCAATACTAAAGAAATACTACAGGGTTTTCTTCATATGAAGGAAAATGATCACAGATGGAAGGCTGGAAACAGGAAAAATAGAAAAGCAAGAAAACAGGTAAGTATTGAGTAAATATTAATAAATATTGCCTGCATAAAAATAATAACTAAGTTTTGGTACATGTGTATGTATAAAATTTAACACTAAAAGAAGACGTTAAATGAAACTAAAATATTCCATGGTCTTTCCATTTTTCAGGGAGAGGATACATTTGTAAATCAAGGATACATTCTGTAACTTCTAGTGTAACCATCAAAAAGACAATAAATGAGTATATAAATTCCAAGCTAATAAGGAGAAAAGTAAAATTATGAAAAATAATTACTCCAGAAGGAAACAAGCAAAGAAGAAAAAGAAACACAGTCGGTGGCACAAATAGAAACCTCTTGAACAGAGAGTAGGCTAAGCTGAATATATCAATACATACATTAACATTAAATAGACTCAATGCTTCAATTAAAAACAAGTATTGTCAGACTAGATCAAAAATAATGAAACTTGCATAGATACCATTTTTAAGATCTATATCTAAAACATAATGATAGAACCAAACCCATTGCTTTTGAGTCAATTCCAACTCATAACAACCCTATAGGACAGAGCAGAGCAGTCCCATGGGGTTTCCAAGGTGGTAAACTTTACAGAAGCAGACTGCCACCTATTTCTCCAGTGGAACAGCTGGTGGATTCGAACCGCCAGCCTTTCAGTTAGCAGCCAAGCATTTAACCACAGTGCCACCAGGGCTCCAAAATACGATACAGAAATGTTAAAAATAAAACAATAAACAAAGAAAGCTAGTGTAGCCATATTAATATTAGACAAAGTAGATTTTAAGGAAAAAGCAGCACTAGAGGTAAAGAGGGATCGTTAATATTGAAAAGAAGTATAATTTACAGAAAAATATAACAATTTTTAGTGTATATGGACCAAACATAGCCTCTGATGTATAAAGTGACAATCGATAAAAATAAAGAAATAGACCAAGGCACAATCATAATGAAAGATTTTAACACGTCTTTCTCAGTAACTGATAAAACATGCAGACAAAATTAGAAATTACATAGAAAATTTTAAGAATACGATCAAAAAGAACCTAATTAAATATATAGAACACTGAGGCTGACTATTTCAGAATATATGTTCTTTTCAAGCATATGCAGAATTATTCCAAAATTGACCATACGTGGGCCGTAAAGCAAATTTAAACAAATTTCAAAAGAATGAAAATACGCAGAATATATGCTCAACTCTCAAGGCAAATAAACTGGAAATCTGTAAAATTAACTAGAAAATCCTCACATGTTTTAAAATTAAGCAATATATTTCTAAAAGCTCATGGAGCAAAGAAAAAATAAAAATAGAAATTGGAAAATCTTTTGTATTAAATGATAATGAAAATATAACCTATCAAAACTAATGGAATGCTGCTAAAGGGAATTTATTTCTTTAAATGCGTATATTAGAAAAGAAGGAAGACTGAAAGTCAACGAAGTAGACATTCAACTCAAAAAATTAGAAAAACAATAGAAACTTAAATCCAAAGAGAATATATGGAAGAACACACAGGGGCAAGGACGGGTAAAATAAAATAAACACGCAGTAGAGAAAATCAACAAAATCAAATCTAGTTTTTTAAATACTAAGAAAATTGATAAGCCCTTGATAAGAATAATAAAATAAAAAGAATAGAAGGTATAAGTAACCAATATCATTATGAAAAAGGAACATCATTATAGATCCTACAGATATTAATAGTGTTATGCCAATAAATTTGAAAATTTAGATGGAAGGGAAGAATTTCTTGAAAATTCAGCTTAGAAAAACTGAGACAAAAGAAATAAAAAATTTGAATATATTATCTGTTAACCACAATACACCACTAAGACAATAAAAAAAATATCTAGAACACATATAACTAATAAAGGGCTGCTTCACATCACACGGAGCGCTGATGGGGCAGTAGTTAAGAGCTCAGTCTGCTGACCAAAAGGTTGGCAGTTCAAACCCACCAGCTGCCCCTTGGAAACCCAATGGGGCCATTCTACTCTGTCCTGTAGGGTCACTATGAGTCGGAATCAACTGACTGCAATGGGTTTGGTCCCCGCCCCCTGTAATATACAAAAAAAATAAAAAATTCTACAAATCAATTAGGAGAAATAGACAGAAAAGATAGGACCCAAAACACACAAAAGGGTGTTTAATCCCATTAGTAATAAGGGAAATGGGAGTCAACACTACAATGAGATGCCACCAGAATAACTGTTATTTTAAGATTAAAAACACACCCACTCCTCACTTATCAACATGGTTAGGTTCCAAAGACCAGGTCGTTATGCAAAAATCAGTGTTATGCGAAAATAGAGGATTTTTTTTTTTTCTGTTTTCAGACCATTCATTTGCCCGATGTTTTTTATTTAGAAAATATAATCATAGAAGAAATAACAGCGAAGATTTACTGATGTGCTCGTCACTGTGACGAGTCCAGTTATGGATTATTCCTCTGTGGATAAAGAGGCTTGGAGGAGACACAGCTGGATAAAGCCAGGCAGTGAGACTGGCGGGCCCCCGGCTTAACCACTTCCCCTTCCTCCTGTGCTGGGTCAGAGCGTCCCTCCAGGAACCGCCCCCAGGGCTCCACTCCCACCCCTGCAAGCCCCGAGTTCATGCTCTAGGAGCTTGCTCTGCCCTCCAGGCCTGGCGAGTCACCAGGCTTGGGGCTTCCTACAAGGGGCATTGGGAGTCTGGCCACGCACCGCACTCCCACACATTTCTTCCAAGCACCTTCGGTGCCTCTTCCTTTCCTCCCTTCCCATCTTACAGTGAGTTTGACTTGCAGTGCCTTGGGATGCAGAGGAGCTGGGAACCCAGCACAGGCGCCCTCTGGCTCAGTGCTGCCCGCATGTCTGCCTGGAGGCTCTGGCGGCCGCTGGATGAGGTGCTGGCAGGAAGGAGCTGAGGAGCTGGAAAGCTAGACCCTCCCGGAGGGAGACGTTGCTCGGCAGCTTTTCCCACCGTGCCCACCTCCTCCTTAATGCGCAAAATAGGCAGGTAGTAGATTTTTCACGATTGTCCTAGACGCGAAGTGTCAGCTAAGGAGACAGTTGGTAAGTGAGGAGTAGGTAACTAGTGATGAGGGGGACAAATGAGGATAATGATAGACAAATGAGGATTCTAATACCCTTAATAGAAGTGAAAATTGGTACAACTACTTTGGTAAAAAAGATGGGCGTTATCTTCTGAAGTTGAGCACAGGTATACCCTATCCGTCAGCAATCCCTCTCATAGATACATATCCAACAAAAATACGTTCACGTGTGTGCCAGGAAACATGCAAAAGGTTGTTTATTGTGGCATTATTTGAAACAGCTTCAAACCGAAAACTACCCAAATGTACATCCATTCAAATAAATACTGTACAGTTGTTGCTGCAATAATGTGGTTGAATCTCAGAAAGAAGCTAGACACCAAAAAATACATACCTATGACTCAATCTATATAAAGTTTAAAAAGCAGGTAAAACTAAACTTCAGGTTTAGGGATCAACCTTCAGTGGTACAACTACAAAGAAAAGCAAAACAGAGAGAATGGTGGTTCCTTGGAGTGAGAGCAAGGGGAGAAGACCAGTGTGTGGAAAGCAGGTTCTAAGGGGCTGGCAAACGATCATTCTTGCGGGACCTGGGGGCCACCTAGGTATTTTCTTTGTGGTAAATCATTAACTGTGCATCTTTGCTTTATAAATTTTTTCCATCTATGTGCTATATTTTTAAATAAGAGGTTAAAAATAAGACAAGTATTTAAGATATCAAAAGAATAAAAATAAGTTAATTCTACTAATTTGGGGCTGGCAATGTCATATAATTTTTGTTTTTGTCGTTGGTGGTTGAATATCCAGACCCCTTACATAGATAAACTCAGAATATTATAATATTGGGCATCTCTCAAACACTCGATAATTGGTATTTCTGAATACAACTCTTTTGTACTCAAATAAACGGAGCTCTATTTAAGTTTGGCCCGAATACAGTTACTATTTCTATCAAATGGATTGTCTCGTTTTAAGACATTAGAATCCACTTAAAAAAATCACTTTATACAAAAAACAACTGAGCATAATTAGAGTACTAGTAATTCAAAAAGCAAAAATTACCTGTCTGAATGCCTTTAGAATCATCATGCTGTGGCTGTTAGATTCTGACTCATGGTGACCCCTTATGTTGGTGTGCAAAAGGGAAGATAAATACGGGTTTTGTTTGATAGAATTTCAGCTACAAGCCTTTCTGGTTAGTTTCCCAAAGGGCAACTGTAGTGTCTTCTTACCTGAAAATTTGTGGTTTTATTTAGGCAATATTCAAACCACTTTTGCGCTGAGTCTCGGTTATAAAAGAATTGGCTTTTCTTCTCAGGTCATTCACCTTTATCCTCTGACACTACAATAATCTGTCCCAAACTGTGTTTGAAGCCTTACTAGTGTACTTGCACACACACACACACACACACACACACACACACACACACACACACAAATGAGTGGTTTTGGTATACCTTTCTAAAGATTTTTGGAGTCTACACCTATTTTCAATCTCTCTCAAAGACTTCCCAAGCCTTCTGAGTCGTACACAGAAAGATAACAAAGAGCATACTATATACAACATATTTTGCATAATAGATAGTGCTGCTGAGTATCCATGCTGCTCCAGGAGTAAAGAGAAAGAGGTAAGATAAACTACTCTAGACATGAATTTGACTATTGTAACCTTTGGCTGGCTGCTAGTTTTACACAAACTTTGAAAACGGTCTCGGATTTTGAATTTCTGTGCATATTTCCTTACACTGGATCTCAAAAGTAAGGACCTTAAAGTTAATATGTTTTAATCTAAATTTAATTTAAAATTATGGAATTCTTTCCTCTCCAGTATGAGCCTAGAACTCTGCCAACACACACACACACACACACACAATGTATAATGAAAAAAAAAAAAATCTACTCCCAACCTAACTTAGCACATTTTTATTATCAAGGCTAAAGTTTACCAAGACTTTCAGCCATCCTGTAGAATTTCAGCGACAGTCAAAAGTAAGTGAAGTATTCAAATGCAGAATGAACTGAATCAGACAGACAGAGCCCTGCCTCAGAGAACAATAGCAAACCGTGTCCTTCCAAGTTCAGACTAAGAAAAAGTTTGAATGAAGTCCAGATGATTTAAATTTTTCTCATGGAGAGAAGAGTGAATTTCCTCTACCTGCAATGTTCTATTCCTATAACTAAGTTTGACATGGTTCTACTTTAAATACAACAGAAACAAAGAGAGGAAGTTATGCTTGGTATCCTTTACATTTATGTCTTCAAGGTTGTTTGGAAATCTGTTAGACAGTTTTCCTTTCTCCAAATATTCTCTTCCGCTGTTTCTTTAACTGGAAGAGTTTTTCTATTTTATATACTGTACACTTCCAGAGTATATATGGTTCTGGGTATGGCATTTGCTTTCCTTAGAAATATCCGTCGTTTTGTTCATTTACCTTCTTTGAAATTCATTTCTAGTAGCTGCAGAGTTTCTGCTATGGAGTGTTAATAGGCTTCTAACATAGCTGTCATTTCAAGTAATAGGTGCCAAGCTTTCAGCAGCTTATTAACACATTATAACAGAAAGCCCTATACTAAACAAACAAATCGTACAGAGGACGACACGAACAAAGTGAGTGTGTATAAATATATATATTCCCATGTATACATACATACAGTACATACATACACTTAGGACTTATCAACATTCTTGGTTCCATACTTGATTAGCCCAGATTTGGCACATGTTTTTGATGAATATTCACAGGGGGAATGAGTGGATCGGATTTGTATTTGGTCCCAAATGTGAGACGAATACAAACTGGTATAATTACTGAAAGATTTCCATCCTCTCAGCCCAGTGATGCTCTCAAGACCAAAAAATTGCAGACTTGTGGTATTTCACATCACGAAACTGTGCTAATGTGATCTTTCAGCGCCACTTCATGGGGGATGCTGCAGAGGAAGAAAAAGTGGAAATAAGCAAAGAAATACACCAACTGGCAGAACTACTGAGAAAGGGAGAGATGCAAATATGAAAATGTGTTTCTAAGAGTCAAAATTTGCATTTGGATAGGAACGCTGGACCAACTCTTTACAAACAAATATATTCTTCCAGCTGCAGGGGCAGACATATGTACAGATAAATATGAGAATGTAGAGTCACACATGCTTTATATAAATACGTATAAATACACATACATCTATATACACATACATGTATATATAGATACGCTGTCCTTTATAAGTATTTACATAGTTAATGGTTGCATAAAAATTCCTAGCAGCTTTCCTGAAGACACATTTCAATAAAGGCTCTAAATTTTACATTGTAGTAAAAGCTGACCTTTTTTGAGTATTAAAAAAAAAAATCCCAAAGCAATTTATAATGATGTTGTAATAGATTTGGAGGTTGTAAATATGCGAAATTAGTCTTTAAAATCAGCTGGAAATTTTTATAAAATTTACTAAAATTCACAGTCTTAAGGAGGATGACTTGATGGCCTGTAGCTATCTTTCAAGGTTTAATATATGCTACTTTTATTGTTACTTACAATGACAGGTGGCATTATTGTGTAAGTACCAGGGCTGAGCTAGTAACTGCATACATTGTAGATATCACCTGAAATATTTTAAATATCTCCAGACAATGTTCAAATCTGGGGAAGTGAAAGAAATTCAAAACAAGAAAACCAAACTTAGTGAGAGAATTAAAGTTAAATGAATAATGATCGAGGTTTCCAACTAAAAAAAAAAAAAATCTTCTCAATTTTACTCTTGCTGAACTAGATGCAATTTGACATCATAATTGGAAGGAAAATTATTTTGAAGTGTGTACTAAAAGACAAAAATTTGATTGCTAGGAACTCTGTTACAGAAAATACCCTGATCATGTAGCTCAAACTCAGTAATGACTTTTTAAAAACTCTCATTTGCGCCTCCCATAATGGCACAATTCACGTTGTTGCTGTTGTTAGGGGCAGACGAGTTGGTTCCGACTCATAGTGACCCCATGCACCACGGAAGGAAACACTGCCCGGTCCTGCGCCATGCTCACAATCATTGTTAGGCTTGAGGCCATTGTTGCAGCCACTGTGTCAATCCATCTCCTTGAAGGTCTGCCTCTTTTTCACTAACCCTCTGCTTTACCAAGCACAATGTCCTTTTCCGGGGACTGGACCCTTCTGACAACATGTCCAAAATATGTAAGACGTAGTCTCGCCGTCCTTGCTTCTAAGGAGCATTCTGGTTGTACTCCGTCTGAGATAGGGACAATTCACAGGAGTGACCAATGATTTCTACTTCCTTATCAAGGTGGAGACAATAACGTGTAAGAAACACAGTTCCAGATTTTGAGGTCTAGTCCAAGGTTCTCCCAACTGCATTCCTTACGTTAGCTCCTATTATACCCCTCTCTAACAGGGAATTTGTGCCACCAACTTCGATGCATCCTTCTTTCGTTTTTCATACTTTTAAGATGGTTTTTATACCTCAAGATCCTTTGCAAACTAATGTATTCCTTTTATTTAATTCTCTAGCAGCCCTTTAGTGAGTTATACTCCTTACCACTTCACTCATTTCTAGATGTTTCAGTTCACACCACTGAACACCCATGCTGCTCACAGCGTTACACAATAAGCTATTTCAAGACGATGTCTTCTGGACCGCAGACTCCTTGGGGGAGGTCTGCATCATATTGATGATTGTTTCTCTAGTGCCAAGGACAGTACTTGGGGCATGAGAGCTGCTCCAGAAATGCTGAATTAATGAACAAATTAATGAATAAAGACCAGGTCCTTTCTGTATTTTCTTACCTGCCTTAGTTCTCACTGCTAAGTCAAATCCAATTTCATGTTTCCATAAATATCTGCTGCTCATTCTGACATTGATATATTCCTCAAGTTAGAGCCTGAAAAAGGTCCCCATCTCTCACTAAGAACTTCTCCTATTTCTTTGCCTGAGTAAATTGATGCCTACAAAAAATAAATATGCAGTAGGGTCAGGGCCAAGGGTCTTTTTGTATGATTTTAGTAAAAACATATTTTTATAGGAAAGTATCTGCAATAGTCTCCCAAGAGTTTGGTCAAATCACCCCAGAATTTGGTTTCCAATGACAGTTATATGATATATGTGTGAAAATAATGGACAGTGGTTTCAGATTATAAATGTTATTTTGGTTGACATTCCCAGCCACTACCATGGTTTCAAAACGGGAAAGCAACAGTAAAAAATAAACCAATAAATGGGTGAAACAGGGAAAAAACACAAAACTTTTAGCTATATATATACACACATATCTATGCGTGCGTGTGTGTGTTTACAAACATCAGTTTCCAGTCAAACTGGGAGGGGAAGTTATGTGTTTCCACCAAAGTATTGTTAATAATGTCCTCTATAAATAAACATATATACACATATATATACACACATATATATGCATGTGTAGCTGTACTCCATGATTATAGCACAATAGTAAAGGTTTGTAGAAAAACCTGTTTTCCACCTCAACATGGTTTATGCTATTTTCATAAGTTGAGTAAACTCGAGAGGCTAAGAAAATGTCACTTTCCCAACTCTGCTAGGGAGGAATCTGACAACCGCTGTATGACCATTGAAACGCTGCAATTTGTTCAAATGCTCCTAATAATTTTTTTTCCTGATGTTTGTTCAAAGGCTATAGAATGACATGGGGAGACTGAGGCTAATGATGATGAATATATTGCAAGGGGGAGGGTTACCGTGATGGTTAATTTCAAACTCAAAGTGCTAGGGGAGTTGGCATCCTCACAGCATCTAAGATCATGGGAAGGAGGAGGAGTTTGCAAAGAGTGCAGAAAAACACAGCCTTTCAAATAATGAACAGCTTTCCAAGTCTTGCCATACCACAAAAACACCCATATACAGCACGTGCATTGAATTCTCAGGGGCTCATAAATTAATTTAGTGGCAAAAGAGTGTACCCCAGTAATAAAGGTCCAATACTACGATTATCTTTGTGAATAATTGGGGCCATAAAATAGTTCCAAAGCACCTTTTATTTGTCATTTGTTGACAATTCAACCAATTCTCCTGTCTGCCATCGTCCGTATTTAATGGGTCCCTATCGAAGTATGCAACACACTCGTTTATACGGGAAGGATGTCTTCATATTGTTATGCCTTTGCATATCCTTTACTTGCTTATGTTCTTTGTCAGTCTAGCTCCTGCTCTTTTCTTCGATGACAACTCTGAGACGGTACCCATAGCAACACCGCTGAGAAGAAGGTGAAAGTGAAGATGCTGCAGTCATCCCCAGCGCAGGGTGCTGACGACGCCAGTCATTAATACAGCAGCTACTGCCTACTCAGATCTCCCGGGCTCTTCTCTGGTCTTGTTTCCCTCCAGTAGCAGGCACAGAGCTCACTCGTGGAGATCCAGAGACTTGCTGTTAATGATTTGTCGCTTGTTTAGAACACCTCAGGATGGCAGCTCTGTATAATCTGCCCTCAGTGGCACTGCCAGGTTGCATTAGGAAACAATTACCTAGTTTATGACTAGTAAAGTAGGCACCAGAATTTCCAATTAAACTCGCCTGTTTCCAAAGCAGCCTGGGTGCCCCCATGTTTAAGGAAAGGAGCCGACAGCACCGTTAGGGATAGTTCTATTTACTCCTGCTTCAGAGTAAGCTATGTGAGCATCAGTGCCCTCCAGATTAATAAACTGAGCCGCAGAATACGGAGAAGGATTTTAGGTGAATTTAGTCAGTTCTATTTATGAGGCTCTTACCATTTGTTAGGGCCTGGGTAAAATGCAACAGCGGGCACATTTGTCTAAATGCTTTTATGATAGGGAACGAAAAATAAAAGCTAACCTGTAGCTTTGTGACTTCAGTCACTTCCCTACCCCACGGGGTGTGTGTGTGTGCGTGTGTGTGTGTGTGTGTGTGTGGGCACGCACACGCGTAGGTGCACACACGTGAGTGGGAGCAAAAAGAAGACAATGATTGGGGATTCATTTCCTCTTTTTTATATTCTATATAAATGCTAGCATCTGTAGATTTTATCAAAATTAAAAGTATATTTTACTGTAGAGCATCTCTTATTGAATGTTTAAGGTCAAATAGAAATAAAAGCTTGTATAAATTGACTAATTTAAAATGTTATTATATTGAACAGATCTTAAATATACCCCATGGATTTGAAATCACTATATTTATTGAGACACAATAATTTTTTTTTCCTCATAACTAGGAAAGGTCAAATGTGATTGAACTTCAAAAAGTTACAGCCAGGAGTTTCCAGGCAATAACTCTCATAATATCATCAAAAAAACAAAAAAACAAAAAACCTTAAAACCTTCTTATTAGAAATCCCAGAAAAAGATTGTATAGGTGTTTAATCAAAGGTCTGTTTGCACTAATATCACACGCTCTCATATCCCTATTCTGTCCCCTTCAAAAAGTAGGAGAAAACTAACCGTTCAGCAACAGCAGTGTGAAAGGAGAAGATTTATCATTTTAAATTTTTCCTTACAGATGGTTTTCATTTTAAAAGGCAGGGAAGCGTTTTTTTTTTTTTTTAAATAATTTTTTTTCCCTAATGCAATTGAGCCAGACGTCTCTCGTAAATCTTGTTGCTTTAGTAGACAATGCTCAATTCTCTAAACTTTATATGCAATATCCAGCTTTTTAAAAAGATGCCCGTCTCCCGGCATGAAAACAAAAGGCACCTGAGCAGCGGCATCAGAGCCAAAGTAAGTCCCCCTGACCACGCCCCTTTGCCTTCGCGCAGTTTATCAAAGACATTCCTTTTTGTGCCAACGCAAAATGATAAGTTTCAAAGAGTTTTAAAAGATTTCTTTTTCCCCTCTTTTCCTTTTTTTTGTTTTGGAAATAGGAGAAAAGAAATGAGTCTGCTAGTCCATGTATCTTTTGAGTCAGATAGCAAAATGCACCCAGTTACTCACGGAGTTCACCAAATCAGGGAGCCAAGACAAAAGAAGCAAACCCTGGGAGAGAGACCAGACAGGAAATGCTGCCTTTTTCATTTAAAAAAAAAAAAAATTCATTTAATACCTGATTCGAATTTCCTGCATGATGTCACTTCCCTTTAAGAAAGAACGATTTAACGAGTGTGGCGTAGTATTGGATATCCCCATTGAGCACATGGGTTGTGGTATTGTGCCGACTAGATTGTCATTGGTAAAGTACATCTGCTGGCAGCCTGAGATCACTGGATGCCCAAAATCAAAATGCTCATTAAAATACCATCAAACTCCTTTACATGAAAAGCTTAGTCTAAGTTGCATTTATAAATAAAAATAGCTTCTGGTGGGAGGTTCCTTCCTATTTGCCTAGATTTAAAAATGTTGCTTTTTCAGCGTCTGAAGTTGGGCCACTTGTGAACATTTATGTTCCCAGCTTTAAAGATAAAACTGATTGAATAAAATCCAACCACTAGTTGGTATGTATTTTGTAAGCTCCATGTGGGCAGTTTCAAAGGTGGATTCTACCTGAGAATTTATTACATCGATATTGATATTTGCAAATATTTCAAAGCGATGCAACCAAAAATCAGTAAAGATTTGTGGGAAACCCTTTCTTTTACAGAAAGCAAGGGAGGCGTGGGTGGTGAATGGTGGCCAAGCTCTCCTGAATGAGGAGCGGAAGAAGAGACACTGGAACCCTGGTCTTCTGATACCCAGCTCAGTGCTCCTCATACTACAACACACGGCTTCATACAGAAATAAGTGAATATTTACAATAATAGCAACACATAAACTCATCTTTAACAGAACAGAACTTCTTAGAAATGTTGTCTTGTAAGTTCTTTCCAAAGAATCCATTTCACCGTCTGTTTGCTGTAGTATGGACTACACCTCTGCCACCATCTCGGACCTTTTTCCCAGATATGCGTCCTAAGCCTGGCTTCATATTACCCAAGTGAGAAAATTACTGGGAAAAAGTAATTTCATTTTTCAAGACCGCCATTTTCCTACAGCTCCAGTTTATAATATTTATGTGAAAGAAGTTTCTCTTAAACATCTGGAAGATGTGTCAAAGTGATAAGTCAGATACAAATATCCTTTGCTCCAAGAACACATTCCTTAATATAATGCTGAAAAGTGTAAACAGGAAAATGAAAATCACCCATAATCCCATCACTAAGAGGTTATCCATCCTGTGTGATGTATTTATTTTTCTAAATCAAACCACATTTGGCTTAGGACCCCACCCTGTAGGGTTTGAGGCAAATCCAGTTTAAGTCATTTTTTATGTCTCCTCCCTTAGGGTCTTACACAGAAACCTAGAATTTACACAGTCCAGAAAATTTGGGGAGCAGGACTTCTGGCCTCCCGTCACCTGTAGTTTCCACTGCAATGCTCATGGTCAACTCAAAGGTGAGTGCCTGGTGTCCCCTCTGCTATGCTGCTCTCAGCCTTATGGACTCCTTGCATTAGCTCCAAGGCCACGTTAGACATTCCTTAAAAACATCATTTTTATATTTGCATATTGTCCCATCCTACGACTACCATAATTTCTTTAACCATCCCTGTATTATTTGACATTTAGAGTCTCTTCAGAACTTTTGATATCATTGATTACATTACATAATAATACATTTACATAGATACCTTTGGCTGCATCTCTATTTCTTCAGGATAGATTCTTAGCAATGAGATTTCTATCTTAACAAGTATGGGCAGTTTTAAGGTTCTTTACTCAAACTTTGAAATTACTTTCCAAATATAATGTTACTATATTAATGATTTGGCGCAGTGGTTAAGAGCTCAGGCTGCAAACCAAACAGTCAGCAGTTCGAATCCACCAGCCACTCCTTGGAAACCCTGTGGGGCTGTTCTATTCTGTCCTATAGGGTCGCTATGAGTCAGAATCAACTAGAAAGAAATGGGTTTGGTTTGGGGTTTTTTTTTTTCTTTTTTGTGTTAATGATTTACTCCTTCTAAAATATTTATTGCGAATGTCCTTCATTTTCTACCTTTTAAGTTTTTTTTTTAAAAAAGAGGTTATAAGTTTTTATGCAATAAAATCTGTATTTTCCCTTGCAATTTTTTTTTGTTTTATGCTTAGGAATTCCTTCTGTATCCTGAGATTTAATCCTATTCTCTTGCATTTTTATTTCATTTACTTACCTCTTTAATCCAAATAAAATGTATTTGCTACAAAGGGATTAGTTGAAGATTTATGTCAATTGTCCACCACTATTTGCTTTCCCCAGTAATTTATGATGCTATCTTTTTCATATGGTGTACCCTAAAAAGCCCCAAGTCAGGACTGGGACCAGGACGAGATGAGTGAGACACTTGCCTCAGGCACAGAATTTATGGGGGAACCAAAATAAAAATGACTCAGCAATCAAGATAAACAAGATTTTAATGCAATGTTTTATAACTCACAATTCATGTAAAAAAGGGATGATGAGCAATATATCAAAATGTCAAGTAAAGACAGGATCACGTCCTAGAACCTTCCAGAATTATCCTTTAAAATAAAATCTGAATAAAGAAAGATGTTTATTAGCAGTCTCTGCAATATTTCCAGGGATTCCAGTGGGACCTTACATTCACTGGAGGCTCACCTCTAACTGTCAAACACTTCTGACCACCCCATCACCCTTCTGCATGGACAAATGTTCTTTCAACTCTGTCTCCCAAGGCATTGGTAAGACCAGGCTGTTGTGCGTAGCACATCGTTACTGCAAATTTGGAGATAATGCAGGGAGAATACGACAGAAAAGAGGAAATGCCTCAAAATTCATTATGAAACATGACTGTGTCTGAGATTCCACAATAGCACCCAGATCACTGTCATGATGCTTTCTGCCCGGACGGGCCAGGTGCCGAGGGGCTGTCTCCCTGCCAAGTTCTCTCACCTGTCACATGGCTTTTTGGCTCAGCAATTACCACCCTTACCCACCTTTTTTCAGTTCCCATTACCAGGGGAAAACAAAACGTCTTAGTTCTTTACTATGTGAAGTAAGTGCCCAGAATATTAGCTTTCGTATTAGATACAGCTCGTTCATCCCCTCATGCTTAGCACTTCAGAGCACGCTAACCTGACTTCCACCTTCAGCCCCTGCATTTATTGAATTAGGCTTTATCTGGCCACTGAAGTTTGTTTTGTTACTGCAGGAGCAGATTGAAAGTGCCCAGAGATTAGCACCTGCTCCCTTTCAGCAGGTAGAATTCTCCCCTTCCATGCAGGAGACCTGGGTTGGACTCCTGGCCAGTTCTTATGCTGGAGCCACCACCTGTCCATCAGTGGAGGCTTGCGTGTTGCTACGATGCTGAACAGGTTTCAGTGGAGCTTCAAGACGAAGATGGGCTAGGAAGAAAGGCCTGGTGATCTATTTCTGAAAATCAGCCAGTGAAAACCCTACGGATCGCAGCAGTCCCATCTGCAATGGATCATGGGCAGCATTTCATTCCATTGTGCGTGGGTCGCCAAGAGTCTAGGCCTACTGGTGGGCAGCTAACAACAACCTCTTTGCCAACCCAGTAACCTTCAACCAATAACTGAAAGAGTTTGTTGTGTAGATGCCCAAGTTCTCTCACCGCTGGGGTGGAGTGGATGGCTCAGCGTAGATTTTACGCTGGCTCCCAGATTACCCCAGCAAGATCAGTCTCCTCTTGCTGCAATGGATAACTGCTTGATAACAAAAATTTTCTTTGCTCCTTCCCTCCCACTGTTACTTCTCTGCTTCCCTGCCAATGTTCCCTGGCATCATTTCCCAGATCAACTACTTGCCCTCAAATCCTCGTCTCAGGCTCTGCTTCCTAAGACAGTTATAATAGCCCAAAGGGTTTTTCCTACGCTGTTGTTGTTGTTAGGTGCCATTGAGTCAGTTCCAACTCATGGTGACCCCGCCGTCCGCCATCCTCACAATCACTGTTATGTTTGAGCCCATTGTTGCAGCCACTGTGTCGGTTCATCTTGTTGAAGGTCTTCCTCTTTTTCACTGACCCTCTACTTTACCAAGCATGATGTCCTTCTCCAGGGACTGGGCCCTCCTGATAATGTGTCCAAAGTAAGTGAGACGAAATCTCGCCAACCTTGCTTCCAAGAAGCACTCTGGCTGTATTTCTTTCAAGACAGAGTTGTTTCTTCTTCGGGTGGTCCATAGTATATTCAATATTCTTCACCAACACCATAATTCAAAGGCATCAATTCTTCCTTGGTCTTCTTGAATCATTGTCCAGCTTTCGCATGCATATGAGGCAATTGAAAGTATCATGTCTTTGGTCAGGCGCACCTTAGTCCTCAAAGTGACATCTTTGTTTTTTCACACTTTAAAGAGGTCTTTTGCAGCAGATTTGCCCAGTGCAATACGACATTTGATTTCCTGACTGCTGCTTCTATGGGAGTTGATTGTGGATCCAAGTAAAATGAAATGTTTGACAACTTCAAGCTTTTCTCCGTTTATCATGATGTTGCTTATTGGTCCAATTGTTAGGATTTTTGTTTTCTTTACACTGAGGTGTATCTAATCCATACTGAAGGCTGTAAATGCTTCAAGTCCTCTTCGCTTTCAGCAAGCAAGGTTCTGTCATCTGCATATCCCAGGTCGTTAATGAGTCTTTCACCCAACCTGATGCTACATTCTTCTTCATATAGTCCAGCTTCTCTGATTATTTGCTCAGCACACAGATTGAATAAGTATAGTGAAAGGATACAACCCTGATGCACACCTTTCCTGACTTTAAACCACGCAGTATCCCCTTGCTCTGTTCCAGCGACTGCCTCTTGATCCATGTACAGGTTCCTCATGAGCACCATTAAGTGTTCTGGAATTCCCATTCTTTGCAATGTTATCCACAATTTGTAAATGATCTACAGTTGAATGCTTTTCCATAGTCAATAAAACACAGGTAAACATCTGCTTTTTCCTATAGATTCCAAAAATAATTGCAGTCTAACTTGGCTCTCCAACATTAGCTCTACAAAGAACAGGCAGAGCTTTGGAACCACAGATTTTTCTTTAATGTTTTCAAAGTTTGCAGATTAAATCGCTTGGTTGAATTAATTCTCTACCAACAACCTCTGTAAGCAGAAGGAGGGAAGATGTTGGGTAGGGTCTGAAAGAGATAATATTTATTCTCCTGCTATCCAAAGCAAACTCTAGAGTTTGCAGCTGTTTTATATCTTTCCGTTTCATTTAAATTCTAGTACATATAAACCAAGTCTTTTTTTCTTGGTTTCCATTTTTTTCATTGATTCATCCGTCCTTTCTTATGACAGTACCTGTTTTCATTATTATACCTTTTATATCATGTTTTAAAAATATACATACAGATTTTACTTATAATTTCTGTTCTGTCTTATATATTCTTGCCTAATGTCACCTTGTTTTTCCAGATAAACTTAAAAATAATTGTCAGATTTAAGGGGAAGAAAACCCTGCCAGGATCTGGAATAACACTGAATTAAACCTAGAAATTAGCGGTAAGTTAGTCTTTGCAAAATTCTCTTTCTGCAGACAAACGTAGTGTGTCTCTCCATTGATTTCAGCCTCCTTTTATGTCTCTAAGTATCACATGGGTTATGGTGTCAAATAATGAAGCACATCTTTCTTATTATTGCAAATATGAAGTTCATTTTGCTACCGATATGAAGCACATATTTCTTAATATGAAATTAGACCACCTAGAGCTAAAAATAACTAAAGGTTAAAAAAGAGATTTTTTCTTTTTATAGTGAATTCAATCACAGCAGTGTGAAATGAAATGGATAGTGATCTCTTTCAGTTTACAGACAAAAATTCAAAAAGTTTTAATTCACAAATGACTCCAAGCATGCTAGCAGCTCTGGCCAGCCTTCCACTCAGACGTAATAAAATTAAAGATATGAAACCTTTGTCACACGCAAAAGGTAACAATCTTTGTTGGTTACCAGGGATGGGAGGGGTGGGGGG
>NW_004444012.1:3601028-3619177 GCF_000243295.1 Trichechus manatus latirostris | reverse complement strand
AACCAATGTCATAAAACAACATGTGTACTACTGTTTCATGAGAAACTATTTGTTCTGTAAGCCTTCACCTGAAGTACAATAAAATATAAAAATTAAAAAAAATTCCTCATTAAAAAAAAAGATATGAAACCTTTGATTTCAGAATGAATCAACAAGACAGAGAACGTAACACCAGGGTTTGACTGATTTTTTTTTTACTTTCTAATATCATATTTGCATACATTCCTTTCCAAAACTGATCTGAAATGGCTTAAAACAAAGAGCATGGATAAGGTTAAATAGGAATCAAAAAAGGAAGTTTTTTTTTTTTCCTTTCCAACAGAAAAATTTATTTAAACCTAGCCTTATTTCATTTAGGTACTTTTGGGTACCAGCTGAGTACCAAGTGATCTGACAGTTTTAAACTAAGACTACATTAAGCCTGAGAGATCACAATCCCTAATTTTATTACAGACCCTGAAAGACAGGGAGGCAATACAATAAACTCATAAGAACTTCAAGTGGCAAATTTTGCTCTCATATCCTTAGGAGAATAGACTTCTAAACATGACTTGGCTTTTTACACATTGCAAGATCTTGTCAAATCACTCAACTTCTCTGGACCTGTAGTTTTTTTGTTTGCCACTAAAAATGTTATACATTCTCCTCTAGGCTTCGAATCTTTGGTCTAAAATGACACCCACTCCACATAGTTAAATCTGGGTGACTTTCCAAATTATTTATGTTTACCCACTTAGGTAGCCTGCAGCTATCCAGGGAATATACTCTGTTTTTAAATACATTTATTGAGATATCATTTACATGCCATAAAGGTCCATTCAATGGTACTTTACATCAGAATTCTTAATCACATCCTCAGTGTGGGTAAAGTACGAGGGTTGTTTAGGCCATAAATTTCCCTCATTAAATGGGTGGCAAATTGAGCTTGGTAAATTTCTTGGTAGAATGAGAAAGTCTCTACAGTTTATCAGCAAATGAAAATTATTTGGGGAATACTCAGGGTCCTGCTTGAGACATTCAGATAATAGTCAAAGATTCACAAGAGGAGAGCACAGGTCAAAACCTAACAAGAAAAGAAAAACACAAATCCCTGATGTTACACCAGCATGCTCTGTTACGTGATCCTTGGCAAATTTTCCATGCCTTTGTTCTCTGGTGTCTGATGAAACATGACCAATGACGATACAACCTCTCTCAATATTGTGAAGATGACAGATATTTTTATTCATTAAATATCAGTATGAAACTAATATCATCTATCCTCCAAAATTTCAGTATCTATCCTCCTCAGAAAATATAAAAGTTAAATATGGCCATGTTTGGAATTTTATGCTAACGTGATTCTAGAAAAGAAATGGAAAAAAATTTACCTAGTCAAATTGAAATCAAAGTAAAAGATTCATTTTCTTAATTTGGGCATAATCAATAAACAAACATTGTCAATTGCTTTTGTGGTGAATAATTCTTTACTGAATTTATTTGAAGATCCCTTGTGCATGAATGTTCTGATACAACCCAGCATGTTCAGGGAAGGTCAAATGTAATTTCATGGTTGATCTGTATGATCTACTAAATTCTATGTTTGATGCCCTTCCACTTCTGATACAAAATATTTGACTTAACATGATTTCTGGCTAGTGTGATTCCTGCCTCCATGCTGGAATCATTGGTCTGTGTTGAAACTGATAGAGATGTCAGTGGAAATGGGTGGTGGTGACCATGTGGACCCTGAGCTAGTGGCTATTTCAGTATGAGTTACCAAGTTGATCACTGCTCTCTAAAGGTCGCCATATTGAAAGAAGCAATTCAGATGTGTTCACTGCACGTAAATGTGTTTCGAAGCCATGTGGTCAGACTAATAAACAGCTCCTCACAATAAAGGGACACTGTTGTTGTTTGGTGCCATCCAGTCGGTTCCGACTCATAGTGACCCTGTGTACAACAGAACGAAACACTGGCTGGTCCTGCTCCATCCTCATAATCGTTGTTATGCTTGGGTCCATTGTTGCAGCCATTGTGTCAATCCATCTGGTTGAGGGTCTTCCTCTTTTTTGCTGACCCTCTACTTTACCAAGCATTAATGAGCATTAGTGGTCAGTAAAATAAATATTTATTGAGCACCTACTATAGACAAAACTCTGTACTAAGTGTTGTGGTAAATGCACAGATGAATGATAGAAAGTTCCTGGCTAGAGGAAGGCTGGAAATATATATGAATAACTTAATACAAGGCAGACTGTGAGGGGCACTGTAACAGAGCAGGAGAGACAAGGTGACTGAGGGTTCAGGGTTGCTTCTTGAAAGAGCAGAGATCTGAGCTAGGCCTTAAAGGTAGGGGGCTTAATTACCTACCTTAATTCAAATGAAGCCACTGTGACTAAATAATTCTAATTAAAGGTATTAATTATCAGTAAAAGATTTGTCAAACCTCTATGTGCATACAAAGTAAATATTAAATTACATGCTGTGTATATTGTATTTGGGGAAAGCCTTGTAATATAGATATTTGAAAAGTTAAAGCACAATCCAAATCAAACCCATTGCCATAGAGTCAATTTCAACTCATAGCGACCCTACAGGACACAGTAAAACTGCCCTATAGGGTTTCTAAGGCTGTAAATCTTTACAGAAGCAGACTGCCACATCTTTCTCCGACGGAGGGCCTGGTGGGTTTGAATCACCAACCTTTTGGTTAGCAGCTGAGCACTTAACCACTGCACCACCAGGGCTCCTTTAAAGCACAGTTTAAAAATAAAAAAAATAAAAAAAAACCATTGCCATCAAGTCCAATTCGACTCATAGCGACCCTATAGGACAGAGTAGAACTGCCCCAAAGGGTTTCCAAGGAGTTGCTGGTGGATTCGAACTGCCAACCTTTCCGTTAGGAGCCAAGCTCTTAATGTGCATGCATAAAATGTAATCACCAGGCCTAAATATTCAGGTATAAACACTATTCCGTGGCTTCCAGATTCCTGATTTAAACAAAAAAATATATCAAACAATAGCTTCTCAAGAAATTAACTACTCAAGTAATGTGAAAATCATAAATGCATAATCAAAAGCAGAAAGAGTTAACCAGAGTTCAAAACAATGGAAATAGTTGGATCTCCCTTGGCTGTGCTTTTCTCTCTGGGCTCTTCCGGCCTCCGTGGCCCCGTTTCCGGTTCCGGGTCAGTGAGCAGACTGCGCTCTAGGTCACCGCTCCACCCGCAATTTGCCTAGGATGCCATTGATGCAGGACGCTAAATCATCATATAATGAAGAGTCAAGTACTCAGGCTTTCCTAATTTTCACAGAAAATGAACTTTAATTCAAAACTATGCCTGGCTAATTAAACGTTCCTGTGATCTAATTTGCTCTAATGATTACCATAAATTCAGATGTAACGGGTTATATAAAATTACCCTAACAGAAAATTGGGTTTTAGTCTTAGTTTTAAGCTAAGATGGGGTTTCTGAATTGTTACAACATATTGCTGGATGTGGATACCACTATACAAAATTAAGACATGTAGAAAATAAATTTTTTTTTTAAAAAAAGCTTTTCTTTTCCTCTTCGAAAGGTACGGGAAAGTTATAGTCTCTGAAAATACTAACGCCTGGGGTTATACTATACAAACGAAGCTGAACAAACACTTTT
Source organism: Trichechus manatus latirostris (assembly GCF_000243295.1). Taxonomy (NCBI): domain Eukaryota; kingdom Metazoa; phylum Chordata; class Mammalia; order Sirenia; family Trichechidae; genus Trichechus; species Trichechus manatus. Next base: position 3,615,538 of record NW_004444012.1, on the reverse strand, counting down.
GATGTAGATCTAATCAGAAGCTGAGTAATCTGTTTGCAACACATCGACCATAAAATACTAACTATAAGCCAAACTACTTCCTACTTCCTGAAGGAGGTAAAATCTAACTACATGCTATCTGAGAAAGTATTAAGAACATTCTCTATCAAATAATATTTTTATATCTCAGTGACTTTAGGATGGTAACTTTTGAAAACTTTCCCACATTTCTTTTTTTATTAGAGGGGAGGGAGAAGGCAACAACTTACAGAATCTCATTGTGGTTCATAATGTAAGACCCCCATATGTTCTGTATCATAAGTGAAACATTCTCAGTGGCTTAATGATGTAGTATATACACATTGGGTAAAACAATGCATTTTTCATTTCTTCGGCACATTTCATTACAGGGTGGAGATGCTGCAGTTTTTCACTTGAGATTTTTATTGTGGTATGGGAAAGGATAAGTAGACCTAGAGCCAAACCTACGTCGAATGTCTCTAATTTCATAATTCAGCAGTCTAATAATTTGCTGAGAGTAACTTTCCTTAACAGTCCTCTTCCCATCAGTGTTCAGGACAGGAGGAAAGGAGGCTGCAGTTCCCAACATTTTTTCAAACTAACCAGGGGTCTGATTTTTTTTTTTAGGAAGAAGAATCATTTCTTAATTCCTGCCAGCCATTTTTGCCAATGATAATGGTAGCTTGTGCTCCGATTCCTTAAAGGGAAATACAGTTTATGAAAGATGAGAAGTGTAAGATCCCCCACTTTCCAAGTCTAGCTTTCTTGAATATTTGCTTTAGGGAGAATTAAAGTTTACATTTTCTTTTGTTTGATTGATATAAATAGAACTTTTGATGTGCCCATCATAGGTCCCTCTAGTCTAGTTGCCAGAGTCCTTGGGTGGTGCAAAGGGTTAATGCACTCCGCTGCATACTGAATGGTTGGAGCTTCAAGTCCACCCAGAGGTGCCTCAGAAGAAAGGCCTGGTGATCTACTTTGGCAACATCAGTCTTTGAAAACCCTGTGGAGTGCAGGTATTCTTTGACACACATGGGGCTGCCATGAGTTGGAGTCAACTCTGTGGCAACTGCTTTGTCTAGTACCTAATCCTTGTGAATATTCCGGGCTTTGACAGCCCACCGAGGGGTCTATAACTCTGTTTGCATGATATGAAAGGCTGTTGTCTTGCAGCTTATAGATCATTGGGTACTAATCTCACGGGATTATTATTACTTTATAATGAAAGGTTTCAAGCCACCAAGAGGTACAGAAGTTAAATATTTCCGCGGGCTATTTCAGGGCCCCTGGTATTTATAACCACTTGTCCATTTTGCTGAGCTGTTTTTGGCCTCCTGTCTCATGTAGCTACCGTAATGAAAGGTCAGCTGGCTTCTCATATTCCGAACAGTAAACTGGATGCTAAATGTCCTTCCTTCTGTCCTCCAGACGCTGCCTCATCTTGGCGCAGGTATGACATGCACTGCATGGGATGTTTCCCACCCTCACCCCCATGCCCAGCTCTGTCCTCCCTGAAATCTTAGCCCTGAGCTACACAGATACCTACTGTCAAGACAGAAGGTGTGTTATTACATCTTACTTCATTACAAGACTCTTGCTGAGCAGAGAGGTCCAAATGGGCTCAATTCAGTGTTTCTTGGGATGCGGCTATCTCTTGCAGGTTGATACCAGACCACATACTTTATTTTCACTGGGGTCTACCCAGCAACAGGAACTATTCCTGCTTGCCATTTGCAAATACTTGATGTGTAACACATTTGCCATTCCTTCACTTCATGTCGATTTTAATAGTTACTATACTCTCCTCCTTTGAAATGTCTGTGTTAGAATCAGGGACCTGGGTGGAGGCGAGAAGAAGAAAGAAAGAAAAGGAAGGGGCAGCAGAGACCTCCATGAGTGGGTAGAAAGAAAAGAAAAAATAAAGTAACAGCTAACAAGCCAGCAAGTCCCAGTTGTCTACTAAGTGCCTCTTTAATAATAAGGCAGGGAGACAATGACATTGAACAGTTGCTGTTTTCTGCTCCACATCACCTCCTTGGTTGACATTAAACCTGAAGTCTACAAGGCCACAGCAGACCCAGTTCCACCGGCACTCCTCAAGCTGGAGCGCTTGCAGAGTAGCCAGCGGAGGGATGACGCCATGGCTGTAGTATTTTGTGCTAACCAGAGCTGATGAAGAACAAACACCCTGACAAGCGGGTGAGCTGGCTTCCGTCACGTCCCACTCCACTGTCCTGTTTTCTACAGTAAACTTCGTATGCTGCATGAGGAACGGGCACTCAGAAAAATACCAAGGCCAAGTTGAAAGGCAGGGCTAACGGTATTTGCTGCCTCCTCTCTCTAACAGACTTCCTCTCGATTCTTCCAAAGCGCACGGCGTTTAGCAGGTGATATTCTGTCCATAGACCAGTAATGACCCACATACAGCTGTGCACATGATCTGGCAGACAGATGTTGGCTTTGGGGCTGCAGTTGCTACAGTTCATGCGCAGAAAGGAAAGAGCAGCCATTAGTACTAATTCCCTCCTTTGTTAACAGGTTCGCTATATGAACCAGACCCGCCGCTTGGCTCATCTGTTGAACTTTGGAGAGTCAGTCTCTTCTTAATGTCCTCCTATTTCAGAGAGGGGCTAATCAGGTTAAAGGTTCTGGCCTTCCGCCGAAACCTCTGAGTCCAGACCTTAAACAGGAATACCCTCACTTTTCCCCCGTCCCCATACCTACATTCTCCGGGGACTGGAGGGTTTAAGCTGAAATTAGATGACTACAAAGTGCTAACACCTGCTAGGAGTTCATTAGTTCTCACTGGCCCTCCAGCAGCGTTTGGTGTTTTAAAGGGTTAGTCAGTAAAAGATGGAGAAGGGAGCAGTGGCCCTATCATGAGATGCCATTTTCCCCCGTGGCTTTTCTCAGTCGGGCTGTCTGAGCAGCCACTCTGCTTCTGTGCTCTGACCGACCACAGCTGTGCGGGTTCTGGCCTCGGGGTCATTACCGTAGGCCGTGGACCCATGCAAGAGGCCGCGGTGCCTTCCTCGTCTAAAGGAGACTTTGAGTCTGAAGGTGACTTTAAATCGTCTGTAGGTTTTTCTTTCTCATCAGCGTATTCTGGCTGGAGGGTGAGGGAGATGGCCCACTCCCCGGACTCGTGGAGATAAAAGTCCCCATCATCTGGGAGGCCTCACTGATGTGGGAAATGGGAAACAGAGGAACATGTCTGAAGAGCCACGCCCCAAACAGAACGCAGATAAATGGGACTGGATCTCAGCTGGAAATGTCTACTGCTGAGAGGTTAGGAGAGGTGAGAGGTGAGAGGTGGGGAGGGGACGTGTGGAAGGGAAGGAGAGGTGCCAGCGTCTGACAGGCTGTGTTCACGGACGCCTTTTCCTCTCCACCGTTAAAGGCCCGCCAGGCAGCGAGGGCCCCAGTCCAGAGTGTCCTGGCCCACTCACACCTGCTCCTCCAAAGGGGTGGCAAAACCCAAGGTCAGTATGGTAGAGACAAGCACCTTGGAAGGAATGCCGAGAGACAGCATCCAGTCCCCGTTCTGCTGATTCTGGGTGTGCAGCTTGCTTCGAGTTACACATTTTTCCTCTTTGCAAAGATTTTCAACATTAAACAGCCTCTTCTGTGGAGGCTAGGAGTCGCCGGGTGAGGCAAACCGTAAACGCACTCCGCTGCCAGCTGAAAGTTTGGAAGTTCGAATTCACTCAGAGGTGCTTTGGAAGAAAGCCCAGGCAATCTACTTTCGAAAAATCAGACATAGAAAACTCTATGGAGCACAGTTCTACTTTCCACACGTGGGGTCGTCACGAGTGGGTGTCGCCTCCGTGGTGACTGGTTTTCTGTGGGTCCTAAGCTGATCTACTTTCATCTTTCACCCTTTCCCCCGCCAACTCTTCCTTTTCATCCTATTATTTAAACTCAAGCTATTATCATCTGCTGCGTCCTTCTAGTTTCTGGAAGTACAAGTTATTTCCTGCTCTCCTATTTGGTAATCTGCTTGAAAGTGCTGTTAATAAAGTCATTTCTCGCTCCAACTCTGCTGGCATTTGTGGGGCATTATCCGTGAATTCTTTCTTCTCTCTTCTATTTCACTTCTAGCAAATTGTCTCCACATCCCCACAAGGGTCAACTTCATCTCTCTCTCCTTTCTAATTTTTGAAACCCACACAGAAACGCCTAAAATAGGAACCCTCCCCAGACCACCTGATGCTGGTTGGGAGGGACCATAATCAAGGCATTCCTAATGCACACTTGAATTCAGAGGTCATATCTCGGTCTTCTCTCAAACTCCCATTGGCCCAGACTCCTATGTTGGAGCAGCCAGAGGTCTTAAAGAGAAGATAGTCATTTATTTTACCTTCTTGATTTTGCTGGGATGCAAACTGAGAACCAGAAAAAGTAAACACTTTGCTCAACTTGGTGCTTTTCTCTTAAAACATTTAAAGAACTTAAGATTTGCGTTGTACATGTTAAAACACAAATCTCTAGGCCCTTCATTTAGAGGGAAAGCATGCACCTTGAAGGCATAAAGTGGATCTTTCTTCCTTTCGATTCCAATCCTAAATTGCCAAACTGCCCTACCTGGAGGCTGAAGCTTTGCCAGACAGACCCATCAGTGCCGGAGGTCAGTTGAGAGCTTGCGTTTCATTTGCATCCGCTGTAATTTTGGGAGTACTGCGTGGTGGAGACAGACTGCAGGGCTTTGTACGTAGATTACTCCCTTCCACAGGCTGTTGCAGATGGAAGCTCAGCAAGGGCTTGTAGGCAGGCAGCGTTTTCTCTTCACCAGTGACTGTTTAACACCACGGGGTGGACAATCGCTTCCAAATACCCTCTTGGGTGGCCTAGGAGACACAGTGGGTGATTAACCTTTCATCTCTGGGTTCTGAGCCTGAGCTAGTTCACTACTGAAAAGCATTGGGTGGCAGGACATAGCTCTGCCCCTTCTACAAGGTGCCAGGTATATGGTTTGAGTGGTGGGCTGTGATCAACACCAACCCAGAGGGAGTGTGGCAGAGAAGGACAGAAGTGCAAGGGAAGGTGGTCTGGCACATCATGTCTGCCTTTTAAACTACTGCTGTTAGCTTTTCCACATTCAGATAAAATTCACCCAAATTATTCAAGAGCAGAGAAAAAAAAAATCCCCATCACAATTACATGGATGTTCTGTCAACAGCAGTAACAGTAGCAGTTACAGAATAACTACAGATAATTACATCATTTAATTCAAAGTACCAAGTCACTTCATGCAGAACATGACTCATTTATCATTATTGACCTTAGAAGAAGCAAATTTACCCAAATCAATAAAGGTTCCAAATAGCCATTAGAGCAGACAGAGATTGGTTACAAGTGTTAGGAGCTTCTACATACCCGGATTAACAGTGGGAAGTAGATCTGGATGCTTCTGATTAATGAAGAGATTTTTTTTTTCCTTTTGAGACAGTTATTTGAAACAGAATTGACCTTAATTTCCCCTTTAATTCATGTTATAGAAAGTCAGTTGTTTTTGTTAAGAAGTTTCATTCCCATTAGTTGCTGAAACATAGTGTAATTACAAAGAGAAGCAATCTATAACCAGGTAGAGTTCAACTTTGTTTTTAATGGACTCTTCAGGACTCCCCTGAATATTCATGTGGCGGAGATGAGTCTGGTGGGAAGCGAGCAGGGAATCTGGTGAGAATGGACCAACTTCAGCATGTTTATCTTTTAAACTATTGCTGTGAGCATCTTCACACTCAGATACAATTCACCAAATTATTAAAGAGGAGAGAAAAAAAATTGCCATCGCAATTACATGGCTGTTCCGTCAACAACAGTAAGAGTTGCAGTTACTGAACAACTACAGATAATTACAATCTTCCCGTTTTGAAATGAGAAGGTTTAGACTGTTTTCAAGAGTTTGGTATTGGAAAAAAAATTGAACGTGGATAGAAACTGAGATGATAGCAGGTCAGTTCAGGAAGAGGCTGCAGAGGCCCGGCTCACTGTTATTTCCTCCCCATTGCTGACTGCCACATTGTTTCAGGATCTTTTTTCCCTTCGGTTCCAGTCTCCACAAAAGGTTTAAGATTAACTGATGTTCCTCCTTGGAGGGTGGAAAACAAGTGATGATGATCTAAGAATGACAAACTAATCAAAGCACCCATCTTGAGACAAGAAAACCAGGATGTCACCAGATAACCCCCAAGAAAAGATGAACTCATCTGGGATGTGACCACCTCAAGGGGGAACTAACACAAACTTCTAAGACCCATAATCCTGTCCCTATAAAAGCCTTCAGCCGATCTCCAGTGGGGGAGACAGGTTTTTTGGAGGAATCTATTCCCCTCTGTCTCCTCTATATCGATATATAGTAAACATCTTGCTGCTCACCTCACCCCTGTCTCAGAATTGGCTATTGCGGCAGGTGGCTCCAATCCGCGTTATCGTGGTAACAAATTTGGTGGCCCATACGGGGAGCTTCGGCCGCTTGAGACACAGCGGCCCCAGGGCAGGGCCTGGGGCTGATCGACATCTCTCCCGTCTAGTGGCCATGAGAGGTTTCATCTGCCTCTGGGGAGACTATCGGCCAGACCTGGGTCTGCCATGGCACCGCTGATCCCCAACCACACCAAAAGAGGTGGGTGAAAAAAAAGCAAGACCTGCATAGGAGGGATCCCAAGGTGAGTCCGCGACTCCTCTCCCTGTTGCGCTCAGGGCCGGGGCGGATAGGGCAAGCCCAAGGTGTCCGGAGCAGGACCTGAGACCTTGGTTTCTGGGGTGGGAGACACCCCAGATGACCAACCCCATGAGTAGGCTCACAAGAAGGGACTCCTGGTGACTCCACGGGGTGTGTGAGTACTCTTAAGTGTGTCTGGGAGGTTGAGGTTCTCTAAGATCACCTCTGTCGGCAGACAAGGCCGTCTGGGAGGTTGAAGGGGTCGAGAGCACCTCCGTCAGCTTGTGGGATTTATTCGTTTACTGTGGTTCTGTGTCTGTCCTGTCCATTCGTTTACTGCAGTTCTGTGTCTGTCCTGTCCATTGTCTGTGCGTAACTAGTATTATACCATCTACTTGGGCGCCCTGATTCGGCCATTAGGGAAAGTGAAAATACCCCAAGTGAGACTGGTTCTTGAGACACCCGTAGTATCTTAAGACCATGTTCACGAGTTAACTGATCTGGATCCTGAGAGCCCTGAAAATGGCAGAATGGTCAATATAATCTTTACAGGACAAAGTACCCCCGATATTAAGAGAAAGCTTCAGAAAGAAGGAAACCAAAAGCTTGAATCTTACCGCTTAACATCTTTGATAAATGAGCCTGGATTTCCCCCCTGCTGCTGATTTACTGGTTTGGGGTTCATATTTAAAAACACTATAAACTGAGTATACTAGAAGTAACTTGGAATTTCAGTGACCACTTTGGGAAAATGAGCTTTCATTTGTGTTGTCCATTTTTTCCTTTAGGGCACTTTGCTTGATGCTCAGGTTTTGTCAAAAGGTCTAATATTCCTCCATCCGAGGCTCTGGCAAGTTAACAAGTTTTATCTAGAACTTGTTTTCTCCATTGAATTGAGTCGATCTTACCAAAAATTGCTAGGTACACTTTAAGAAACTAGGATCCACATATCCTTGTTTTGTGTGGTATTGTCTGGTGAGTTTATGTGGTCTTTCTGCCTGCTTTTGTCCTGAAAGAGCTTGCTTCTGGTCTAGAGCGTTGTGTCTAAGTCTGTCTTATAACAGGTTGGAGTTATGGCTGAGAATTGCTGTTTTTTGTAAGGCTGGTCATAGAACCTCAGTTCTTTCTTTGTCCAGAAAAAACTGCATCTTGTGTCTGTCTTATGATTTAGACTTTTAATAGCTACTTGAAGAAACTTTGGTATAAATTGGTCCATTTGAAAAGTATGCTAAGATCTTTATGTTTTATACTATGTCAATCTTAAAGCAAAATCTTTCTAAGTAACATAAGCTAGATATTATATGAAATGTGTTTTATTTAAGAAAAAAGGATAGTTTTGTCTTAAAATAAAAGTAGCAGTTCCAGAACAATAAAAAAGAAATTAGTTATCTTTTGTCCTTCAAAATTCCTAGGTCAATTTAAACATATGTAAACAAATTGGGATGACATCCCCAACCCCAGTCTTGCTAGCCAAGTGTTGATGGATTCATTTACAAAATTGCTAAAGAGCTTTGGTATTTATTAGGTAGACAGCCTTTCAAAATGCCTCCATCAACTTAAACATATATAAATATCTTCCGTGAGTCAAGAGAGTGAGGGCAGGGCACAATCAGGCCTCCTCAGCCCCATCCCCCATTCATCAACGTCGTGTAGCTCAAGGGAAGCTTTTGAAAGACCCTTTCCAGTTAGGTGGAGGCTCTTTCAAGACAAAAGATAAAAAAATTGCTGCTTTGCTATAGTTACCAGAAATTGAGTGGATCCTGATAACAGAACTGTAAACATGCTCTCTCTAGTATAGGGGAACTCTAATAAGTCAAACAATAGAAATCACAATACGGCACACCTAAAATGGCCTGGGAAAATGTTTCCAGCAGTAGTCAGAGGCTTAAAGTCATATCCATATCAATGAATTGGTCAATTGAACACAGACTTTGTGATTTCCAAAGCCAGTTGATAAAATCGTTAAGGGCTAAAATTAAGTTGGGAAAAATATGGGAAATAGTAAAAGTTAAATTAAAATTAGAATATTTAAACAGACTTTCTTTCAACAACAGTTATGTTTCATTATATACAGGCTTAAAATAATTCCCAATACATTTTAGGTAACTTACTGATGTTAAATTGAGTTAATAGATATTTGTCATAATTTAAGCTTATATACTTTCGCTTTTTATATATAAGCCTGCTAATGAGTGTTCATTTTTGCCATTTAATGGGATGCACTATAAGAGGTATGCAACAAAGGCAACGTTTAAGATGTTTATTGAAAAAGAAATTTATTTGATAGGGTCAAGTTTTATCTGTCTGACTCAAGTTTAATGGTTTAATTTATGATATTTTTAGGAGTTTTAATGTTAAGTAGCATATAAAACAAAGAATTATGTTTCTCGCTGTTAAAATAACAAAATTTTCTTTTGATTTCTGAGTTAAAGGGTTAATTTATTCTTTGTGTAATCTGCCTGGAAGATAAAGGTTTGGCCTCTCATTAGAATAAGATTCCTGAGTTTAAATACTAAGCCACATAGCTTTTAGAAAAGAAAGCTAAGGTTTTTACTTTAAGATCTTTGGTTAAATAACTTAAGTATTGTTTCACATTGACCTATAATATTATTATTTCTTTATTGCGAACTTGGTTGCAACTTTATCTTTTTGAATCTAGCATCATCAAAGCCAGTAGTTTAATTGAAGAATTCACATCATTTACCTATGAAGTTTTTTTTATTACAATTCAGGTATTTAGAGATTTGATAATCTTGGTATATTCTTGGTATATCCTGACTATATGGTATTTTGTCTCAAAATTATTATGTACTATATCTGATGCTATTTGAATATGTTTAAAGGTTATATTTAGAAATTTTTTTATCTAAATTTTTTTTGACTGATTTCATTTGGCCTTTACGTTGTGCTTGTAATTAATTTCTGTCAGGGCTTTTACTATTAAGAGTATTATGTTTATGAATTAATCATGGCCATATTAAGTTTTTTCATCTGCAGATAAGTTTTTACTTTGCTGATTTGCTGAAAATGTTTGACCAAAATATCTCAACAAAAAGATGGACGATGTTGGACTTGCTAAAAGGACTGTGACTAGACTCAGTCAAGATTTCCATAACTCTTATGCAGAAGCTGATGAGTTCACAGACTGCGGCTGATCCAGAATCACATGGAACAGAAATTAACTACATAATACCCAATAAACGAAAGGAAACTATGGGTTTTATGTGAGAATATTGCCGATGTTTAAAGGTCCTACTTTCTGGATATAAGAAATCATTTTCCTTTCTCCTAAAGTATCTAACTAATGGGTTTAGATATTGTAACTCTTGAATTAGAAGTTCTGTTGGTAAACTTAGCAAAGTTGTAACTATCATAACCAGAGAAGTGTCTGAAATTTGAGCTTTGATTTTACAAAATAGAATAGTATTAGCCTTCCTGTTAGTCTCTCAAGAAACAGTTCGTGCTTTAATAGATAAATATTGCTGTATTTGTATTAATACTCAGTCTGAGGTTTTGCAAAATGTAGTGGCTGTTGAGGCACATGAAAAGCAGTTACTGATGCTGCTCATGCATAAACAAACACCTTTTATGGGAGAAGGCCCATCTATCCCAGCCAGATCTCCTCTAGGCTGCACTCTAACAAACTGGAGGAGGTGTAGCTATGAGCCTATGACAAGAAAGAAAACTATATGCTTATATAACAATGTATGGCCCCAATACCAGCTGGAGGACCAGAAACATTGGCTCCAAAATGGGTCTTTGGCTTAAGGCATGATTTTTCAGCTTGACTTGTTATGTAAGAAAGAATTGGACAAAGTTCCCTATATTCAAGCTTTCATGTCTATCAAACTTTAAATCCCTCTAACCAGGTTCTTTTCCAGTGAAAGCTGAAGGAAAAAGTGCTCCCTGAATCCTCACCAGAGGGTCCCCTCTTAGAAGGAATATCCCCAATAACTGCTTCAGCTCTCTCACCATATAGGGAAGGTGCTGTAGAAGCTGACAGGTCGGGTCGAGGAGTGACGGCAGATTCCCCCACAGAAAGAGCCAAGCCTGATTCTAGTCCAGCCAGCTAGAGAGGAACTGACAAAGGAAAGGCATCAGGAAGTAAGAGTCTGACTTCATCGGGTATGGTCTCCCCTCTACACACACCCATCAAGGTACTGTTTTTGGTGAGGGTACTGCCGGGGCTTGGGCAGGGCAATTACCCTCTGAAAAAAATCCCAGCCAAAGGAGGAACAATGTTAGTACATACTCCTTTCTCTACCTCCGACTTGTATAATTGGAAGAATCACAGTCCCCCTTATCGGAGTAACCCAAAGAGGATGGCAGAGTTGTTCCTTTCCATTTTCTACAGATCCCGCCTGAAAATGCATGCGCCTTGCAGGCGACACTGTTGCAAAAAGAAATAGTGACATTTAGTGGCATTCCTTTCCATGTTCAACAAAAGGTGAATCTGGAGGTTTGGGCATCAGAAAGGCCTGGGTGAGCCAAGTCAGCCATAGTGGTTAAAATTACTTTAAAACCCAGAGCATCTATTATAAACCAGAGGCAATATCCCCTCCGCGAGGGAGCTTTGGAAGGGATCGCACCATTGGTGCATCGATACATAAAAATTAGACTTTTGAAATGTTGCCAGTTTCCATACAACACACCTATCTTACCGGTGTTGAAACCGGGGACAAGAGAATATTGGTCTGTTCAAGACCTGAGGAAAATCAACCAAATAGTAGAGGACATTCATCCGACTGTGCCAAACCCATAAACCCTCTTGGGTACTATACCCAGTCAACGTGCTTGGTTTTCAGTACTGAGCTTGAAAGATGCCTTCTTTTGTATTCCTCTACACCCCAAGTCTCAGCTCTATTTGCCATTGAATGGACTGATATTAAGACAGGGAATTGCTGTGGGGGTACTAACTCAAACCCCGGGACCAGCCAGGCAACTGGTGGCCTACTTTTCAAAACAACTGGACAACGCGGCCTGGGGATGGCCCCCTTGTCTTCCAGCTGTGGCTACAACATGTGACTTGTTACAGGAAGCCAAGAAATTCACTCTTGGACAAAAGGTAATGGTAAACACACCACATACAGTTTTGCCTCTTTTGGAACAAAAGGGAGGTTTTTGGCTCATGGCAGGACGGATGGGAAAACAACAGGCAATCTTGTTAGACAACTCAAATGTGGTTCTGAAGGCTGTCTCCTCCCTCAGTCTCGCCACATTGCTGCCTATTTCAGAAGATGCCCCCATACATGACTGCCTAGAGATAATTAAAGAAGTTTATTCTAGCAGACCAGATCTCTCAGATGTTCCCTTGACTGACCCAGAGATAGAAATGTATACAGATGGCGTAGCTTTCTATATAAAGGACGCCACAAGACAGGATATGTGGTGGTGACATAAACTGAGGTCTTAGAGGCAGCTCCACTTCCTTCCAGCACTTCAGCTCAAAAGGCTGAACTCATAGTACTTGGGCGGGCCGTGCGACTAGGAGTAGGAAGACGCATAACTGTGTATACTGATAATAAATATGCCCATCTGGTCCTTCACTCACACAGTGCCTTGTAGAAAGAAAGGGGACTTCTGACATCTGCCGACAAAGAAATAAAACATGTACCAGAAATCCTAGAACTCCTGAAGGCAATCAATGATCCCCTTTAGGTGGCAGTGGTATAATGCCCTGAACACCTGGAAATTTTAAATATCTGCTGGTTTTTGTGGACACCTACTCAGGGTGGGTGGAGTCTTTCCTTTGCTGAACCGAATGAGCCCAAGAAGTGACCAAGGCGTTACTCAAAGACATCATACCCCATTTTGATCTTCCAATCTCAGTACAGAGTGACAACAGGAGAGCTTTTATGGCAACAGTCACCCAAGAAGTCAATGAGGTTTTAGATATAAATTAGAAATTACACTCAGCCTGGAGACCACAATCGACTGGAAAGAACAAAAAGATGAACTATACTCTGAAAAAGTCCTTGGTGAAACTTTGCCAGGAGATAAGCTCCACTTAGATACAAGTTCTCCCCATTGCCCGGCTCAGAATCCCAGTAGCCCTCAAAGTGGGCTCAAATTGAGCCCTTACGAATTAATATATGGAAGACCATTCCTGAAAAAGTCAGCTTTCCCCACCTCGGTGATGACCGAGGTGGAGAAAAGAGACTGGGTCCATTCTCTGAGAGCTGTCATAAACACTGCTAATCAGTATGCTTCTTTTCGTTTGTCTTTTCCTTCTGACACTCCCCTCCACAGGTTCCAACCAAGAGATCAGAGGGAGATCAGGTCCTGTTGAAAACCTGGAAGAATCAACCCCCGGAAGATCAACTGGCCCGTCAGTGGGAGGAACATTTTAAAGTTCTCCTGACCACCCACTAATCTCTGAAATTAACAGGACTAGACACGTGGGTACATCACTCAAGAGTAAAAGCAGCCCCGCCAAAAGAAGAGAAAGAAGCAGAAAACAAAGAGCCACCATACTCTTGTACTCCAGTTCAGGGCCTGAAGTACAAGTTCAAGAAGCCTACAGCACAATGATTTTGACCTTGTTTCCCTGTATCTTTCTATGTTTCCAGGAGACCTGGACAGAAAAGGTGCCAGTAATCCTACAGGCAAAGTGGACACTGACCCTGCAAGCCGGGGACACTCTGGTCCTCCCGTGTGTAGTCTCAACCCTAACTCCAGTAGGTCCAGTTAAGTGGGCCATAGAAGAGCCCTAAAGAGGAAACTTAAGAATAGTGATTATTCTAGTTTGTTTTTGTGTTCTCTGTTTTATGAGACTATTAACAAAAGGAACTATAAATACTCTTAAGGCTAGAAAAATTTTTATCCTGGTAAGTCGGGATGCCCCTTTTTTCAAGCTCTGAGGACGAATATCATCTAATTCACCAAGATACAGCCAATTTCCACTCTAACTTACCCTCCGCCTGTGGCCCCTAGTTGATATCGAAAGGTTTCTCACCCCAGCCAATGCCCCTAACCAGCAGGAAGTAGGCAGAAAAGAAGCGACACTCTGTTTCCCAAGATTGAGAAACTTTTCAATAAAAGGGGGGATTGGAAGAGGCTGCAGAGGCCCGGCTCACTGTTATTCACTCCCCATTGCTGACCGCCACATTGTCTCAGGATCTTGTTTATCCCTCTGGTTCCAGTCTCTACAAGAGGTTTAAGATTAGCCGATGTTCCTCCTCGGAGGGTGGAAAACAAGTGATCATGATCTAAGAATGACAAACCGAACAAAGCACCCATCTTGGGACAAGAAAACCAGGATATCGCCAGATAACCCCCAAGAAAAGATGAACTCATCTGGGACGTGACCACCTCAAGGGGGAACTAACACAAACTTCTAAGACCCATAATCCTATAAAAGCCTTCAGCCAATCTCCAGTGGGGGAGACAGGTTTTTTGGAGGAATCTATTCCCTGCTGTCTCCTATATAGCAATATATAATAAAACTCTTGCTGCTCACTTCACCCCTGTCTCAGAATTGGCTACTGAGGAAGGCGGCTCCAATCCGTGTTATTGCAGTAACAGTGCAGTCACTTACACGTCAAAAGAGTTCACATTGATTCTCAAGTGTTTTAAAACATTATCTCATTTAATCCTGGCACTGGGGGGTAGGGGGGTAAGGGAGGCGGGAATTGAAGGAAATGCCCTCCTACCTTCATATACACAGATTTTAACCTGCCCCACCCAGCATCCCAATCCAAGGTCCCAAGGTAGAGAATTCGGACTCCTAACTGTCAAAAATGTGGTAGACTATAAGAAATCTACTGGAACTAATAGAAAGATTCAGCAGAGTAGCAGGATACAAGATAAACATTCAAAAATCAGTTGGATTCCTATACACCAGTAA
>NW_004444012.1:3559542-3599470 GCF_000243295.1 Trichechus manatus latirostris | reverse complement strand
TTGATGTGTTGTGAGATTGTTAACCATTGTCATAGGGCAACATTTGTAGTAACTGTTAAATGAGAAACTATTTTGTTCTATAAGCCTTCATCTTAATTGAGAATAGCAGCACAATTGGAAGAGTGTAGTCAATGTCACTGAACTGTGTGTGTAGAAATTTTTGAAACGGTGTATCTTTGGCTATGTGTATTTTCACCAAAAAAAAGAAGGTTGAGAAGTTAGAAGGTTGATATGTTGTGGAGTTGTTAACCAATGTCATAAAACAACATGTGTACTACCATTTCATGAGAAACTATTTGTTCTGTAAGCCTTCACCTGAAGTACAATAAAATATAAAAAAAAAATGTGGTAGACCGTGAAATACAGTTAGCATGAAACCAGCTAGTGTGTGAAAACAAGTTATAAGTCTATTTGTTCTGAAATTGTCAAAATTATAAGATTTCCTTCAAACAGAAAATAAAAATGAAGAAAAACAAGGAACATCGCCCATAGAAAGGTCTATCACTACATGTATATGTCAGATTGTTCTCCCCATCCCACTCCCAAAATTCTACGTCACACCTCGGGGCCCTTATGCCCACCAACTGGGAGGGGAAGTGAGGCTGACTCTCCCAAGCTCACATGGTCAGTGAGGGATAGAGCTGGCAGCTGAGTGCACATCTGTCTGGCTGCAAAGGGCATCCTTTTCCCACCATACCATGACATCTCCAGGGTGATCAGGCAATCAGTATCAGGGCAAACATTCCACAAAGAAATCATCTGGAAGAACTAAATCAACATTCTTAAAGAGGTTTTGAATGTTCTCTACCTCCAAGAAGAAGAAATAATCTTTCCCACTGCTGTGGAGGTTTCCTAGGATCAGGTATAGCAGAGCCCACACTTTAAATTGATTAGTTCTTGTAAAGAAGCCAAATTCCACAGCTCTCTCATTGACTATGAAGTTTAAATCCTTACTTGAGGAACTGAGAAAATTCTCCACAGAAAAGAAAAAAAATCCAGCATAACAGGAAATCCAGGTACTGGCAGCAAGGGAACCAGCTGGAATCACTAAAGAAACAATTGCTTCCTTAACACCATCTGGGGAAGAGAAGCTAGAGCATGGAGGCTGAGAACATGGAAGGAAGCTCTCAAGGAAGAGGGAAAAAATGCACAAGAAGCATAAGTCACTGGGACCGAAAATGTGTTCCATTTGTGTTTCTCTGCAGGAAGAAATAAAGAAATGCTGACAAGGCATGCCAGTCTGAATCCCCTGAGCAGTTGGCCTGTTTGACTTCGTGTGATGGTGGCCAACCCGTGTGCTTGTGGGCTCACACCACTGTAGCTCTTCAAACACATTCTATAGATCCCGCTAATAAATTCTGTTTGGCTGCAACCCTTTCCCAGTTCCAAGCAGTCACCTCTGAAGTGTAAGCGCAGCCTGTCTTTAAGCCAGGCTACTGCCACTTACTGGTGATCTGTACCTCTTTGGAAAACTAATCTACGCTGCATTTAAAGGCAGGAAGCAGAGTTTGAATGAAAATGCGGTACCAAGGCTAGAGGACACAGCTCTCACACCTTCTGCAGCTCCAGAATAAGTGCTATGTTTTAAAAATATATATGTATGTGTTGGCAACATTGAAAAGGGGGCTAAAAAAACATCCCCCACAGAAGTGAGAGTAGCAGCAAAAGAAACGTTAGCTCCCTGCTGACGGGAACAATAGAGCATATGGACATCACACAGTGCTTGCCAAGCAGACGAGGGCAGGATGATCAAAATGGAGTCAATCTGCTTCTCTAATAGCAGGAAAATCGGCTGCGTGAACACTGTCTCCAAGTGTGCAGCCCAGCTCCTTAACTGCCTGGGAAAGGAGAGAGGGTCTGGCTCACATTTTAGCCAAGCGTTCTTCTTCCATGGGTTTCTTTACCCCAGAGCTTCTCATGATGAGTCTGAGGTGGCCACCATCTGTGGGTCCATATACCTGGGATGGTGCACTAAAGCAGAACATCACCCAGCAAGGTGTCTCACCCCAGAAACCGCTCTTGACTGCCATGGGGTGGGACTGATTCAATCACTGTATAGAACCAGGCCTACAGAGGTCAGCTCAGGCTGATGGTTATCACTGTCCATCAAGCAGCTTCCTGGTTCCTACCTATTTCCTGCAGTATCTGATGCCCTTCCCATTCTCTTCATGTCTGCCCTTAAAGAAAAGAGCAGAGGGGAAGTTGAGAGTGAGATTGTGCTATCCAATTACCCTAAGTTGCCTTTACATAAACATTTATTTGAAAATAGCTTTTGATAAGGGCATTACTGGGTATTGAGCTGGCTTACTTAGGTCAGCAGAAGCAGGACATTGATATGGCTAAGGATGTGGGTTTAGGGACCAGGTGAGCCTGACACCTTCTCAGAGAGGAAAGTTCTACAAGTATTAGAATCAGAGAGTAAATGGGCCAGATCAAAGACGTTCTGGACCAGATGTTCAGTGTAGGGCAAAGACCAGAGATCTGAACAAAGGCACAAGGCTGGTCTCACGTACTATGAATGGAGGCAGAGAAGTGAGTCTAAAGTACTGAAATCTTTCTAGCCCAAAGAAGAAAGAAAGAGGGGCCACAGACACTGTAACGAGAAGGTGACTTCTGAGTCCAGGTTCAGTCTGTCTCTCTAACATGTGTAGGGCAGGAGGTGATTAAAGTGACAGACAATAGACAGAGCACCTCCATTCATTCATTCAACCGACATTGGAAGACTCACTGTGGGCGGGGAACTGTGCAGTAAGATCTGGGAGGTCTGGATGTGGGTTTTTAACACTCAATTAGGGGAGAATGGACTAGGATTTAGGAAACAGACAATCCTCCTACTGAGGACATGGGAGGCCACTTGAGAAATTTAGCCTCTGAAAAATTAGGAAGGAATCTGATTATCATCAACACGGAGTACCTTAGTGGTGCAGTGGTTAAAGCGCCAGGCTACCAACCAAAAGGTCAGCAGTGGGAACCCACTAACTACTCCACGAGAGAGAGATGTGGTAGTTTGCTTCTGTAAAGATTACAGCTTTGGAAACCCTCTGTCCCATAGGGTTCCTATGAGTCAGAATCAACTCAATAGCAATGAGTTTTGAGGTTACCTTAGGAATGGTGATCTTCTCCTTGTACACTGATGTATTCCAGTGCTTCAGATAAGGGCTGGCAAATAGTAGTCCAATAAATGTCTATTGAAAGAATTGACAATCTGCTTCTGTAAAGATTATAGCTTTGGAAATCCTGTGGGGCAGCTCTACCCTGTCCTATAGGGTCGCTATGGGGTCCCTGTAAGTTGGAATCGACGGCAACAGGTTAGAATGCTTGATTGACACTTCAGTTTCCTGTTTCTTTGCATAAGGACTTTTTCATCCAGAAAGCACACTGTGAGCCTAAGGAGAAGGCATTGGGTCTTTTACTCTGTTTCCTGGCTTAAAATAATGTATACTAACACAACCCCCAGATTTATGTTTGAAATGCAGACCTCGCCTCTGTGCTCCAGACTGTCCAAACTCTCAGCTGGAGATCACACAGGCATTTAAAATCATATCTCAAATACATTCATATATCTTAATCCCTGTTGCCATCTCTCCAGTCCAAGCCACCATCATGACTACTGAATTACTGTAAAATTCTCCCTCCTGATCAATCATCCTTCCAGCCCTGGGCTCCCTGCCATCGATTTTCTAGACAAAAGCTAAAGTATTTTTTAAAACATTAATTGGATAACTTTACTTTCCTGTTTAAAAATCTTTCAGTGACTTCTCATCGCACTTGAATTAAAAGTCAAACTCCTTCCCAGGACACTTTAAACACTGGACAACTCTGTCTACCCCTCTAACTTCTGTTCTCTCCATCATCCATGGTGCTGCTGTCACAAGAGCTTCTTTCCCTTTCCTTGAATCTGCCAAACACGTTCCCACCTCAGTGCCATTACACAACTTGAATATTCCTCCCCTACTTCTGCCATGGTTTGCTTTTCCTCTTTCATTGGATCAAAGCCTAAATGTCACCTCATAACCTTCTGTGGTCCTCTTTTCTAAGGAGGGTGTCTGCACCCCTCCTTCATTATTGTCTATCCCTGGACCTTATTCAATTCTGTCATAGTACTCACCATAACTCTTTACTATAAATGTACCTGCTCGTTCTCTTCTTTATTATCTATCTCTCACATCCTACCAAAAACTCCACAAGATCACGACGAAGTCCGTTTCATTTACCACTGTCCAATGGACACCTGGCAAATGTCTGACACTGAACAGCCACACATGAAATATTAATTTGAGGAATGAAGGTGCCAAATGAGTAAAGGGAGGAAAAAGTGTTGCTAAAGGAAGAGAAGAAACGAAGAAGGAGGGGGTAAAATGAAGAAGGTAAATGGGCATGAGTGCGAGCTCAGATCGATGTAGGCAGACTCAGGAAATGTTAGGATATTATGTGTCAGGTCTCGAAGAGGGGAAAGACCCAAAAATCAAAGAGTGTGATTTCTTGTCAGGAAGAATTTTAACATATTCAAAAAGTATGTTATCTCTAATAAAAACCACTCAATACGAATAATGGCCTTCAAGAAAACTAATGTGATCATAATCGTGTTCGATAAGGCAATGCTAACCACTCTAACAGATAGCCCCCAAATTTCAGGTGTTCAACACAATAAAAGGTTATTTCTTGCTCTCTTGACAATACAACATGGGAATTCCCTGTTGGGCAGATGTCCTTGAAGAAAGAACTAGAGACCCAGGTTCTGCCATCTTCAACATGTGGCTCCCCAGGTCACCCTGAGGGTTGACTCCATACCAGCTAAGTGGAAGGGGGAAAGAATATGAAGGATCATTGTGGGGAATCTTCTATGGGCCAGGCCTAGAAGTGGGCTATGGCATTTCTGATCCCATTCCATTGGCTAAAACTTGGTTTCATAACCTGACCTAACTTCACAGAAGGCTGGGAAATGAAGTTATCTTTGTATCCAGGAAGTAATAGTTTGGTGATCAGCTAGTAGTCTATGTCACAAAATTCTTCATCTTTAAGAGTACCTTTCAAATCTTTTATACAAGTTGTCAGTTATGTGAAAAGAATGATGTTTACGGTGTGTGCCTGAAGCTTAAAAATGGACTGAGTCCACTTAGCACACACTTTGTGATAAAAATTTCCTCAGGTGCCAGAGGGCGCCTTCCTTGAGGTCCTAGTCCAGTCTTCCTCATTCACAAGTGAGCTACAGGAGACAGTGAAACGTGCTTTCTGCTAGAGTCCCTAAAGTGTTAATGTGCAAGGTCTGTGTGCAGAAGGCAAGCTGCCATAGATCTCACTGACTTTGGCAGCAAATCAAGGGTTATATTTTTCTCAGGGATGAAATATTCTTGGATAATTGTTCCAACATGTGAGACCCAAAAAAATTTTTTCTTTTTTGTAGAAAAGATCTCAGGAAATAGAGACAGACACAAAAACCTACTGAATTATCTAGTCCATCTCCTGGGAATCCATGCAGAGTGTATACTTAAAGATATTTCACAGCATAATCCAGTTGTACGTGGAACAGCTAGCCATGGACCTCCCTGACAGCACGCCTTTATGGTGCATGACACACAACCCCTTGCACATACACAATCCTAATCTCTCTCAAACACAGGCTGAATTGGCTTTATCGGTACACATAGAATGAACAGATGCCTATGTAATATGGCATGAGAGATGCTGGAAAAAGACTCCATATCCAAAAATATCTCCCCATCTAGTGGGTAACACTTTCCTGAAATTCTCCTATTAATGAATACGTAATGCGAACTTCTCACATTTGTGTGAATTCGATTACCAGATTCGCCTCCTCTATGAAATCTTGCCAAGATAAGGACATTGGTATTTTAAAGATAAGAGGGGATGGGAAAAGATAATTGTGGAGCATATGACCTTGTCCAGGAAGAGGAAGCCAGGGAGGCAGCTCTGGACACCTGAAAATGGGAATTAAGTGTACAGAAAAGACATTTATGTCATTATTATGCTTATGTAGATATTCAAACTCTTTTCACTTATACTAAATTTAATTACGGCCAACCAGTCCTGCAAGATCAATAATTAACTATGTTTTATTCCATTTTAACATCTGAATAGAGTTTCATAATCTATTCCTGTTATTTTAGTCCTATTTATGGGTCTTAGCCCTTCTGACTCCCTCCTGGATCACAAACCTTTCTGATTCCCCCATTTCATAGATGAGAAACTGAGGCCTGGGGGCATAAGATCTCACAGTGACAGAGCTAAGACTATAACTCAAGTCTCCAGGCTTCTCATGTATTGCTCTTTATATGGCTTGATAGTATTCAGTATTTACTAAGCCTTTACTCAGTGTTGGGCACTTTGTGTTACACACAGAAAGAATAAGATAAGTATCTGCTCTCAAACAGGTTCTTATCTTTGGGGGAGATCAGATATACACATAGAAATAATTAGAAAAAAAATTGATATTAATGGGAAATACTTTTTTCTCATTCCTGATGTTACCTTCCTGTGATGGGAGTTCAAAAAGTGTAACTCTGGGCTTCACCGTGCCCTTGAGGCGGTAGAGTGCCTTAACCGATAGGTTAATATGGAAGGAATAACTGGGCATGCATAGTTCCACTCTGGCCTTCTTGGCCTTATGAGCAAGCCTGACTGAAGAGAGCTCAAGTTCTCCTCTGGACCTCTAAGTCCTAAGTCACACTGGCTAAGACAAAGAGAAGAAGTCTGCTCAATTTGGAGCTTCAATTACAAGGCCCAATTTATTTTCATACTAAGCAAGGTCTTCCAATGTAGTCTCTTCTCTTTGTTTATTTATCCAATCATTTAGGTTATTGATTGGGGAAGAAAAGTGTTAGTTTTTGGTGCCCCCCTTGGACAATAATAAGGTTCTGAAAGGTGTGGGACTCAAAATAAGAGTGAGTTCTTATGGAATGTGGGCCTATGAAATCATCTAAAGAACACAGATGGGGAGGAGAGGAGAATATCATAGATGAGGAGAACCAAAACAGACCAGTGAAGACACTGAACTTTACGTTGAGTAAGAAAAGCCTAAATTCTCACAATTGGAAGAGATCTACCAAATCAGAATCTGCAAACTCAAATGTCTCTATAAGCCAGGGAGGCAAAGGTATAAGTATGTGCAACAAGTAATTACAAGACAAAAAAATACCATGGGATCTGTGGCAATTGAATTCATCTACATAAACTTTTTTCTTTAATTCTTGATGGTAACCCACGGGTCAGTCGAATAAAACATACATCTATGATAAAATCTAATTGATTCCCTTTATACATCCCTGCCAAGTAGATGTGCAACTTATGCTTGGATACCCCATATGACAAGGAGTTGGCCACCTCTTGAGGCGAGTCATGTCATCCATGTACTGCTCTGATGATTACAAAGTATTCTTCCACAGAATCAAAGTCTGCCTCCTTAAAGCTTCCATCTCTTCTCACCAGGTTCATCCCTGAGGCTATACATTCCAGTCACGTGTTAGAAATCCAATGGACCATCAGAAGTCAGTGTTCTTGTCTCCTCCTGAGCATCTCCTTGTTCCTCTTAGGACAGGGTTTTTATTCCCTTCATCGTCTTTGTTGTCCATCTTCGAAAATATATTCCATTCTCTCTGGGTTCCTTTAAAAATGTGGTTCCCAACATTTTATAGGACAGATATTACAGGTATTTTCACACCAGTACAGGAGAATATGGAACTATTAGCTCCCTTGTCTTACATACCTTATTTTCTCCTATTGATGCAACCTAAAATTGTCTTACTTCAAAATGAGGTTACTTTCACTAAAACCTTCAGATCAGCTTTATTTATGTTATTGCTAAGCCATTTAGCCCTCCCTATTCCTGAACAACAAAAATTTTTCATGTTCAATTTCACCTAGTTATGGCTGGCTGGTCCCTTACTCAAATTAATGAAGTGCAATAAACATTCACTGAGTACCCATTGGGTGCTTCTCATTTCAACTCAGAGATAAGTAAGATAAAATTCCCTGCCCTCAAACAGCAAGGACACTGAGAAATAAATAAAATAAACCACAATATCATAAATGCTATGACGGAATGCTTATGGAAAATACCTTGGGAGTAAAGATGAGGGAACATTTAGTCCTGTTAGGAGGATTGAGGGCGCAAGGAAAATTATAGAGAAGAGATGACATTCAAGCTAGGCCTTGAAAGATGAGTAGGAATTTTGGGGTTTTCATTTGTTTGTTTGTCGTTTTATGTTTTGAGGCAGAAGGGATGGGTTTTGTTTTTGAGGAGCAGGAAGGTATGTACTGGGAGCTTTTGTCCAGATGATGGAACACCTTCAGGAAAGTTACTGAGGTGTGTGAATGTAGGATACAGGAAGGAATTATTGGGCAGGCTACAGCATAGGGTTCATGGAACACAATGGCCAGAAATAAAGGCTGGTCTGCCAGGTTGAGAAACATGGAGTCCGTGCTGAAGGCAATGGGGAATTATCAATGGGTTATAAAACCATGCCTTGTGAAGTCTGGTTCTATCAACAAATCGTTCACTTTTCCTTTCAGACTCCTGCCATCTGCATGTTTGGTATCGTTTGTATATTTTGTCCAAGTCATTGATTACAAAGTTGAAGGGGACAGCCTAGCCAGAAGAAAGTTCCTTTCATATTTATTTCAGCCCATTCATCTGGTTACAATAGTGGAAGTGAGGATAAGATAAATAAATGCATCTAAGGAAAAATGTGTCTTGCTCTGCAGGTGAAAGAACATGTTGGGATTCTGTGATGATCTGGTTATACAGGATGATGGAGAGGGAGAATTGAGATAACTTCAAGGTTTTTTGTCTGAGTGACTAGGAAAAATTATTGTTCCAGTGATTTTGGGAAGAGGAGAGAGGCTAGGGAAAATATTCTGATTCTGGTTTAGGAGCTATTGAAAATCAGGAGTTGGCAGGACCACAAAACGGTAAAGGTCTCAAAGCCTGTTGTAAATCCAAGACTGAAGTTTGGGTGAGAAATCAGTGCTGACAATGGAGATTTGGAAGTCATCCACCTGGATGGATATCTGAAAACCTGAGGGTGGACAAGTTTTGGAGGGTATGAAAGTTGAAAAAGTTAAAAATCATTAACTGAACATGATTTATTGTTCTTACATATATAACTGGATGAGTATATGGATGATGCAAACAGATCACTTAGTGAATTTTTTACCTGTCTTAATGACCTAGGAAGATGTGAAGAAGAATATTAGATAACTTGAAAAGCTGGTCAAACATTGAGTGAGTATCACCCACTGTAGGCTAATTCTTCTCTGCATATTGGGGAGTTAAAGAAACCTATCTGAATACAGGTTATACTCTATGCTGTGAGTTTAAGATGACATTCATCTGAAAAATTGATCCTCTTCTTTAAAATGTTCAGGAAAAAAATGGCACTGATTTAAAACAAACAAAAACCCGCAGAAGCAAAGTGATGTCATTTGTATGCAGTAAGGTATGCTTTTATCATTTACTGCTCAGCTGGAGAAAAACTACAGTTCTGTTGACTATTTCGTCATTGAGATCCTGTTAGTCTTCCTTGAGACGAGCTTTAACCTTTTTTTATGATCGAGTGAAAGAAGTGTGCGTGTGTGTGTATGTGTACACTTGCACATACAAACACACACGCTCTGATTTGTAAGTAGTTCCTCTCCACTAAAAAAAATGAGTTTGTTCTTAGTAGGAAATGATTACCTGCAACCCAATTTCTTCATTTCTTATATGCAACACTATTAGAAAATTCATCTCTCAAATCACTATAAAGCACTAGGAAAAGGTAGATTTGGGTACTGGTTTTTATAAAATACTTCAGCAAATTTAAATTTCTGGTACAAGAACATTTTTCAATTCCACATTTCCTTACTCCCAGCCCCCTCCAATGGACACACACGTATGGACGCACGGACACATCCTATCCACCTGTGTCTCCTTCTTCGAGATCATTCATTTGATGGGGGGGTGGGGGGAGCACCCACAAATGCTGTTCTCCTTTCGCGGAGGTCAACTCTCCTCAGAATCACCTTCAAAATGGCTTGACCAGGTACTACATTTATGAGTTCTGAAAATATTGTCAGTCAGCATTGAATGCATTTACCCATTTCAAATGAGTTTTGTTTCAATGCACTTCGCCTGCCATCCATGGTAATTGGAAAGTCAGTTTGAGATATCGTCTAATGTGCTTTTTAAAACTGACCAAGGCTGCAGAAGCAGCTACTTACACCAAATATAATTAATTTCTCTGTGTCCAACCTGATCACTAGGCTGACAGCCCCTTGGTATATTCCTTATTTTTACTGTATGTGTATTTCTTTTCAGTAGAGTACGTTGCCCTTTCATCTCTCTCTTTTCCTTCTGCGAATTGGCATTTTCTGTCTTCTAGGAGTCTCGTTATCACCCAGTGATCTTTCTCCACCTCACAATAAAGATGCTGAACTGGGGCCCTCACAAGAAAACACAACCACCTACCTATCTAGCACATTTTCTTTCCTTCACCTGACTCTTCCTCTACGTGGTCTTTAGGGTTTCAATAGCTCTCAAGTGTCAACAGAGACCTGAAACTTTTCAACCGTTGGCTGCCTACCTCATTCGCCCTCCATTCCTCCCAGGCAGCATCCTAAGTAGAATGGAATGTCGAAGCACCTGATTGGCTCAGGAACAGAGCATTCATTCTCGAGGAATGCCCTGTAGATACCAATTGAAACTGCATCATCCATAAAAGTAATCCATAGACCCATTTGCTTTTCATTTTTGGCTTATGATAGCAGTAATGACTATAATACAAGGCCCAAGAATTGATGACCAGCTGGGGTTAATGGCCCTTAGCTGCCCTGTGGGCTATCAACTCCCCAAGCTGGTCATTAATCCCCAGGAAATGCCCCATACCTTGATCGTTATTACTTAATTAATGCCTCTTTCACTTTCAGCCTAAGTGGTCGGAGCACCATAACCCCAACAGCAGCTTGCAGTTGGAACGGCGTATTTCCACTCAAATACTGGAATTCCCTGGGGCTGCATACATACTTTAAACTTTTCCTAGAATAGTTGATTATGGTTGCCTCGGGGTGTGGTGAGGATCTATTTCTCAAGTGAGAATTTGCTACTTGCATATCAGAGCTACAAGGTCAAAAGGAAACTTGGAACGTACTCATCTTGCCCTTTGTTTGTGGGTTGTCTGGATTGTTTTTCTTCCGAAGATCTAAATGCGGAAATAAGAGGTAAAGAAGGAGGGGTGCTCTCCTTCGGCGCTTGCTTAGAACAGACTTCACAGTTCCTGAAATGGCATAATAACAGAATTTATCTGGCTGTTGTAAAACTTCACGTGCTTTCATAACTAGTTAAATAACACCTGCAATAAACATTCTCATAGTATTAACATTATAATGTATCATATTCTCAGTAATTGTTAGAAACCAAAACCCAAACCCACTGCCATCAAGTCGACTCTGACTCATAGCAACCCCGAAGGGTTTCCAAAGCTGTAAATCTCTATGGAAGCAGACACTACATCTTTCTCCTGTGGAGCCGCTGGAACAGCTGACCTTGCAGTTAGCAGCCCAGAGCTTAACCACTGCGCCACCAGGGCTCCTTGAGGTTGCTGTAAACTATCATCAAAGAATAAGCTACCTGGCTGACGAAGGGGGTAGATTTTGTTCATTAAACCTGTCCATGTATTGGAGACTGGCAAATGTGACTGAAGGGGGAAAAACGGAGTTTGTCTGAGCACAAAATTAACACAATGAATAAGCCAGATGCCTCTTTGGGTCTACTGGGTTTATATACAGAGAACGGCCTGTTTATGAACCAGATACTGACCCTAAGTGATTTTAACTTCTTCTGTCTCAAGTAAATGTCTACATTTATTCTCAGCAGAAGCCTAAAAGAAATGCAGTCCTTTCCTCTCCATGTTCTGAGAGAAACTGATGTTATCTGGAGAAATAGATTTCTAAGAGATTAGCCATGATTCATGACCATCAGAGGCTCAAGCATGTAGAACAACTTAGAGGAGATCATTTGGGAAGATCCAGACTATAATGCTTTAACTAAAAGTTTACTTGGAGAATCACGCATCTTTAGGATGAACACTATAAGCAGAAATGTACTCTCATTGCTAGAATCATTGAATCATAGGGCTGGATAGAGCTTTGTAGTCATTTACCTCTCTGATTCAACTTCATGCAGGATTAAACATAAATTACCTCCAACAGATAAAAATCTATACTGAATAGAGTTTTATGACCACTCCCTAAATTTTTCTGAATGAGAAACAATTGTAATTTTTAATGAATAATTTTTCCTTGTGCTCAATTTTGAGCTCATTTTCACTTTTTCTGTTTTCAGTACAGATGGAAAATTCTTGCTTAGCCTTGAAGATTTTTATTAAATGGCTTTCTCTTTTAGGCCCCCCTAGAAACAAATCTCCATTCCTTTATCTTTTCTTCTAAAGTCTTATTTCCCTATAATTTGTCATGTCTGTGTCACTAATTCCTTTTAAATCCCTAAGATCTGCTTTGGGCTGTATGATTGTGGATTGTGTGTAGGTCAAGAGTTAAGATCTGAACAAAGCAAGGTATTGATTGAGGATTGCCTTACGGTGTCTGCACTGAATCAAAAAATCTTAGAGTCTAGGTCCTTCTCTGTTGGTAACCTGTCAAATACTCGAGTGGCTTCAAGATGGGTACGCTGTTTCATTTTTGCCAATCCTTTTATTCTGCAAGCACAGAGAGATTGTTTACTGGGGCTGCATCTGCACTGGGCATGGAGCATACAGAGAACCAAATAAAAAAAAGGCGGAGTCCACGGCATGAAGGAATTCACAAATAATACAGGAGATACACAAATAGGCACAGCTCAGAACAATATATTTGTCTCTCAAATTGATTACAAAAAAATTCAGGAGGCCCCGGGGGCATGTAAGAGAGGTACCTAACTCAACCTAGGGAGCTGGTGACCTTTCCCCCAAAACGTCATATCCAAACTAAACTGCGAAGAAAACCAAACCCATTGCCGTCGAGTCGATTCCCACTCAAAGCAACCCTACAGGACAGAGTAGAACTGCCCTATAGGCTTTCCAAGGAGTACCTGGTGGATTTGAACTACTGAGCTCTTGGTTAGCAGCCATAACTATTAACCACTGTGCCACCAGGGCTCCTCAAATTTTGAAGAAGGGCCGGTAAATGAAAAACGGACAGATGAATGTTCCAGGTAGAGGTAGCAGTGCTTATAAAGCCAACAGGCTTCCTTGTAAAGACGCAGAGATAGGAAAACAAAGGTGCTCCTGGCAAATGATTCAGATGTTGGCATTGTTATTGGTCCTATAGCCACTTCTATTCACTTATTGAAGTCCAAGTCATTTCTTGGTGAACTGCACCAATTCTGATGCTTTTCCTTTCTCTAGGTGTCATTTTTCCCCTATATCACTACATAGCTGGTTCCCCGGGCAGATCTGGTTTCCAGGGCTGGCTCTGTCCCCATCCAACCAGCCTAATAAGCTCTGTGCTCCTGTACAGGACCACCATCACCCCCACCCTGGCCATTTGTTAGTTGGTTCAATAGTTACACACCCCAAACTTACAGTTTATTTTAAACCAGTGTGTATTGTCATTGAGTTGAGGTGAAGTTATTACGCCCAGTAGCACATAGTTAATTCTATAGCTATGCTTAAATCCAGCCAACTTTTTCCAAACACATGTGTGTATTATTTTGTTCTTTTGTGACTTTAACCTATAATCCAGGCTTAGAATACAAAGTGAGTTATGCTCACCATAGAAGAACGGCATGGAATCTACTTCATCACTGATGAAAACGTTATACACAATATAGTCTAAGAGTAATATGAATGCAGAACATTCTTGGCTATGGAAATTATTCATATTTTGTTTTCTAATACTTTTGTTATAAATGAAACAATCTTGCTCACATTTCTTTAGTCACATACTATATGAAATTGAAAATGATTAACTGAGCTACAGAGTATTAATGAATATTCGACACATTCTATTTAATTTATAATTTATTTCCAAACATAAAATCATTACCTAAAATATTAAATCTTTACAGCTGATAAGTTACAATGATAAACAACAATATATATTTATATATATACACGTTGCCATCGAGTCGATTTGGACTCATAGCAACCCTATAGGTCAGAATAGAATTGCCCTATATGATTTCCAAGGAGGGACTGGTGGATTTGAACTGCTGACCTTTTGGTTAGCAGCCAAGTTCTTAACCACTGGATAACATTGTGGAGAATGGGCATTCCGGAACACTTAATTGTTCTCATGAGGAATCTGTACATGGATCAAGAGGCAGTCGTTCAAACAGAACAAGGGGATACTGCATGGTTTAAAGTCAGGAAAGGTGTACATTGGGGTTGTATCCTTTCACCATACCTATTCAATCTGTATGCTGAGCAAATAATCCGAGAAACTGGACTCTATGAAGAACGGGGCATCAGGATTGGAGGAAGACTCATTAACAACCTGCGTTATGCAGATGACACAACCTTGCTTGCTGAAGGTGAAGAGGACTTGAAGTACTTACCGATGAAGATCAAAGACCACAGCCTTCAGTATGGATTACACTTCAACATAAAGAAAACAAAAATTCTCACAACTGGACCAACAAGCAACATCATGATAAACGGAGAAAAGATTGGGGTTGTCAAGGATTTCATTTTACTTGGATCCATAATCAATACCCATGGAAGAAGCAGTTAAGAAATCAAGACGCATTGCATTGGGCAAATCTGCTGCAAAAGACCTCTTTAAAGTGTTGAAAAGCAAAGATGCCACCTTGAAGGCTAAGGTGCACCTGACCCAAGACACGGTGTTTTCAGTCACCTCATATGCATGCGAAAGCTGGACAATGAATAAGGAAGACCAAAGAAGAATCAACGCCTTTGAACTATGGTGTTGGTGAAGAATATTGAATATACCATGGACTGCCTAAAGAATGAACAAATCTGTCTTGGAAGAAGTACAGCCAGAATGCTCCTTAGAAGCAACGGAGATGAGACTACATCTTACATACTTTGGACGTGTTATCAGGAGAGAGCAGTCCCTGGAGAACGACATCATACTTGGTAAAGTACAGGGTCAGTGAAAAAGAGGAAGATCCTCAATGAGATGGATCGACACAGTGGCTGCAAAAATGGGCTCAAGCATAGCAAAAATTGTGAGGATGGCGCAGGACTGGGCAGTGTTTCGTTCTGTTGTGCAGAGGGTCGCTATGAATCGGAACCGACTCGAGAGCACCTAACAACAACATATATATATATAGCCCTGGACAAAGAATACTTTTTTAAAAAAACATTCAATAAACTTTTTATTTTAGAATAGTTATAGAATTAGAGAAAAGATATGAGACTGTTACAGCAAGTTCTCAATACCCCACACTCAAATTATTACAGTACCTTTGTAACAACCAATACCAATAGTGATACATTATCAAAACTCAAGTCCATGCTTTATTTAGATTTCCTTAGTTTATACCTAATGTTCTTTTTCTGTTCCAGGATCCTATCCAAAATCTCACACTGCATTTAGTTGTCATGTCTCCTTAGGCTTCTCTTGGCTGTGACAGTTTCTCAGATTTTCCTTGTTTTTGATGACCTTGAGAGTTTTAAAGAGCACTGGTCAGGTATTTTGTACAATGTCCTTCAATTTGAGTTTGTCTGATGTTTTTCTCATGGTTAGATAAGGTTTATAGGACTTGGGGAGGAAGTCCACAGAGGTAAGTTGTCATTTTCATTACATGATATCAAGGGTACTTGCTACCTATTCACATGACGTATCACTGACACTGATGACTTATCAACATTACTTGTCACCTGGTCACCTGGCTGAGGTAGTGTTTGTCAGGTTTCTCCACGGTAAAGTTACTCCTCACTCCTCTTTTCCATACTGTATTCTTTAGAACAAATCCCTACAAGCAGCCCTCACTTACGGAATGGGGAACTATGCTCCGTGTCCTTGCGGGAGAGTCTGTACATAAATGAGTTGGATTCTTCACCAGATACTTTTTAATGTACACAATTTATTTAGTAAAAATGTATTTAATCTGTCACTATTTGTATTTCTTAAAAGACTGTCTATATATGTAAAGTATATGTAAGGAATATGGAAGAATAGATAAGAAACCAAGAAGCATGGTTGCCTTTGAGCACAGGAACTGAGACAGTGTGGGAAACAGTTTACAACCGAATACAGTATGTAATTTTGTATTTCTTAAATTTTTTACTGTGTGCACCTATTGTTTTAAGTCTTTAAAATGTAAAACATATTTATCTATGGGACTAGGTAAAGCCAATGGAGGGGACAGAGAAGTAGTCGCGTTAGTTTATGAATATTGTTTTTATAATGAAGGACAGTACCAGATCAGTGATCTCAATGATCATTCTCAGCACCTCAGGATAGATACAGAGTGTTTCAGTGTGTACAAGTGAAAAGTCAATGTTAGTAGCTGGCTTTGATAATGAATAGTGTATGCCAGAGTTGCATGCCTGTGTCTGGTGGTAGCAGCAATTGGGCAAAAGAATCAATATTCTGATTGAAAACAGAAAGTCCAAGAGTCTTCTAAACCTAAAAAGTTGATTTGGTATTTTAGCACGTCATTGAATGAACAAACTACCCTGGTCACCAGATTTACTAGGAGAATGACCCTCCATATGGGTTTCAACAAAGATTAATATTGGCATTGATAAGGAGAAATGCCCGTGTTAACTGATTCCCTTGAAAGGTGCTTTTTGCTGTTTCGTATAAACAGTCCCTCTCAAGGGATAAGTAATTTGAATTATGTCTCACAGATGCATAACAGAACTAGTGTCTGTTAGTTCGTTTTGCTTTGCTTTTGTGAACAAGCTTTCACTCTTCCACATAAGATAGGATTTAACTACACTATATATGAGACGGAAACCTCAGTGGTGTCGTGGTTAAGAGCTATGGCTGTTAACTAGAAGGTTGGCAGTTTGAATCCACCACGCCCTCCCTGGAAACCCTATGGAGCAGTTCTACTCTGTCCTATAGGGTCCCTATGAGTTGGAATTGACTTGCTGGCAATGGGTTGGTTGTGTTATATATGAGACAGAGGTTATACTGCTCTGTTGCTCATTAAAGAGCATAAACTAAAGGATTTAATTTTTTAAAAAAACTTCTAAAATTGGGAACAAAATATGAATGTGGCAAGAGTTAATATAGATATCATTAAAAAAAAATCATCAAAAAGAAGTCTAAATGAAAATGTCCAAATGAAATCAAAACAAGAAAAGGGGATTAGCTTTATTCGAGAAGATCAAAATAGACCATTTCTTACTGGGTAGAAGACAGAACTAGCTACTGAGGAAAAATACAGAAGTGTCAGCTCCCTGAGAGCAGGAACTGCTTTGGATTTTACGTAGACTTCAACACAAGATTTTGCGTGGATCAAGCAGGAGTGTAGTACGAGCTGGTTGGCTTTATAGACTACAATGATGTTTCGTGATGCTGATTTTTACCTGATACATAAAAAGTCAAAGAGGAAAGAAGAGATCAGAAGGCTAACCAAAGAAAATAGTTTAGAAAAACAAGCATAGAATACATGTTTTTGGAAAACTGGCTTGCTGAGAACACACTGTAGACCTTTCAGTGTCTCAGGAAGAGATAGCTTCTCTTCAGTTGGGCATATGTAATCTCAAACAGCTTTTTAAAATTATATCCATGATCATTAGTCAGACAAACCCACCATCATATAAAAGCGTATGCTGAATTTCAACTGAATATCAATTGAGCACCCTCTTGTTTGCCTGGCATACATAGTAAAATAAACTGGCAGTTCTTTAATTGGGTGGGGACGATAAGTTAATCCTTACACCATCCCCACTATAAACCTCTCTCAGTGCTGCTCCAACAAGGATGGATACAGAAGCAATGTTGCCTCCTTCTAATTTTTTATTTCAGATCAGTGTCAGACTCACAAATGGAACTAAGAAGTCTTTTAAAATGAGGTCCTTACTCTACAAATTTACCAAGAATTGCAACAAATTTAACATTTGTATCATGGTAAAGTCTAGTACATCAGATAGCATTCAAACGAATGCATTGCAGATCCCTAAAATCTAAAGTAGGTAACATGTATGGAGGCTGAATGGCTTATCTGATTGAGAAGAGTGAGGCAATTTTAATTTCTAGCCAAAATGTTGATCATTAGGATGTATAAAACCAGAAACCAAACCCGCTGCCATTGAGTCAATTCTGACTCATAGGACAGACTAGAACTGCCCTGTAGGGTTTCCAAGGAGCGGCTGGCGGATTCGAACTGCCGACCTTTTGGTGAGCAGCCATAGCTCTTAACCACTATGCCACCAGTTTCCATCAGTATGTACAGTGACAGACATATAAATGTGCTTAGTCATATTATATTTTGAGATGCAAAATAAGTATTTTTTTGTTGCAATTATATCATGAAGCGAATCTTGGTCTAAAAACAATGTATTCCATCTAGTGCTTCAGTATTTCTGGTAGATAAGATATGTCGTTCGGAACTACATATTGATTTTAGTTAGAACAGGCTCTCCACCATTAAAATGAGTTGTGATGACACTAGAGCAGTTGTCAAGGGAGGATTAATTAATTAATTGTAAATTAATTAATAGAGGGTGAATCAAATCTACCTAGGAAAATGAATACAGAATTTGGGGAGGGGGATTAAACTCACAAAACAGATTGAAAACCCAAGCCAATCCAAAGTGTTAATGAAGACTGGAGAAAATTAAGCAAGTCATTAAAACAGAGTACCTGTTGTTTTGGAGAAAGCAAATAACAATAAAATCAGGAAGTTCAATTCCAACATTTTCCTTAAAAATAAGACATGAAATTCAGGAAAATTATAAGATTTTGCCACTCTGTGTTCTGAACCTAGAAAATGATTTGTAGTATGGGGTACTTAATAACACTCATCATAAATTTAATCTTTTTTCTGTTCATGGTTAAAGAAGAAACTCATTCAGATGTTTGAAAGGAAATGAAATCACTAAATTGAAGGAAATGGCTATTGTAAAGAGAGAGTTGTACCCTACTTTTTCATATGCTTCCCTCCAGTGACTGGATTTCTGTGTTTATGAAACGCAGTGCTTCAGCACTGAGCAACATAGATGGCTGTTGAACAAGTGAATTTTGTTTGCAAAAAAAAAAAAAAATCACAATTAAACAAACTAAAAATTCAATTAAAAATATACACATAGATGGACAAAAACTGGTCGCATAATAAAAGGATAGTATTTATGTCACTGGGTAATATTTTTATTAAAGCATATGTTTATATTTCTGTGCTGACACAAAAAAAAATCAGGAGGTTTCCTAGTAAAGGATCATATGTCAATTATAACCTATTCATTAGAATTGAGATAAAACGTCCCAAAGTGAAAATTAAAGTCACATGTGTAGGATACTCTGATTTCCAGCAAATATAAGCCCTAGGTGATCCTCATTTTTAGACAATGCCTTCCCAGCGACAAGGCATTGAAGATGAATTCCAGAAGAAGAAATCCTGTTTGCCCTGGGTGTAGCCTGCTGGCAAACGTTCTACTGCTTCTGTTAAAACACAAGGAGAAACCATCTTTACTAAAGCAACACGACACTGTATTAGGCTTTGTTAGGTAATCTCCAAGGAACAGAGTAGCAAAATGTCAAATGTCAAGAAGAGGGCAGATCTATATGTGGATTGAACAGCTATAGGGA
Organism: Trichechus manatus latirostris; assembly: GCF_000243295.1. Classification (NCBI taxonomy): domain Eukaryota; kingdom Metazoa; phylum Chordata; class Mammalia; order Sirenia; family Trichechidae; genus Trichechus; species Trichechus manatus. Next base: position 3,579,754 of record NW_004444012.1, on the reverse strand, counting down.
AATATTACGTCAAGTGAACATGCTACATTACATCACAGACTTCTCTGACCTATCGTTAAAGGCATGGTATTACAGGGCCTGCCTATAGAAACTGCCTATAGTCACAAAAATTCAGTTACAATCTGTCCTAGAATAGTTGACAATGATGAGCCTGTAGTAATTGCAAAAAAGCACTCTAATTTCTTACATATGAATTAAGTTCATCACTTTAGCGAGTATTCTGGGCACGTACTATGTCCACCACACTATTCTAGGTGCTTGGGATGTATCATTCGATTGGACAATAATTGCTGCCTTTATGGAGTTGATATGCCAGCAGGCTGACACAGAAAACAAAAAAACAAGCATACGAAATAAGTAAAGTATGTATTGTATTAGAAATGATAAGTGCTGTGGAAAAAACAAAAAGTAGATTAAGGAACAGAGGATTAGGAGGAAGGGTATAATTTTAATAGGGCAATCAGGCTAGGCCTCATGGAGAAGGTCATGTCTGGAATGTTATTCCAGGCAGAAGAGATAGTCAGAGAAGGCCCTAAAATGGATACCTGCTTGGTATATTAAAGGAACAGCAAAGAGGATGTCCAGGAGGAAATGAAGAATGAGGTCATGCTGAGCCTTGTACCTTGTAGACTATTGTCAAGTCTTTGACTTTTTTCCCTGAGTGAAACAGGGAACCACTGAGGGAATTTGATGTTATTTATGTTTCAAAAGGATCATCATGGCTGCTGTACTGACTATAAGTATTAAGGACAGAAACAGAGACCAGTTAGGAGGCTGTTGGGATAATCCAGAAGACAAGTGATGGAGGCTTAACCCAAGGTTGTAGCGACAGAGGCAGTAAGAATTGATCCAGCTCTAGATATATTTAGGAGGCAGTGCCAACAGGATTTCCTTATGTAGCAGACATGGAGTATGAGAAAATGAGAGAAGTTAAGGATGACCCCAAAGTTTTTGGCTTGAGCACCTAGGAAAATGAAGTTGCCTTCAAAAGAAAAGGAGAAAACTGAGAGCAAATTTAAGAGGAAAGATATGATGTCCAGATTTGGACATGTTGAGTTTGAGATGCCTAGGAGATACCTAAAAAGAAATGTAAAGTGGGCAGCTGGAGTTATGAATCCGGAGGTTAGGAAAGGTATCTGAGTTGGATGTATAAATTTGTGAGTCTGGACATAAAAATGGTATTTAACACCAGGATACTGGATAAATGAATAATTGTCCACAGAGAAGTGAAGAAGACCAAGTACCAAGTCCTGGGGCACACCAACTTTCTACTCCTTGAAGAAAAGGAGAGGAATTTAAAGAGAGAGGACTGACCAGCGAGGTAGGAAGAAACCTGAGAGAGTGTGGGGTCCTGGAAGCCAAGTGAAGAGAGTGCCTTGAGGAAGAATTAAGTTACTATCTAGCTGTGGGCTAGTAAAGTAGACTTACAAAATGTGAAGCCCACTCATTAAAATCTTGGTAAATAAAATACAGATCATTTATCAGCATGTTCATGAACTCTAGAGTTAGACGTAGATCCAGATCTCAGCTCCATCACTCACCATTTTCAGCTAGTTACTTCATATCTCTGAGCCCTATTTCCCTGATAGTATCTACCTCACAGCTATTCAGTGATAATTCAATAAAATAATTTATGTAGAATCACTGATGAAATGCTTAAACACTTACTATATTACATAATATATAATACAAATAATGTAAATATTAACACAAATCCAAATAATTGTATTATATAATTATATTATGCATTATATTATTCACTATATAATTTTATCATTCACTATATTAAATATTATATTACTTATATTATTTATTATATTACTCATAATTCATGTACTAATTTACTCATTCAATTACCTGTCAAACACTGTTTGGTATTTACTATTTGCCAGGTACAGTCCCAAAAAAACAAGGATAGACAAGACATGGAATTTTCAGTCCTCTAATTTAAAGTACATCAGACTTTGCAACCAATATCATGAAGTTTATTTCTTCACTACTTGTGAGGAATTTGACCAGTGGCTTTACTGCCTATCAAGTAGGTGACCTTGGATAAGTTACTCAAATGCTCTGTTCCTCAGAAAAATGAGACACATTCACTATATTTGCAAGGAGGTTTTTAAGACTAGCAAAGACACAGTAAAGCGTCTAGTAGCTATTATTAAGTACACATTCACAGAAGTGTAGGTCTTATTAGTACTATAAATTCTGTACATTTCTGTCAGAGAACATGGGCTGTTTTGAAGTGAATCATTTATGGTTTTCTCTTTTAAATTGGAAGCTGACAAGCCTTCACAGTAACATAAACAGACACCCTGATAAACAATATTATATTTGTCTGGAATTACTTATACCCTGCCTTGTTTCATAAAGGATTTGAGACAGTATTAAACGAGATTATGGAAAGTGGTAATAACGAGAAAAACAGAGACTTGAAAAAAAAACATATATGCAGAACATCTTTTGCTCTCATAATCTATATAATTTTCTATTATGCTGCTTCAGATTCAGTTCTGAGCTTCCTGGCAGCCAAACCTAAATGGAAATATCATCAGTTAAACAGTCTTCATTATCAAAAAAGAAGATTCTAGCATCTCATAAAAAGTAAAATTTTGCTTAGCATTTAACTCTAAAAGATATCTCTTGGTAGACATTTCATATAGGGCATATGGAGTAACATGGTCTGCAACCTCAATATTTTTGCAACAAATTTAGTTATGAGTTTCATACAAATGTGTATTGTAATACCTTTCAATTAAAACTGTGAATCCTAATGTAAAAAACAATGGAGTAATGATAATTCTGTGACAAGCTAAACCAAGACTGTCCAAATATGTAAGAATTAGACCGCCTGATGCCCCAGAATTACTCTCCAATTTTTCGTGTGCATCTTATGACCCCAATATATTTGCATGCTTGTTTGTTTATAAATTATATATCCATACACACACACACACACACACACACACACACACACACACTATTATATTTATACCAAAGGAGTACCTGTGTGACGCAAATGATTAAGCAATTGGCTACTAACTGAAAGTTTGGCTGTTCGAACACACCCAAATGTGCCTTGGAAGAAAGGCCCGGTGATCTGCTTCCGAAAGGTCACAGCCATGAAAACTCTATGGAGCAGTTATATTCTGCAACACATGGGATCACTGTGAGTCAGAATGACTAGATGGCAACTGGTTGTTTGTTGGTTTGTTTTTTGGAGTTCCTAGAGGAGTAAATGGGCTTTAAACCATCTTCAGTAAGTATCACTTCATCCTCAGACCTTGGCTGAGACCTAGACAGCAGACAAAGGCCCAGTGACTTGTGTTCTGTATCACTGGATCAGGACAGAGGAATATACTTTAGAAACCAAACTAATGTGGGAAGTTTGACATTCTATTAGAAAAATTGTGACATTTACAGAATTTTCACCTGGGTAAACATGCAGGTAGGTACACTCGCAGTAATTCCCAAGGTTACTTTCAGAGAATAACCAGAATTTTTTTCAGGGAGAACTTCTGGTAGACTATCACATAAACAAATGCTTCTTTGAGGTCTCAGTGGTAAACTCTGTTGAAAATATTCTTCCCAAGAATATAACACCAACTTTTTCTTTATGTAAACCCAGAAGCTCATAACTGAGCTGGGCCTGAGTCTCACAAGAAGGAGAACATTCAAGTACTGCGACTCTAGATTTTCATAGAATTTTTTACATTCCAGCTTACAAAGATGTTTCTCTTTGTGGTGTTATACTTTTTTTGTGTGTTTGGTTGGCTTTGTTAGTGTCATTGTTGTTGGTTCCCCCTCGTTTTTAAGAGTTATTGGCCAATTATGATTTTTCTTTAAAGATGTCGTTGATGCTATTGGGGAAATGTCAGAAATAATGAAGAAATATCCTAACATGCAATCCAACTGAAGTCCATCTTTTGAAATGAAAAACACTCATAATGAAAATGAGTTGACAGCTTACTTGATGATATTTACAGCTGGATATGACGTCAATCGGAAGGATAGTACAGATCAATTTTAATGGCAAGCAGCTAAGCACGCTTATTGATCTGGCAGCTTGCTACTCTACAAATGGCAAAGACCATTAATACTAGCACCAGGGCCATGGGAGATGCATAGAACAACAAGCGACTTTGAGCCTTTAAAGAAGGTAATTGAAGACTGCTGGTTTGATAATCACAAGGGAAAGTGTGAATTCATGATTTAACCCCCATACACTACCTCTCAAAGAAAAATTGATCGCCATCCTAGGAGTCATATATCATTGGAGAGAAATTGAATATATTTCATAATTTCCTCTGTAAGCCTTTTGCTTTAAGGGAGGCTCTTTGTTGTCCAGCTAATCCTAAAATAGATTTTAATTTTCTGGAAGAACAAAACCATTTCTGCTAGAGCAGTGTGACCGTGTAGGTGATACATGGATCAAAAGCATGTAAGAATATTCTGCATGCCCCTTGTTTGCGTCTATATTTCCTTTCTACCCTGTAAGGACAATAACATTAGTCTCTCTCTGGAATATAAAAACTGATAAGATCATGTCTACTGAGTGCTGCCAGAAGACATTTATTTTAGGAACTAGTAAAAGTCATCTGCGGTATCCGCATAGTAGTCAATATTACAAATATATATCACTTGAATGTGGCCACTCTGTTGAAACTAAACTTCTTCTAGTCCGGAGGAGATATGAATACCCTGCTGATGGCCAAATAAACTTTTCCTTCAGACATCTCACACTGTATTTTAATATACCTAACGGAGTCTCACCAAATGAATGTTAGGTGGGCTGTCTGCAGTAATGAACTTTCTAACCTCTAGAGATGCAGTACATCTGCTCAGATCAAAATGTGTTGTTTACGAAGCTCCCGCACTCTGGAGACATATGTACAGTACCGATGTGAAAATAACAAGTTTCAAACTCTTCAAATGGTTCTTAGTCAGCTAGTAAGAAAGCATTAATCATTACAACGTGAAATGAATCCTACTGCAAATTTATGTCCTTAGGTGCCATCGAGTCTGTTCTGACTCATAGCAACCTTATGTACAACAGAACAAAACACTGCCTGGTCCTGCACCATCCTCACAATTATTGCTATGTTTGAACCCATTGTTGCAGCCACTGTGGCAGTCCATCTCATTGAGGGTCTTCCTCTTTTTCAATGACCAAGCATCATGTCTTTCTCCAGGGACTGGTCCCTCCTGATAACATGTCCAAAGCACGTGATAACATGTTCTGATAACATGTCCAAAGTCTCACCATCCTCACTTCTAAGGAGCATTCTGGCTGTACTTCTTCCAAGACAGATTTGTTCATTCTTCGGGCAGTCCATTTTATATTCGATATTCTTCACCAACATCATAATTCAAAGGCATCAATTCTTCTTCCATCTTTCTTATTCATTGTCCAGCTTTTGCACGAATATGAGGCAATTGAAAATACCATGGTTTGGTTGCAAATTTACAAAAGGGTCAAATTCTTAGCAACAGTATCTGATGTATAGAGACTCTTACAAAGATAAATTCCAACCCTGAGGAATTTCGTCATTTCCTGCAAAAATCCAAATGGCTCAGTAAAATTAGAGTAGAAAAGAACTAAGTCACAAGTACTTATGACTTCTTGTAATCAGGATTTTTGTTTCTCTTTTCTTAAGGCTGACTGATGGATTAAAAACCATTTTATTGCTTGTTCTTATAGGAAATAAAAAACAATCACTTATTTCACCACCATGCATGTTCTCAATACCTATTGGCTTGAACTCAGTGATGACCTTCATAAAAAACTTGAAGCTACCAAGCTATTTATCAATCTTGGTACTCATTTCCAAAAGTAAAAAGGCAATTCCAAATAGTGTACCTACAATGTCATTACTGCTCTGTTCTTTCCTAATTACCAGTTCTACTTTCCCCCGCTTATTCTTCCTATCACCTTGTTCATTATGGTTATTACTTCAGTCTCTAGCAAAGGTTGGGTGAAAGAAAATTAAATAGTTTCTGTTCTAAATAATCAGATTTTATTAATATTTTCTGGGTGAATAGAAATGGGAAAGGAGGCCTTAACTTATAGTCATTTAACTTATTTCTAGCATTGCTTGCTATAAGGTAATGTATTGTTGGAATATATTAATATTTATTTTGATTAAGAACACTCCAAAAACAAACCCTTACGAAAAATAATCTATTGAGTGGCTAAATGTGTTAGCTCTAACACAGTATCAGAATACGAAATGCAAAATGTTAAAAATGGAGAATCTCGAACAAAGTGAATGTGTCTGTTTCTTGCCCAGATCCCCTTCACTCGGTCGGTGTGAGCTGCTGTGATGGTTGAAGAATTCTCTGTGATCTAATAAGAGCCACCTCCAAAACTGTGGTACAAATGATGCTCGCTGTGGGATCAGCCTGAGGCCCACATCCTTGCTTCCCTCATTTCTCTACCCTCCCCTGCTTCCCTCCTTACCTTTCTCCTGAGAGTTTTTACTCAATAAACAACGTGCACCCAAGTCTCACGCCCTGCGTCTAGGGAACCAGAGCAAGATATCAAGTAAGTACTGACATTCCCAAACACTGGAAAATACATGCTTCTGTGGTCCTTCCTTAATATAGGAAATCTTAGCTACAGTTTTATTTTGTGTTTTCCTTTAATAGACAATGCTGGAACACGTTAGCATAATGAAATGAAACATGGCAAGTGACTGAATAATTGTCCACACCAGAATTCAAATTTCTAACTTGAGAATTTTTAACTTGCTGAGGGTCTTGCCCTTTATACCTGGCCTCTTGCCACCCCCTCCTACCATTTTTCCGGCAATGGCTTTGCTGAGGGTTATTTCCAAACTCAGCCCACACAGACCACGTTTTCCCCCTTCATGCATCCTCTCTCTCCTTCTAGTCACTAGTTTGTATTGCTGTATTATCACTTCTAGATTAAAATATTTTCTGAGGGCAAGGCCTTAAACAGTACCTTACACAGTGGGAAGTATAAAATATTTGTTAGATCCATTCATTAAACCCATTGCTGTCGAGTCGATTCCAACTGCTGACCTTTTGGTTAGCAGACGTAGCTCTTAATCACTATGCCACCAGAGTTTCCAATAATTGAGGCCTAAAAGAGAAAGCAGGAAAGGGATGCTCATTCAGGGATGGTATAACTGGAGTGAAAAGAATGGGAAATCAAACATCCCAATATCAACTCTAAGGTAAGAGACAGAGACTCATCCCCAGTCATTGTCACTGGCTCCAGAGAGGACCAGAGATGACAACATTAAATTACTCATGACTCCTTTTGACCCCAAAGAAGGAATATTTATTTCCCTTCAATTCGCATATGACTAGAACTGAGTTTCCTGGAATTTCTATTAAGAATCCAGATTACATAGCAATAATTTTCAGGTGTGACAGTCTCTGCTAGTAGTAAGCTTCAAAAGAAAGCAGTGCCCTGGGGACGGCAGAAAGGGGACAAGCCATAGGCCAGTCCAGAACTGCAGAGGCTTTGGGACAATTTGAATGGATGTGAACGAAGGACAGAAGGTGTGGTGGGTAGAAACCAGAGCCCAGAAATTCAGGGTTTACGAAATACATATTACCTCACTTTTCTAGAAGTCAGTTTCATTTATCTTTCAAGCCCTACCCCTTGACTCTGCTGAATAAGCATGAAAACATAATCTCTATTTTGGGAGCACCCATTCCCCTTCCTCTAAGTTGGTAGTGTCCCAGGGGAATTAATGACATAGGCTCAGGGTGTCTAGAAAAGACATGTGAGTATGGGGTAGGGAAGGCAGTGAATGGCGGCAGTCACACGGTCCATGGTTGAACTGCCCCCAATCCTGCCCACAGGCTCCTTGGACCAGTGGCTCTCCCTGCAGGACCTTGCTGGGGCAGCTCTGTGAGATGTGTACCGCAGCCATTCCCTTATGTGGTCAGACAGCTGTCTAGGCTATGTGACCCCTTTCTCAGGCGTTACCCTCTCCTTCTCCTCCTCCTGATCCAGAGGAATCTTCTTACCTCAAAACCATTCCCTTTATCTTGCAATTTCACGTGTCTATAGGGCCTCTGGAAACCCTGGTGGTGTAAGTGCTACAGCTGCTGACTGAAAGGCTGGCAGTTCGAATCCACCAGCCGCTCCTTGGAAAACCCATGGGGCAGTTCTACTCTGTCCTGTAGGGTCGCTATGAGTCGGAATCAACTCAGTGGCAATGGGTTTTGGTTTATGGGGCCTCTGGTGCAAATAGGTAATGTGCTCGGGCTGCTAACTAAAAGGTTGGAAGTTTGAGTCCACCCAGAGGCCCCTCAGAAGAAAGCCCGGGTGATCTACTTCCAAAAACTCAAGTCACTGAAAATTCTACGGAGCACAGTTCTACCCTGACATACATGAGTCGCCACGAGTCAGAATTAACTCCACAGCATATCCTCAATTCTTTTTAAGAATCACACTCTCTCCGATCAGAAACACTATTGAGAATCACACAGTTACTCCAGGGTAAGCTGGTTTCACGGTCAGCAAACAGTTGACGTCCCAACTTGAAATTCGGGGAAGTGTGTTCCCATTTAACTGTTCTTACTCTTAAGGTGACCCTCTGTTCCCAGACAGCCTGGTAAAATAATCCCCTTGAATGTCCAGTCATATTATTCTTATATATTAAAAAGGCTATTCATGGTATAAGGAACCCTTGAATGTCCAGTCATATTATTCTTATATTTTAAAAAGTCTATTTGTGGCATGAGGAGTCCTGGTGGCACAGTGGTTAAGCGCTGAGCTGCTAATCAAAAGGTTGGCAGTTGGAACTTACCAGCCACTCCACAGGAGAAAGATGTGGCAGTGTGCTTCCATAAAGATTACAGCCTTGGAAACTCTATGGGGCAGGTCTACTCTGTCCTATAGGGTCACTGTGAGTCAGAATCACCTCCACAGCACACAACAACGTTAATGATATACCCATATATCTATCTTTCTAGCTCGCCCATTACAGAGTGCCTGACAAGTCAATTCCCAACGTTTCCAAAATAAATGAATAAGAATGGGAGAGGGCATTTCTAGCAGAGATTCAGAGGCAAGGAATACGGGCGACACAGTGAAGAGAGAATGGAATAGACACGAGACAACGCGAATACCGGCAAGGTTGGAGTAAAATGAAGTGATAAGTCAGACACAGCGACTTACCAGTAAATCCGTATTAATAGTTCCCCCTGTCAGAAATCCAAAACAACTCTATACTGTAAGAAAAATCCTTTCACTATGTAGGAAACATAATTCTCCATCCATGGAAAAAAAAGAGTTAAAATCTTTTTTCTTTGTATTACTCCAAACTAGTAAAGTTTTTGAGAAATCCTAAGAGATGGAATAGAACCAAGTTGAAAGTCAGTCCCTTTTCTTTTTGATTTATGTGAATGTCTTTTCACAGAGACAGCCATTGAGACAAGTATGTTTTTATGTCAGCTCACGGAGGACTGACCGCAGTCATCGGAAAGACGCGATAATTGATTTCAATAATTAATTCCTGCTTGCCGAAGTCATGTTGCTTACGCACGCCTCCTCAGGCCCCAGTTAAAAGGAACTCAGAGGCAGGAGTGCAGAAACAGCTACATTACTTCGGGGAGTTCAAGTCCCCTAACATACTGTAGATTTGGGAAGAGCTTTTAGGCTCGGGGCTATTTGAAGTTAATTCCTATACAGTCCCCTGCTACCGCCTGTTGTCCGTGATTTTCTAACCAATTCAGAGGAGGGGACAGCCGGTGGAGGGCCAGGCGTCTTTGCCACCATTAATCTCCGCTCTATCAGAAAATCCGTCTTCCAACTCTATCAAAACCTCTCTCTGAAAGGAGAAAGAGAGAGAGCTCTGGAAGGTAGAGAGGAGGGAGAGATCTGGGAGTGGAAAAATCATCAGAGCTGAATGTCAAGAGGAAAACAAAGTAAGCGGGAAATGCTATTTGGGAAGCTAAATGGCTCCTGCTCCCTTTTCATTTAAATGATTTTGAAAACCCAAACCTCTTCCAACCCTAGTCAAAAATGGTAAAATGGAGTCACTTTATGACCCTTTCCAAAGGGTTAAGCAGGCTGTGCTATCTTATATGCCTAACACAAACACAATCCAAAGTGACTCCATATGACAATATTTTACGGCTTCCGCTAAGGTATTTCCAGACCATACACTCTTTAAAAATAATAATAATGTTTTGTATGCCTTCATGCAACTATATGAAGGTAAACCCCAATTCAAACATAATGTTTTGGAATATTTATCATTATAAAAGGCTTTCAAATACCTAGAAACTTTGCAAATTTATCTCTGAAAAATAACTTTAAACCTCCGCCTAGATTGGGTGGATGTCTAGCTCCCTCAGACGCAGAATGTGTCACAACACAGGGTTTTCACTAATCTGGCGATTTACAGCCCCAAACCGATTGTGGTGTCAATGCTTTATTGCTGATGAAGGACTGTAAAGGGAAAATGGAAACGGGCCCTTATTAGCTGTTGGACCACGCTTACGAAGTCATGCCCAGGTCCAAGAACCGACGGCTTGTTATTACCTGGTCCCAGGGTGATAAGGTTCCTGATGTAAAGAACAGATTAAAAGTAAAATGAGACCAGATGTTTTTCCTATTAGATGGATTAAGTCAGACCAAACCTAAAATTAGGAAAACACTCAAGGCTGATTTACTATCAGGCAGTGGCCGGCCGCCGCACTGGGAGCTGTGGCCTGTGGCTGCAGAGCCAGCTCTCCGTTTATTGATGGGGCTGTGGGAGCTGGAAGGCCTCACCCCTGACTGCTCAAAAAATGCTGAACGAGGACTCCAGCCTGGTGATGAAAGCTGCTCTCTGAAGGTGGAACCTCAGTAAAAACAATATTAAAATCTACTTCAAACACAATCGATGGTACAAGGGGCAGAGGAAGGGGGTAAGCTTTTCTATCTGCCTTCATAAAAATATTTCAGGAAGAAATGTACCAAATTACCCAACCAAACCCACTGCCCTCGAGTCGATGCTGACACATAGCGACCCTCTAGCCAGGACAGAATCGAACTACCCCATAGGGTTTTCAAGGCTGTGTCCTGGTGGTACAGTGGTTAAGAGTTCTGCTGTTAACCAAAAGGTCGGCAGTTTGAATCCACCAGCTGCTCCTTGGGAAGCCTATAGGGCAGTTGTATTCTGTCCTGTAGGGTGGTAATGAGTCGGAATGGACTCGACAGCAATGGGTTTGGGTGTTTTATTTTTGGGAGTGGGGCGTGGGAGAGTCTTTACTGAAGCAGACTGCCACATCTTTCTCCTGCGGAGTGGCTGGTGGGTTCCAAACCACCAACCTTTCTTTTAATTAGCAGCCTAGCGCTTAGCCACTGTACTACCAGAGCTCCTTTGTACCAAATTAGCCTAGCTCAAATGATTTTTTTTCCTTAAAATATAATCTTGTTATGAGTAGGAAAATCAACTTCACTGAGTCTCATGGAGACCAAAATCAGACTGTTCAACCCCAAAGTCTTTCTTTGCAAGCTGAGTGCTGAGAGTATCCGATGGAATATTGCTACCTTAAGAGCTGACCAGTTTATTAACCTCTCTGGATAGAAGGAGCAAAACAAGAGTTAACAAAATAAAGAGTCAGGATGTTCAGAAATCCTACTGCGAACCTAGTCCTTGACTATGGCGCAGCAGCTGAATCTAACTCCTTGTCAAGAACCTGACACAAGAAAAGAATTATTTGAAGAGGAGCCCGTTATCTTAAAATATAGGAAGACTTAAAATATGCTTTCTCAGACAGTGGATTAAGTGTAGTACCAAATAACCTTTTGATAAGTGCATCCTTAAAATAGTCTTCCTCAAACAATAATTTTATTCCTCATTTTGCTAGGCGGTTCCTACCTTAGGAGCTTTTCGGTATCTTTAAGTTGCTTTTGTTCTTGCTTATTTTGTTTGTACTTGTTTTGTATCCTCAGAGCAGGTTTCAATGTAATGGAAAGGCTATGTGGATAAAAATCCAGATGTGGATTGGAACTCCTGAGCTATCACTTAATAACTGCGACCCTAGGTATGGCACATCAACTCTCTGAGCTTCCGTTTCCTTATTTGCAAGAGTGAGGTCAGATGAGCATGTCAGGAGGATGAAAAGGATGAGATGAGATGAGATAAAGCCTGCGAAGCTCAGGGCTGGAGTGTAGGAGCTCGGTAAGTCTGTACCAATCATCTGCCTGCCTGCTTCCTCTACATGTGCAGTATCACCCTAGTTGTCGGGATTTAAAATTGAGCCCCTAAAAAGTTCGCCTAAGATCACAAAATCAGTCACAAAGCTAGCAAGAAAGCAAACGTCGAGTCTCCTCCAAGTCCATTCCCTCAGTCAGGGAACTGACTCTCCTGCTTTTGCAGAGCATGCTGATGAATTTCCAAATTTAAATTTTGTTAAGCCGCAAAAATCTCTACAAGATTAAATAACTGTTACTTTTTGCTGGGCAGGACTGAGTTATGGCAGACTCTGTGGGTGTGTGGTGTGATGGTTAAGACTGTGTATCATCTCGGCGGGGGTATGAGTCTCAGTGTTTTGTCAGTTGTATAATGTGATCACTTCCCTGTTGAGATTTGATAAGTGATCACCCCCATGATGGGATCTGCTTTGAGTAGCTGATCAGTTGAAAGGGAGTTTTCTTGGGCGTGTGGCCTGCATCAAGTGTGGGCAAACGTTCTGGCAGGGCTCTGGGGCTTTTGCTCACTCTGGCTCCTGCAGCTTGCTCCTGTTTGTCTGACCTCTGGTTCTTGGGACTTGAGCTAGCAGCTTACCTGCAGTCTTGCCTGCTGATCTTGGGATTCATAGATCTTCACAGCCTGTGAGCAAGAGACCTGCTCTCCGACCTGCTGATCTTGGGCTCTGCCAGCCCCTGCAGGTATGTGAATCAGGAGAAGCCTCTATCTTGACCCACAGACTGGGGATGCTACAGCCTCTACAACCACGTGAGCCATTTTCTTGATATAAATCTTTCTCTATATATATATTGATATGCTTTCCTGGTTTTGCTTCTCTAGAGAACCCAGACTAAGACACATGGCTTAGCCTAGAGCCAGAACCAGGTGTCATAGGCAATCAAACCAAAACTGAAATCAAACCTGTTACCATCGGGTCGATTCTGACTCATGGCGACCACATGTGTATCAGAGCAGAACTGTGCTCTATAGGTTTTTTTTATAATTTATTTTATTTTTTGTTGTTGTTGTTGAGAATATACACAGGTGGATATATACCAAGGCAACAGTTTCTACATGTACAAGTCAGTGATATTGATTACATTCTTCAAGTTTTACAACCATTCTAACCCAGTTTTTCTGAGTTGTTCCTCCTCCGTAACATAAACTCAATGCCTCCTAAGTTGCCTATCTAATATTTGAAGTTGTTGTTGTGAGTTTGGTCCCATATAGCTAGTTCATAAAAGAACGTAATGTTCAGGGCCACCATTCTTTACTAGTTAAGCTAGACTATCGTTTGGTTTTGAGATGACTTCAGGGGATATTTTTGTTTAAGGCTTAATGATTATCTCGACACAATAGTTTTGGGGGTTCATTCAGCCTCCATGGCTCCAGAAAGGCTGGATTCCATGAGAATTTGAAATTCTGTTCTGCATTTTCCCTCTTTTGATAAGGGTTCTTCTATAGAATCTTTGCTCAAAATGTTCAGTAATGATAGCCAGGCACCATCCAGTTCTTCTGGTCTCATGGCCAAGGAAGCAGTTGTTCATGGAGGCAAGTAGCCACACATCCATTTCCTCCTCCTATTTCTGATTCTCCTTCCTCTGTTGGTCTAGGTGAATAGAGACCAATTGTTGGATTTGGATGGCCAATTGCAAGGTTTTAAGACCCAGGCACTACACAACAATCTACGCAGTAGAACAGAAGCACTAAATACGTTATTAGACCAAATAACTGGGATATTCCATGACACCATGACCCTAAACCTCCAAACCAAGGAACCGAATCCCATGAGGTGTTTGTGGATGGCTTTAACAAACAGAATTTTACTTTCTCACAGTTTAGAAGGCTTGAAGTCTGAATTCAAGGTGCCAGCTCTAGGGGAAAGCTTTCTGTCTCTGTCGGCTCTGGGGAAAGGTCCTTATTCCTTAGCTCCTTGGTGATCTTCAAGTGTCATGGAGTCTATCTTCTCCCATCTCTCCTCTGCTTGCTTGTTTAATCTCTTTTATATCTGAAAAGAGATTGACTCAAGATACATTCTACATGAATCCTGGCTCATTAACATAACAAAGATAACACATTCCCAAATGGGGTTATAACCACAGGCATAGAGATTAGGACTTACAGCACATATTTTGGGGGTACATAATTCAATCCATAACACAGCCTCAGCAGCTACTCTTTTTTTTTCTTCTGTCATTGTTGTAAATATATCACACTACTTTTGCCAATTCAACTTTTTGCCGGTGTATGACAGAAGTTACATTAATCAGTCGTGCAACTCAACCCTTAATCAATGTGACTAGAAGTAGATCATCAGGACTTTCTTCCTAGGCATCTCTGGGTGGACTCCAACCATCAACCTTTCTGTTAGCAGCTAAACACATGAACCATTTGTACCACCCAGGGACTCAAGAAGGTCCCAATTGCATATTGGTAGGAAAGCAGGGGGTATAGCCAAGCCCCAGGATAAAACGGATAACCAAAAGAGAAGGGGTACATGGTGAGAGCCTAGATGCATAGCTGGACCGAGAAGACAGGAAGGCAGGTGAGGGGTACAGTTATGGCTTCCAGGAAGTCAAGCCAGGTCAAAAATCAAATTTTTGACATTGACAAGAAGGAAAATCTCTCTCTCTCACACACACACACACACACACACACAAACACACAAACAAGGTGATGGCATGGGCACTTCCATTGGCTTTTTTTGCCTTATAGGCATGAGGCAGCTTCAGATAGCAATCTCTATAGGTAAAGTGCAATGATGAAACATGTACTAGACTGCAACTTTTAAACAGACATTTGGGAAATCTGCTGTTTGTATTCATAAGCTGTTCACTGTTCACTGGAAAAATATTACTTTTATAGGAACTAATGGTCACCACCTAATTTATGGCTCATATTGTCTCAAAAATATTGCTCTTCTATTTCTTGTGGCTGAGAGGACACATAAGAAATTATAGTGCAGCAAAAAAAAAAAAAAAAAAAGTATTTGTTGTACCTGAACATGTTAGTTTGGGCCTCATCTAGGCTGTACCAACGATGAGGTACGCCATTTTGAAGCATTTGACCTTATAAATTATTTTCATTTATAGAATGTCAGAAATGTCTGTTCTAACATGGTAGACTATATTTCAAAAAAGACCTGGTTAATGGATGGTTTGAGAGTGGCAGGAGCATGTAGTAAATATAATAAACTTAATAATTAAATTTAAATTTAATAGAATCATATCCTGGTGATGTTGTCATTTAATGAAACTGGAATTTGTTTGTCTTTTCAGCTTAGTTCTTCATATTTTATGTGATTCCACAGGCTTTGGGAAAGGATATCCAATTCTTCACTCTTTGAAAAGAGGGGATCTGTCATAAGACACCCCAAGTTAGAGTCAACGTATAGTAAAAGCATCAGTAATTTGTGATCTTACTTGTACTTAATATTTCCTTCTTAGGTCTAGGAGTTACAGCAGAATTATGTAGCGTTTTCTAGCTAATCAAGTTAAGTGCAAATTTATGTCTACTGTCAAGACAGTTAATCCAGCTTTCTACTATGGTATATACAAATGTACTTGTTGAATGTGAGGTGAAGGTAAGGGGGTTGGAGAGATATACACCATGTTTTTACATGTCATCACTCAAAAACTACAGTCTCTGTGAGGGGCAGAGTTACCCCATTGCTAAAAGAACTGCTCTTTAGTTTAGTTACAACTGAATGTTTCTACAAATAGCCTCCCCAACTATCACATACCTATGAAGAGCACTGCAGATCGGTTCTTTCACAAACCATGTTCTCAGTAAATGGATACTCAGTCAGCAATGCTGGTTAGTTCATGGTTTGACATAGACCAGCTCTAAATATCATAGCCACCTTTCTAATTTCTTGAGGTATCAGTGTATATCTAGATCTGAAACAACTCTTTACAGAAAATCGACAATTAATGGATTGTGTTGTGAGGACAGATTCTTTTCACTAAGATTGAGTGTAGTCCTATATCTATCTTTAGAAGTCCCTGCTGGGTGGCATAAATGATTCAAGTGCTTGGCTGCTAACCAAAAGATTAACAGTTCCAGTCCACCCAGAATGGTCTCAGAAGAAAAGCCTGGTGATCGACTTCGAAAAATCAGCCACTGAAAATCCTATGGAGCACAATTCTTCTCTGACACACATGGGATGCCATGAGTTGGAAGATGACAACTGGTTTGTTTTTGTTTTTTAAATCTACCTATAGAACTAAATCTTTCCCATAGACAAAACATGTTTGGTATCAATGTTTATAAAAATTCCAAATTACGTATCAACTTTTATAGAATGTGTATGTTTTGTTGTTGTGGTTCTTTTGTACAACTGTTGCTATAGTAATCACAAGACAGAATGCGATCTTAAGAACTACCCAAACGTCCCCCTGCCTCTAGACATGACTATACTTAAACCAGAAATATGGCTGTTTACGCTGTTCTTTAAAACCTCAAAGGAAGCATGTAGTCATCAGATTATCATGGTAACTATGCAACATATGTGAGTAATATGTACAACTGCCTTTTTATGGCTACTGCATTAAGAATATTTCCATTTTAAATTCTATTCAAATGTAAGTGTGAATTCACTGTTAACCAGATACATAACCTATGTAACTCAAAGAGGAATAGAGTGTCAAAGAATGAAAATTGTCCTACATGAAAATTTTGCTATATTACTTTGGCAGTATTAAACTGCTAAATTAATAAAACAGGTGTAATTCTCTTTATGCAATAAAATATTCCTGAAAATGTCTACAAAGTGAATCATATTGAAAGCTTTCTGTTTAAAGGAATCATGTGGTAAAATCTTTAATAAAATAATCTTTTTCATGAATGAATTCAAGCATATATTCAACTAAACTGGCACTTATCTGTTTCAAGTTTATTTTAACATTCAAGTTCACTGTCACACCATATTGTATTGAGCCCTCTTCTATTGGGCCAACTGGAAGTCACATTTCCGGCTTGATACCTTTTATTACTGGGTTGTTTTTGAAATGATTTGTTTCTCAAAAGGTGTAACATCATACAGTACAAAATTTTTAAGTATAAATAGGAAAATAATGAAAAGTAAGTCATCCTCTCACCCCTATTTCTCAGCCACCTAGTTCCCCTCCCCAGAGGCAACAACTTATTAACAGTTTCTTATGTATTATTCCCAGGAGATTTTATGCAACATACAGGCAAATTTATGATACATGTATATATATCATAAATACATACACTATTTGGGATTTTCTTTTTCCACTCAATCTATCAGGCAGATTATTTCATATCGGAATGTATTGTTTTATGTCTGCATGGAGCAAAGACAAGTGTCCCTTGGAATATCCTATGAGATCAATTACCATGGACAATGTCTTAAGTGTGAAAGTGCAGTGCTGGTGACAGTGGTCATGTTGTTCTCTTCTTATCAATCTCTTGAACCTTGATAAGGGAACCAGAAGATGACTTTTGATTTTTAAGCGGTGATGTCATCCTGAAGCCTTGGTGAAGATAACATACGTAAGTACTCCCCCCTTGATTTTTTTGCCATAGTAAACTTCAGCTGGGACAGTGCTGATGGGAAATATAGGAAACGGGTGATAGCAAAAGCACAATTTAAAAATCAACATGGACATGTCCATCAAATAAACATGGAGGCAATTAGTCATGGCACCAAAAACAAAGCAATCCAAATCTCCATGCTGTAGGTTACCACTAAAAATGGAGCTATTTTAGTCTGGTTTTGTCCAGTGGTTGGAATGATGAGGACAGTTATCATTTCAGAGCCACATCTCTAAGAATGCTCCCTCAAAGGAGCACAAGACCATGATCAACCAAGCGGTAAAGACCTCAAGTATATATATTAGAGCAGGCTAAAATAGAGAGGGGAAAAGCAAAAGCAAATAGAGAAAATGGCTGGAATAAAATATGTTGTTTATTTCTTGATCGCGTAAGAGAATGAGGCAAGTATTCTAGTTAGCTGGTAGTTTCCAACCACCTGATGATTTAAGGCCCCAGGCTCCTTCAACTGGTGGCTCCACAGTCCCCTAAATGCTCCTGGTTATTTGTATGCAGCCAGCAGAAAAGGGAAAGAAAGCATAGAGGAGGTATACCTGCTTGGATTTGGCCAAGAAAAGACATAGGTTACGTCCACTTAATTTTCATTTGCTATAATCCAAACAGATGGCTTCACTTACTGCAAGGGAAGATGGGAAATGTATTCCCACTGGGTGACTGGGAAGAAAAGAAAAACATAGATTTTGGTAAGCAACTAGCAGCCTCTGCCTCAGAAGACAATGAGTCTCTACCAAGCAAGATACCAAGGCTTTAGATGGTAATCTGCAAAACCCAATGGAAATAACACTAAATAATGCTTGGAGGCTGATCAACTTGGGATGCAAAGAGAAGTGACAAGTATACTTTCAATGAACAAGTAAACCAATAAGAATGTTTCTATCCTAAGTAATTGCAGCGGGCAAATTTGCTGCAAAAGACCTCTTTAAAGTGCTACAAAGCAAAGATATCACTTTGAGAACTAAGGTGTGCCTGACCCAAACCATGATATTTTCAATTACCTCATATGCATATGAAAGCTGGGCAATGAATAAGGAAGACTGAAGAAGACTTGATGCCTTTCAACTATGGTGTTGGCAAAGAATATTGAACATACTATGGACTTCCAGAAGAACGAACAAATCTGTCTTGGAAGAAGTACAGCCAGAATGCTCCTTAGAAGTGAGAATGGCAAGATTTTGTCTTATATACTTTGGACATGTTATCATGAGTGCCTGGAGAAGGACATCATGCTTGGTAAAGCAGAGGGTAGGTGAGAAAGAGGAAGATCCTCAATGAGATGGATTGATACAGTGGCTGAAACAATGGGCTTAAACATAGCAACGATTGTGGGGATAGTGCAGGACCGGGCAGTGTTTCATTCTGTTGTACACAGGGTCATTATGAGTTGGAACTAACTCGACGGCACCTAACAAAAACAACTCCAAGTAATGAGTAGCTCATCCAGATTGAGCAGCACAGTGAGGCTAGTCACCCCAAACACATCTAACGGGGCCACCAAATAGCCCCAGAAGCTATTTAAGTACTAATAATAACTGCCTCTATGGTGCAGTGAGGTCAAGTTCTATGATATAAGGAAAAGCTCTCGTCCTATAACCCTGGTTACTGTCTATAAGATGAGTTAACACAAGGGCCAATAAAAAAGATACATACCAATGCTTAATACATTTAGCCGTGTGTCCACTTTTCAAACAGCTACATCAATATGGGATATCATGTTTCCTTCACAAAAGCTGATGCAGAGGAGACCAGGGACCATTGAAATATTCATTTGTTGTCTAACTTTTCTAAGGACCTGAGGAATTTCATCCTTTCAAAAAGTTTCTGGTGAAACTTCTAAAGTTTAGAGAGAGTATCTCTTCAGACCCCAGTATCCGGCCCCAGGTCTAAGAAGAAAGCATCTGGGAATAGGGCTCACTCTGTATCAGCGCGACTATCAAGTTGATGTATGAACAAGTTGTTTCTCTAATGGAGAAGAGCACACCCAGGAGCTGCAGAACTCGACCAGCATGACCATCTACCACACGGCAGTTCATTTCAGCCAGAAGATGGTGGGGGCCTCCAAGGAAGGCCCAGAACTCAGTAGAAACATGGGAATTTGCTGACATTTCTAGGTGAACCAAAACCAAAACCAAACCCATTGCCATCAAGTAAATTCCAACTCATAGCAACCCTATAGGACAGTGTAGAATGGTTCCATAGGGTTTCCAAGCAACAGCTGGTGGATTCAAACCTTTTTGGTTAGCAGCCAAGTTCTTAACCACTGTACCACCAGGGCTCCTCTAGGTGAATCAAAAACAAACAAACACCTGTTGCTGTCAATTCTGACCCATAGTGACCCTATAGGACAGAGTAGAATTGCCCCCATAGGGTTTCCAAGGAGTGGCTGGTGGATTCAAACTGCTAACCTTTTGGTTAGCAGCCATAGCTCTTAACCACTGTGCCAGCAGGGCTCCTCTAGGTGAATAGCAGCCAAA
>NW_004444012.1:3544498-3559442 GCF_000243295.1 Trichechus manatus latirostris | reverse complement strand
GGATTCAAACTGCTAACCTTTTGGTTAGCAGCCATAGCTCTTAACCACTGTGCCAGCAGGGCTCCTCTAGGTGAATAGCAGCCAAAAAATCTTTAGAAAGTATCAAAGAAGGATGAACAAAATCCCTGGGTTTACACTCATGTCCTAATCAGATGTGCTCTGCTCCTTTCACCAGTTCTCTCTCCAACACCTTTTGAACAGCCTAACCAGAGTCCTCTGTAATGCTAGATGGGTATCTATCTCCATCAGATAAGCCAGGCCAGGAGACTACATGGTCCTTGTCCCCTTCACCAGACTGCATCATGCCACTTTGCTTTCTAATCCATGCTGGACCAGCCTGACTCAGGCCAAACCCACATGGCATGAGTTCTCTGTATTTTCCATTCTCAGCATTGTGGATAATAAAATGAAGCTGAGAAAGAGAGAGACAGGGAGAGAGAGAGATTTTACTCCCTTTAAAGCATGGAAGTGAAGTTTTAAAAAGCAGGCAATAAAGAAGAGATCACACAGCTCCCACTCATTGACTCTAGGGGCAAAAGACTCTATCCATATAATATATCCTTTCCCATACTCCAGTTCTAAATATATGCACAATATTGTTTGACTAATTGGACATGAACGATAAAAATCAGTCAAAGAAACAGTGTAATCCATCAAACCACCAGCTTGACTTCTCTGGATTGATTTGATCATTCAAAATCACTTAATGCATGTGGATAGAAATTTTAAAAAACACAGACTTCCAATTCCAAATCGTGGCTGTAGGGAGATGAAAAGAGAGTCATCTCCTCACTTACAACAAGTAAAAACCTGAACAAACTGCAAATTAATGACTTTTCTTGAACCCATCAGAGCACTGACGATGTGGGGCAGGCAATTAAACCCAAACCTATAGAGAAACAGACGCCTGCAGGGAGAAACAGGACCAGAGTTTTTGCTTACCTGGGATAGATAACTAGAAACACCATACAACCTTCAAAGAACATAAAACTAGAAACTTTTAAACAAATTGCTGAAGACCTATTGTGTTGTGGGCTGCTGTGAGAGTGCAAAGCCCCTGGGGGCCACAGACAGAATTCACACTTTCTTGCTGGCTTTTCCTCTAGGAAGCCCACCAGGTGCTCACAAGAAAGGTTGAAAAGAATTCTGAGAAAGCTTGTCCCATGGTGCTCAACGGGGGAGAAAAACAAAAGCTATTGTGACCACGACCTCATCTAGCCCGAGACCGGAAGAACTAGATGGTGCCCAGCTACCACTACTGACCGTTCTGACCAGGAATACAACAGAAAGTCCCAGACAGAAAGGGAGAAAAATACAGAATAAAACTCAAATTCCTAAAAAAGCCCAGACTTACTGGACCAATAGAGACTAGAACAAACCCCAAGACTATCACCATAATATACCCTCTGAACTTGGAACTGAAGCCATTCCTGGTGGTTACCTTTCATCCAAACAATAGATTGGCTTATAAAATGAACAATATCACCCGTGGTATCTGCTCCCTTAAATAATCAACTATATAAGACCAAAAGACATTTACCCTAAAACAAAATGAGAAGTTAAGGAGGGGCAGGGAAGCTAGATTAATGGAAACACAACAAAAAGAATGGAAATAATGAGAATTGTTGACACATAGTGAAAAATGTATCCAATGTCATGGAACTAGTTGTATAAAAATTGCTAAATAGGAACCTAATTTACTATGTAAACTTTCACCTAAAATACAATAAAATATCTTTAAAACAAATAAATACCATTGTGATTATTCTTTTGCCTTTGGGCCAATTCTGTAACTCCATGTGTTACAGACTAGAACTGTCCCAAAGGATTTTCTTGGCTGGAATATTTACGAACACCAAAAAAGAATTGACACATTTGCATTAAGGTGTTGACAAAGAGTATTGGATATGCCATGGACTACCAGAAGAACAAACAAATCCGTCTTGGAAGAAGTAAAGCCAGAATGCTCCTTAGAAGCAAGGATGGTGAGACTTCATCTCACTTACTTTGTACATGTCTAGGAGGGACCAGTCCCTGGAGAAGGACATCATGCTTGGTAAAGTAGAGGATCAGAGAAAAAGAGGAAGACCCTCAAAAAGATGGATTGACAGTGGCTGCAACAATGGGCTCAAATATACCCATTGTTGGTGTGTAAGGATCCCATAGGACTGGGCAATATTGTGTTTTGTTATACATGGGATAGCTATGAGTTGGAAATGACTCAACGGCACCTAGTAACAACAACAATCCTTACAAAGGTAGTTCATCAGGCCATCCTTCTGCAGTGCTGCTGGGTGGGTTGAAATCACCCGCCTTTAGGTTAGCAGTGGATCACAAACCACTTGAACCATGAGGGCTCCTTAAATTAAAAATAAAAGAATAAAATTTTCAAGGAAACAATTACACAACAGCAAAAGAAATTTAAAAAAATAAAGGATCAGGAAGAATTCAGAAAAAATGGAAAATAAAATGTCACAGCAATAAACATCACATTAGAAAAACAAAAATAAATAAATACAATGTGACTGAAAACAAAGTCAGAGACATAAAGGAGAACTTTGACAAAGACGACACCCACCAAAATTTTAATGGCTGCATGTGGCTGGCGCAGTGGACTGGAATTTGCTGAAGCCCAAAATCCAGAGCTTGTCCTCTCACACACCAATTCCCCCACCCTCTGGGCATTTTCCAAGTAAGGAGTGCTACATAAAATCTGAGACTTGGCTGGAAAGCAAAGGTAGATCTTGCAATCTTGTTGTTCTTAAATCACAAAGCCCTCCTAGAGGTAGAGTTACCACTTTCAAGACATTTAAACTAGCAGTGAACTAAAACTAACTAAAGCTGTAAATGAGCCCCAACCAGCTCAACTTCTGATTAAACTGAAAAGACTATCCCCTTATCCTAGCTGTTGGGCAAGGGTGTTACAAATGGACACAAGGAAACTTTGGGTGTGATGGGTATATTCATTATCTTTAACACCGTGATGGTTTCACAGATGTAAACATATGTCAAAACTTAACAAATTGTACACTTTAAATATGTGCAGTTTATTGTATGTCAATTATACTTCAATAAACCAAAAACCAAACCAAACCCACCGCTGTCAAGTCGATTCTGACACACAGCAACCCTGTAGGATAGAGCAGAACTGCCACACGGGGTTTCCAAGGAGTGGCTGGTGGTTTCAAACCACCGACCTTTTGGTTAGCAGCCAAGCTCTTAACTACTGTGCCACCAGAGCTCCAAAATCTCAATAAAGGAGTTAAAAAAAAAGCCTCTGTGAAACTCTTCCCAAATCCATCTCCCCTTAAAAACAAAAGCCTTAATCTGCAAGGGGAAGGACATTGAAACTGAAACCTTAAGGCACTGGTACAAATCCACTGCAACTAATGTAGGAGACATGAAGGGAGGAGGGGAGAAAAGCTCTATTCCTGATGGAGGTGTATGAATATATGCTAAGCCCAACATTATATCTGAGCCTCCCTAAGATTGCAACTTAATCAGAACATCACAATATCCCCCTACTCCACCCACCACGCTAAAAAGCATAGAGGAAAAAATAACAATGGAATACAGATAGGAGAGTTCCAGGAGACAGATTGTCTCTGGGGAGTAGCATAAAGGGAAAACCCAAAGTCAAGAGTGCAAAAAAAAAGACAAGCAATCACATAGAGGAATTTGATACATTCAGGGTAACCATAGTAATAACAAATTCCATGCCCAGCCCGAAGCCTGACTAGATTAACAGAAACACTCACACTATAGGCCTATTAGGAGGAACGGCACTCTCATCTCTAAGCATAAAAAAATATTTACCTTAGTATCTACCATCTTATATAATATGTCCAGCTTTCAACAAAAAATTATGAGCCATAAAAAGGGCAATAAAAAAACAAAGAACACAAAGCAATTATCAGAACCAGACTTGGAAATGACCAGATATTGGAACTATCAGACAGGGAATACAAAATAACTATGATTAATGTGTTAAGAGCTCTGATGGAAAAGGTAGACAACATGCAATACCAGATAGGTAATTTCATCAAAGAGATGGACACTAAGAATCAAGTAATAGTGCTAGAAATCAAAACCACAGTAACATAAAGAATTCCTTCAATAGGGTCAAAAATAGACTCAACACGACGGTCAAAGAAAGAATTAAAGAACTTGAAGATACATCAATAGAAATTACCCAAATGAAAATAAATGCAAAGAGAAAAAAAGTGAAGGAACAAACAAACAAAAAATAGAACTTGGAGTCCACAGAACTCCAAGTTCTGTGGGATTATTTAAAACAGTCTATAATATGCATAGTTGAAATCCTAGACTAGACTAGACAGAATAGAGAAAAAAATAAATATTGGCCTAGAGTTATCCAAAATTAGTGACAGATATTAAATCGCAGAGAACACCAGGCAGTATAAATTATAAACACACACACACACACACACAATACCCACACACACCATTTAAAATAACATCAGAAATAAATCAATAAAGTACCTAAGTAGAAATCAAGAAAAGTATGTTCACTATATGTTGGCTAAAAACTAAAACATAATGATGAAAGCAATCAAAGATATCTATATAAATGGAGAGACATATGGTGTTCATGGATTGGAAGACTCATTATTGTTAAGATGTCAGTTCTCCTCCATTTCAATCTATAGACTAGATAGAATCTCAATCAAAATATTAGCAAGCTATTTTATAGATATCGATAAGCTGATTTCAAAAATTTATATGGAAAGACAAAGGAACTAATAGAGGACTGATACTACCTGATTTCAAGACTTACTATAAAACTACAGTAATCAAGAAATGTGGTATTTGTGAAAGGACAAATGTGTAAATCATTAAAACAGAATAGAGAGCCCAGAAATATGCCCACACAAATATGTTGTTGTGTTGTTAGGTGCTTTTGAGCCAGTTCTGACTCACAGCAACCCTAAGTACAACAAATATGGTCAAATAATTTTTGACAAAGGTGCAAAAGCAATTCAATGGAGAGAGAATAGTCTTTTTAACCCACTCTGAAACAGCTGAACATCCGTATGTCTCTGTGATGGTTAAGATTGTGTGTCAGCTTGGCTGGGCCATGGTTCTCGGTGGTTTGGCAGTCATATACTGTTATGATCATTTCCATGATGGGATCTGCTGTGAGTAGCCAATCAGTTAAAAGGGAATTTCTTTGGACATGTGGCCTGTATCGAATATAAGTAGACATGCTGGCAAGGCTCACGGGCTTTTATTCACTCTAGATCCTGTAGCTGGCTCCTGTTCATCTCATCTCTGGTTCTCGGGACATGAGCTAGCAACTTACCTACCATCTTACCTGCCAGTCTTGGGATTTGTTGATCTTCGCAGCCTGTGAGCAATAGCACTGCTCTCTGACCTGCCAATCTTGGGTCCACCAGCCCCTGCAGCTACATGAATCAGGAGAAGCCTCCAGTCTGACCCATGAACTTGGGACATTCCAGTCTCTACCACTGTGTGAACCATTTCCTTGAAATAAATCTCTCTCTATATATATGTTTATATGCTTTACTGGTTTTGCTTCTCTAGAGACCTCAGCCTAAGACAGCCTCCCCCACAAAAAGAACCTCAACACGTGCTACATATCTTACACACAATTTAGCTTAAAATAGACCATATACCTAAATATACAACATAAAACTTTAAAACTTATAAAAGAAAACATAAGAGAAAATTTGAGTAACATTGGGTTAGGTGATGAATTTATCGATGATACAACAGCAAAAGCACAGTCTATAAAAGAAAAAAATTGATATATTGGACTTTATAAAAATTTAAATCCTTTGCTCACAGAAAACACTGGTCAGAGAATGAAAGTACAAGCCACATGTTAGGAGAAAATATTCGCAAATTAAATATTTGAAAAAGGATTTGTATCCAGAATATAGGAACGCTTGAAAATGAACAATAAGAAAATAAACAATCCGATAAAAAAATTACCTAAAAATCTCAATGGACATTTTATCAAAAGATATATACAGATGGCAAATAATCATATGAAAAGATGTTCAAAATCATGTGTCACTAGTAAAATTAAAATCACAATGAGATACTATTGCACAGTTACTAGAACGACTAAAAGTGAAAAAAAAAAAAAAAAAACGACCATACTAAACGCTGAACAACATTAAGAGAAACTGGAACTCTCATTCGCTGTTGGTAGGAAGGTAAAATTTAACAATAACTTTGGAAAATGTACAATTATCATACGACCCAGCAATTCCAATCCTTGGTATCTACCCAAGAGAACTGAAAACTAATGATCACACAAAACCATGCACATAAACATGTATAGTAGCTTTATTCATAATCACCAAAAACTGGAAGCAATCAAGATGCCCTACAACGGGTTAATAGATAAAGAAACTGTAGTATAGCTACACGATGGAAGACTATTAGGTCCTGAACAGGAACAAGCTATTGATTCATGTAACCAGGATGAATCCTAAACACATTTTGTGAAAGAAAGCAGACCCAAAAGGCTATAATAGTGTATGATTTCATTTATATAACACGATGGTAAATGCAAAACTATAGGGATCGAAAATGTATTTCCCAGGCCTTAGTGGAGGAGCCACATAGGGGAGTTTAGGGTAATCAAACTGTTTATTATGGTGGTCGGTACTTGACTCTAAACATTTGTCAAAACCCATAGAACTGTATATCACTTTATTCAAATTTTAGAAAAAAAATCAATCAGCATGTCAAGGAATTCCAAGACGAAATACACCCCTAAAAATAACCCACTGCCGTGGAGTTAATTCCAACTCATACTGACCCTGCAGGACAGAGTGGAACCGCCCCATAGGGTTTCCAAGACTATAATCTTTATGGAAGCAGACTGCCACATCTTTCTCCTACAGAAGGGCTGGTGGGTTCTAACCTTTTGGTTAGCAGCCAAGCGCTCAACCACTGTGCCACCAGCGCTCCTCAAGATGAAATACAGAATGTGACAAATGAATCTAACTACATTACAAATCTATGACATAACCTCGCTGGAGGAGTGGGGGGAGGGAGGAACAGGAGCTGACCAAAATAACTTTAGACAATGACGTTTTTTACTTGACAAGGCTAAAGAAGCCATGGTGGTGCCGTGGTTAATAACTCGGCTGCTAACCGACAGTTCAATTCCACCAGCCGCTCCTTGGAAACCCTATGGGGCAGTTCTACTCTGTCCTATAGGGTCGCTATGACTTGGAATTGACTTGATCACAACGGATTTGGTTTTGCTTTTTGTTTTTTGGGTTCTTTTTTGGGGAGGGGGTAAAAGCAAAGACAAAAAGAACTGCACATAAACACTGTCTTAGTCGATAAATTTCTTTTTCTCACAGGGAAGCATGTTAGCAATTCTGAGACTACACATATACTAGGCTTGAACAAATAAGTAAATAAATTGTAGCTAATGGGAGCCTAGTTTCTTACTGTCAGAGAAAGAAACTGCAATCATACAAGAGAGGGGAAGATTAGAACGAGCCCTGTTGTGCTGAAATAGAGTCACAGACAGCAGTGTGAACTCATGTTTATTTTAATATGTAAACAGATAGGTACAGAAATAAGTATAGATGTGTGTGTATATACAGGGTAGTAGTATACGTATATATATTTCCTAGCCCTGTCCACTGAAGCAGGGCCTAGATCCTACACCCCAGTAGCAATGAGCATATCCAGCACCCAGACTTGTTTTCTAAATATCATTCTCTAATAATAACAGGGCTCCTTGGAGAAATGGCTGATCCTAATGCTGCGGCAGGGGAAATTCAAGACGAGTCTGGAACATCTTTTTGTGCCAGAAAATAAGGAAATACTCAAAAATCAAACAACAAAAGTAGATGTGGGCATGTCCAACAGGCACAGGAACCAACCCAAAAGAGCTTCCAATGACCAAAGCTGTTTGTGTTTGAGTAACAAAATTAATAACAATAGCATTTGGTTATAATCCAAGAATAAAATAAACATCCATGAGTTTGTGCTGATGTAAGTAAATGAGTAAATAAATAAATGGGGAAGAAGGAACAAATCTTCCATACAAAAGAAATCCAAATAATATATGTAGATATTTCTCCCTGCAGGAGGTGAAGCTTAATTTTCCTCCTCTTGACTGTGGGTTGGACCTAGTGACTCACGGCTGGCGATCAGAGTTTGGAAGACTATCTTTACAGTAGTGAAACCACAGATAGCACATCAGATACCACATCAACCAAGTGATCAAATGTTTTAACATCACCAGTGGTAAGTAACGTTGGTATCGTGTGCTCTGACGTACTGAGATGAAAAGGGCATTTCAGCTCGATGTTATTCTTCCAAAACATCCATAACCCCCGTCTAATCATGAGGAACCATCAGACAAATCTAAAGTGAGGGACATTCTACAAAACATCTGACCAGTACTCCTCAAAACCGTCAAGGTCATGAAAAACAAAGAAATACTGAGAAACTACCGTGAGGATGCAACACGGTACATACAACATGGTACCCTGCATTTGATCACGGAACAGGGAAAGGACACGGTGAATTCTAAATAAAGTCTGTTAATGATACTGAACTAATACTGAATTGTTAAATTCGACAAATGCACCATGAGTACGTAAGAAGTTACCAGGAGGTGAAACTGGGTAAAGGGAGCACAGGAACCCCCTGCACTCTCTTTGCATCCTTTCCGAAAATCTAAAATTATTTCAAAATAAAGACTTAATAATATATATCTGCCAAGCATGATTCTAAAATCTGAGTGTGGATTTATATAATAAAAATTTTAACACTATACACACACACACACACACACACACACACACACACACACCCCCAAAAAACCAAACCCATTGCAGTCAATTCTGACCCACAGTGACCCTATAGGACAAAGTAGAACTGCCCCACAGGGTTTCCAAGGAGCAGCTGGTGGATTTGAACCACTGACCTGTTGATTAACAGCTGAGCTCTTAACCACTATGCCACCAGGACTCCAACACACACACACAAACACACCACAAAAAAATAATACAAAAAGAAATATTATACTTTGGATTAGGGTGCTCGTATTTTAAAGTTACTTTTTCATCTGTGGAAGTGTTCTATGTAGTGTGTCCTTTACAGCTAAAGTCTTTTTTGTTTTTTTGTTCTGTTTTAATGCATAGTTTAGTTATATTGATAAGCTCCTTAAAGTCTACATAATGAGAGAAATTTGTGCGTGTGTGTGTTAACTTCACTGGGACTGCATGTGGTGATAGAGATGCCTTTAAGAATGCTTCACAGATGCTTCAAATCATTCATTTCTCATAAACATATGGGGTCTATTCTACCATCACTGTGCGTAACTCCTATTGACACTAATGGGAACTACGCATGCATATCACTATAATTTGGCCTCAAACAAACTGAAAATCGTCACTGTTGAGATGAGAAGCAAAGCAGCCAGACAAAGAGAAGACTCAACTCCCTAAAACTGAGATTCTAGAATTTCTTGTCACAATAAATTTCAGTCATGGAGAGTTAGTCTGTTGTGATTTCAACTCAATAAACTACGATAAGTCAAAACATGATATTTACAGATGTTATGTTTTTAGGACATAGTGTCTTCCCAAAGATAATAAATCACCTTTACTCAACTGTAATACAGAAAGAGCTAAACTTATTTTTTAGTGCAACTGATTAAAAATTCCAGTTCTACAAAAGTTAAAAAAAAAAAAAAAAAACCAGTTGCCATCAATACCAAAGAGCAGCTAGAACGGATTAGGTGATAACAAATACTATGTGTTATATATTTTAAAGACTTTTATTCAGATCTATATAAATTGACTGGTTAATTGTTTAAAACTCCTTTTAAAAGATTATTATTGCCCCATTTTTAAACCTCAAATTAGCTGTAGAATTTTTTTATTTCCAATTTAAAATTTAAGATTATAATGTGTATCCACCAAGAAGAAGCGAGTCTCAGATTCAGGAGATTTGCTTGCTGTTTCATTGTCCCATTTCCACATCAGAAAATATAGCAAAGTTCCTGGTTGTGTTTCTCAGCAGTGTCCTTTTGGCCAGGTTCCAAGATGTAGGAGGCTGCTTCAGATCTCAGCAGGAGGCAGCCATTATGTGTTTGGGGGAAGCCATTTGAAGCTGGCAGGTGAGCCAATTCTATCACTAAGGAGAAAGTACTTCTAGTAAAGTCACCTTGTGACAAGTGTCTCCCTGCTGGGGGTTAACTTCTAGAAAGAAGGTTTGGGGAACACATAACAGCTCACAACAAGGAAATCAAACAAAAATAAATTGGGCATAATTTGACACTGTTAAAATAAGAAATGTCAACAGGGCTTCCATGAAGCAGGAGTTATGAAGAGCCTCTGCAGAGATTAAACATTTAGTTAAACAATAAATAGCTTGCTGGTCAAGCCAAAGGCATTATTCTTACTGCTTAGACTGATGGAAACTAGTGAATACATCTTATGACAAGCGACGCTGCCTAAGAGTGGCAACTAAGTCACAAGAAGGAGGCACGGTGTTCACACAATTAGTAAGTCCCCCCACCAAAAAAAACCAAACCAAATCCACTGCCGTCGAGTCAATTCTGACTCACAGCAACCCTACAGCAGGGAGAAGTAGCAATATTATAAGAAATAAAAAAGAATACAGTGGTGTTGTTCTTTTGGAATTTGCCAGTAAATTGCAGCAAATTGACCAGAAAAAGTATTGTGCAGAAACATAGTTTTCTTTTCCAAATCCACTTGGCTCTGGGTAGACGGAACAGATATATTTCCACATTATACTTTTCTCCTACCAAAATGCTGTCATTCGATTTTCAAACAAATGTTTCTTCAGCATTTTCTTAAATGATTTAAACGATATGTAAGGAGTGCCCAGTGGAAAGAAGACAGAACTTGTAAAAAATAGTTCAAACAGAAATACTGGCAGAAATTAACACAAAAACATAGCTGTAAGGTAGGCAAAGCATCTCCAGTGTTTTCCTTCACCTTTGTGCATCTTGCTCTCACTTATTGACATAAATTCCCCCATATATGCTTTTGTTTGCGGGCACTCAGTGCCTTCATTCACGGTTACACTCCATCAATGCACACCCACCCAGCACTACAGCACGCCCCATCCCTCACCCCAGATCCTTATTTATTAAGTGCTAGTTAATCGTAAATTGCTATGAGAAAGAAAGCTGTTTACTTACTAAACCAGAAACATGGCATGTTAAACAATTTCCCTAGGTGACTGTTATGACACAGAAGCTGGGAAACCAATGACCTAAGGTGTCATTGTCGAAGGAAACATTATAACTCAAAAACTGACCTGTAGAATTGTCATTAGGGCAATGAGGAAGAGATTCTTGAAAAGGAGATATTGTAGGCTTCTCAAATCACACCAGGAGTCACTGTCTTGTGTATGGCCGTGGATTTTGGTGAGATTGGTAATATTATTAAAAATGATAGCTGGTCTAAGTCTTCCAGCACAGAATGTTAATGGCCCTTGATATTCAGGGAAGAACAGAAAATCAAGATTTATATTTGTCCTGCCCGTAGAGTGGTGGATTTGCAGCGCTGACTTTCAAACACATACAGGCTAAAAAAACCCACAGTCTTTTGCTGCATAATAATGTCACAAGATACCATAAAAATAACTTGTATTTAATTTTTACATGCAAGGAAAAAGTGAACAAGAACAAAGGATGCTATAAACTTTAATTGTTAAAATAAGAACCCTTAGATTCAGCCAGCTGAGAACATATTCTCCAAACATGCCTTGTGCCCTTCTACTTGCATGTATTTGTCCATGCCGTCTCCTTTGTATGAATAAACTTTCCCTCATCTCTATTACTCTAAATCCTACCTATCAATATATGTATACATGTTCCTGTGGCACAAATAAATGGTTAAGTGCTCAACTACTAGCCAACTCCTTCCCACCCAGAGGCTCCTGGGAAGACAAGTTTGGCGATCTGCTTCGGAAAGGTCACAGCCGTGAAAACCCTATGGAGCAGTTCTACTCTGCATATATAGGGTCATCATGAGTTAGAATGACTCGACAGCAACTAACAACACACACACACACACACACACACACACACAATCCCTGACTTGAACATGATCCGTTTAAGAGGATCCATGCTAAGCAATGCTAAATGAATAAGAAAACTTGAAATGAAGCAGATCCCAAAATATATACTTAAGGAGGGAAGAAGGAACAGAGAGGGAAGGAGTAGCTCCACCAATCAGAAAGGAAGAAATTTTTTTCTGTTGTTGTTGTACTTTAGATGAAGGTTTACAGAACAAACTAGCTTCTCATTAAACAGTACACATATTGTTTTACGACACTGGTTACCAACCCCACGACATGTCAGCACTCTCCCTATTACCAGCTTTCCTGTCCCCTCTTGCCTTCTTGTCCTTGCCCCTGGGCTGGTGTGCCCCATTACTCTTGTTTTGTTTTATGGGGCTGTCTAATCTTTGGCTGAAGGGCGAACCTCGGGAGTGACTTCATTACTGAGCTAAAAGGGTGTCCGGGGTCCATACTCTGGGGGTTTCTCCAGTCTCTGTCAGGCCAGTAAGTCTGGTCTTTTTTTGTGAGTTAGAATATTGTTCTACATTTTTCTCCAGCTTTGTCCGGGACCCTCCACTGTGATCCCTGCCAGAACAGTCGGCGGTCGTAGCCAGACACCATCTCATTGTACTGGACTCAGTCAGTTGAAGGCCATGGCAGTCGTGGTCCATCAGTCCCCTGGACCAATGTTTCCCCCGTGTCCTTAGCTTTAGGAAGAAAGAAATTTTTAAAACATTCCAAGTGCAACTTTGCTTTTAGGCTCACCACCCACTAAATGAGGAAAGCGGGCCTCCCTGGTTTTGTGCCTTTCTCACATTTTAGGAATTCACCTACACTGTCTTCCTCTTCTCCCTAAATTCAATAACTTACTCTATGTTGGATATTTTTTATTCCAACCCACGTATTTCTCACTAATTCCAGACCCATACATGTAACTGATCATTTCTACCTGATGGCCCCAAGACAATGAGAAACTCAAGACTCATTCAACAAATATTTATGGAGCACCTATGTGTTAGGCAATCTTCTGAGCGTTAGGGATACAGCAGCAAATAAACAGAATGAGTTCCTGCCACGGTGGCGCTTACACAGATACGTACTAAAATTCAACAGTGATAAATGTAATGAAGAATAATGAACTAGGGCAAAAGAGCAGAGATTGCTGTATGGGGGCGGGGGTTTGCTAATTTTGCTAATCAAGGAAAACTTCACTAAGGAGGTTACTTTTGAGCTGAAACCTGAATGAAGGAAACTAACCTTGTGCTGTATGGGGGGCAGGCATTTTAAGCAGAGAACAGCAGTTACAAAGGTCCTAAGGTATGGCATACACGTGCAAAAAACAGCAGGAAGACCAGTGTAACTGGAGCAGAAAAGTGAGGGGGAGAGTGCTAAGAGAGGAGTTAGAGAGATACCCAGTAAGACCATATAGAGGTTCCAAAGCGATGCTCAGGACTTCGGGTTTTATTCCGTGATAGAAAACCACCGGAGGTTTTGAGTAAGGTTGTGACATGATATGGCTACGTTTCAAAGGAAGCACTCTGCCTGCAGCGGGAGGGCAAGAGAAGCAGGCAGATCCTTCTGGAGTCAATCGCAGTGATTGAGAGGAGAGAGAATGGTGGCGTCGGCAGAGCAGTAGCAGTAAGTGGTCAAATTCAGGATATGATTTGAAGGAAAAGGCAATAAAATTTGCTGATAGACTGGATGTAGGATACAAGAGGGAGAAATTTAGGAACTGGCTGAAGAGTGGTGGAATCTTATGAGACAAGGAACACTAGAGGAGGGACAAATGGGGAGGTGGGTAGTTAAACGATTATCCAGGTGCACCATTAGATGGGCAGTTAGATATGGATCTAGAATTCAGGGGAGAGGTCAGAGCTAAAGATATAAATGTAGTAATCACATGAATATAAATGGGATTGGAAGACATGGAACAGAGGAGATGACCTAGGGACCTAGAGAAGATAATGAACCGGAGCACCTCTTACATTCCGATGCCCAACATACTTCTCTTTTGTATTTTCCATTTATCCTTCAACATTCAACTTAAACAGTAGCTGTACTATCAAGTCTGCCCTATTCTCTCTGCCTCCTCTGTCCCTATAGCATCCTGTACATACCTCTGCAATAGCACTAATGGCACAGTATCAGGTTTCCTTAACATGCCAAGACTAGAAGTTTCTGGAGTTTGGGGCTGTCTTAACCACCATTATAATCTCAGTATCTTATACGGGTGGTCATTGAAATATAGAACATGATCAATAACTTTGCTGACTAAAATGAATGAATGAGTATTTATTATCATATATATATATATAATGGAAACCCTGGTGGCATAGTGGTTAAGAGCTACAGCTGCTAACCAAAAGGCTGGCAGTTCGAATCCACCAGTGCTCCTTGGAAACTCTATGGAGCAGGTTCTACTCTATCCTATAGTGTCGCTATGAGTCGGAACCGACTCGATGGCAACGGGTGTATATATATCTCCACCACTTGTCTGTCAGTTTGTCATACTGTGGTGGCTTGCATGTGGCTGTGATACTAGAAGCTATGCCACTGGTATTTCAAATACCAGCAGGGTTACCCATAGTGGACATGTTTCAGCAGAGCTTTCAGTCAGGCAGACTAGGAAGAAGGACCTTGCGATCTACTTCTGAAAAAAATTGGCAAGTGAGAACCCTGTGAATAGCAGTGGAACATAGTTAGACATCATGCCAGAAGATGAGCCCCTCAGGTGGGAAGACCCTCAAAATATGACTGCCTCCTCAAAGTAGAGTCAACCTTTATGATGTGAATGGAGTCAAACTTTTGAGACCTTCATTTGCTGATGTGGCACAACTAAAAATGAGAAGAAATAGCTGTAAACATCCATTAATAATCAGAA
>NW_004444012.1:3541861-3544398 GCF_000243295.1 Trichechus manatus latirostris | reverse complement strand
TCAAAAAGAACACTTCAAGAACTATCCTGAAGTACAACACTATCAGTGATAGGATAATATCCATACACCTACAAGGAAGACCAGTTAATAAAACTATTATTCAAATTTACGCACTAACCACTAATGCTAAAAGATAAGGAAACCGAAGATTTTTACCAGCTTCTGCAGTCTGAAATTGATAAAACATGTAATCAAGGTGCACTGAAAATTACTGATGATTGAAATATGAAAGTTAGAAACAAAGAAGAAAGATCGGTATTTGAAAACATGGCTTTGGTGATAGAAAGGATGCTGGAGATAAACTGCTAGAATTTTGTAAGGCCAATGACTTATTTCTTGGAAATACCTTTTTTCAACAACATAAATGGTGACTATACACATGGGCCTCGCTGGATGGAATACACAGGAATCAAATTGACTGTATCTGTGGAAAAAGATGACGGAGAAGCTCAATATCATCCATTAAACAAGTCTAAGGGCCGACCGTGGAATAGACCATAAATTGTTTATATGCAGGTTCAAGTTGAAGATGAAGAAAATTAAAACAAGTCCACAAGAGCCAGAGTACAACCTTGAGTATATCCCACCTGAATTGAGAGGCCATCTCCAGAATAAATTCAACGCATTGAACATTAATGACAGAAGACCAGATGAGTTGTGGGATGATATCAAGACATCATACATGAAGAAAGCAAAAGGTCATTAAAAAGACAGGAAAGAAAGAAAAGACCAAAATAGACATCAGAAGAGACTCTGAAACTTGCTCTTGAATGTAGAGTAGCTAAAGTGAATGGAAGAAATGATAAAGTAAAAGAGCTGAAAAGAAGATTTCAAAGGGCAGCTTAAGAAGACAAAGTAAAGTATTATAGTGAAATGTGCAAAGACCTGGAGTTAGAAAACCAAAAGGGAAGAACACGCTCAGCATTTCTCAAATTATTGAATAACATAGGAAGCATCAAAAGAAGATGGAAGAAATACACAGTCATTGTACCAAAAAAGGACTGGTCGACGTTCAACCATTTCAGGAGGTAGCATATGATCAAGAACCGATGATACTGAAAGAATAAATCCAAGCTGCACTGAAGGCATTGGTGAAAAACAAGGCTCTAGGAGTTGATGGGATACCAATTGAGATGTTTCAAGAAACGGATGCAATGCTGGAAGTGCTCACTCGTCTATGCCAAGAAATTTGAAAGACAGCTACCTGGCCAACCACCTAGAAGAGATTCATATTTGCGCCCATTCCAAAGAAATGTGATCCAGCAGAATGCAGAAATTATTGAAAAATATCATTAATATCACACACAAGTATAATTTTGCTAAAGATCATTCAAAAGCCGTTGCAGCAGTACCTCGATAGGGAACTGCCAGAAATTTAAGCCAGATTCAGAAGAGGACGTGGAATGAGGAGTATCACTACTGATGTCAGATGGATCTTGGCTGAAAGCAGAGAATAACAGAAAGATGTTTAGCCGTGTTTTATTGACTGTGCAAAGGCATTCAACTGTGTGGCTCATAACCAATTACAGATAACATTGCGAAGAATGGGAATTCCAGAACACTTCATTGTACTCATGAGGAACCGGTACATAGACCAAGAGGCAGTCTTTTGAACTGAGCAAGGGGATACTGAGCGGTTTAAAATCAGGAAATGTGTGCATTAGGGTTGTATCCTTCCACCATACTTATTCTATCTGTATAGTGAGCGAATAATCCAAGAAGCTGGCCTATATGAAGAAGAACATTGCATCAGGATTGGTGGAAGACTCATTAACAATGTGTTATATGCAGATGACACAACCTTGCTTGCTGAAAGTGAATAGGACTCGAAGCACTTACTGATAAATATCGAAGACTACAGCCTTTAGTATGGATTAAACCTCAACATAAAGAAAACAAAAATCTTCACAACTGGACCGATAAACAACATTATCATAAATGGAGAAAAATTTAAAGTTGCCAAGAATTTCATTTTACTTGAATCCACAATCAACGCCCATGGAGGCAGCAATGAAGAAACTAAATGACATACTGCATTGGGCAAATCTGCTGCAAAACACCTCTTTAAAGTGTTAAAAAGCAAATATGTCATCTTGAAGACTAAGGTGCACCTGATCCAAGCCATGGTATTTTCAATCGCCTCATATGCATGCAAAAGCTGGACAATGAATAAGGAAGACTGAAGAATTGATGCCTTTGAATTATGGTGTTGGAGAAGAATATTAAATATACCATGGATTGCCAGAAAAAGGAACAAATCTGTCTTGAAAGACGTACAGCCAGAATTCTTCTCAGAAGCAAGGATGACAAGACTTCAACTCACATATATTGGACATGTTATCAGGAAGGACCAGTCCCTGGAGAAGGACATCATGCTTAGTACAGTGTCAGCGAAAGAGAGGAAGACATTCAACAAGATGGACTGACACAGTGGTTGCAACAATGGGCTCAAACATAGTGATGATTGTGTGGATGGCACAGGACCGGGCAGTGTTTTGTTTTCTTGTACATAGGGTCCCTGTAAGTCGGTACCAACT
>NW_004444012.1:3518141-3541282 GCF_000243295.1 Trichechus manatus latirostris | reverse complement strand
ATATTCTAATAATACGAATATATGTTATCCTTGGTCTCTTTTAAATCTAAAAGAGAATTGTTAAGCATTCATGTACACAATAGTTGAAATATGTTAATAAACATCTTATAATGTCAATGACGGGCTTTCTCTTTTAGAAAGTGACAGAAGTCTCTGAATGTATATCTGATGTACTAACAATAATATATATTTGTATAATATTCTTCTAAGGAAAGTCTGTTCTGCACGGTAGCACATTCATTCAGATTTGTGCCTAGATTTTACCATCTTCTTTGGCAGTTTTGGAATAAGTAATATTAAATCGTTCTTATTTTAATTTGGTTTGGATGAAGGAAGATGGACGATTACGAGTGTATTTCTCCTATCTTGGCAAACCTTCTCACCTCCTCTTGCCCATTTCCCCTAATCAACTTAACCTGTCCACATTCTTTATCCTTCTACATTTCCAGACTTTGGGCAAAAGAGAGGAGAGAAATAAGTAAGAAAACATAAAAACAGGACTAGAAATGGAAGACTCCTGAAGTCCAAGAGCAGACTGAAGGAAAATGGGAGGATAGTTTCTCTTGCTTCTCCCATCCAGGGTATGGGTTTGCAACCTTTCTTTGGAGTCTTAGGGAAGCTATTAAGAATTTAAAGACAAGTATGGGAATCTCTTTAGACAATGTAGAGCTAAACTGTTTAAGAAACAGACATAAACAGGCAGTGGTAACTTTACCAATAATACTTCAATCCATTAGGAAAATTGTTCAATTATTGACAAGTATCATAAAAACAGAAATAGGTTTAAAAAATTCACTGCCTCCTCATAACCCTTTCTCCACTTGCTTTCTTTCAGTCATTCTCTGATGCCCAAAAGGTACTTCTCTTCCCATCCCAAGCTCTGATCTCTCCATCAGACTTGAATAACTCAGGATCATGGGAGAAGCAAGTCCTAGGCACCTTCCGTGGATCTCATGAGGCCAATGCTTCCCAACTGTTTACCCTAAAGCACTCGTATAGCTTGGGATTTTCTTAGATGTTCTTTAAAAGATAGTTCCATAGTCAAAGGGCACAAAACACTGAAGTAAACAAAATTAAAACAGGCTGACTTGCTTATTACATAATAAAACATTAATTCTAATAATGTCTAAGATGTTTTGAACATTTCTTATGTACTTGGAACTGTGCTAAATGCATCATGTGAAATGTCTCACTGAACATTCTCAGCAACCCGGAAAGGTTGGTACTATTATCATCCCCGTTTTATAGTTGAGGAAACCAAGGGTAACAAAAAGAAAACAAAAAGTAAATCCGTTGCCATCAAGTCAGTAAGTGACTCATGGAGACCCCATGTGCTATAGAGTAGAACTGCTCCATAGGGTTTTATTGGCTGTAATCTGTATGGAAGTACTTCACCAGGTCCTTCTTCTGCAGAGCCTCTGGGTGGGTTTGAACTGCCAACCTTTAGTTTAGCTGCGAATCACAACCCACTTGCACCATCCAGGTTCCTAAATCAAGCCGTAATTATAATTTTTGATAGGTTAGGTAACTTGCCTAGTTTTTGGCAGGGCTGAAGTTCAAACCAAGACTATTTTAACTCCAGAGCCAAGCTACATTTAGCCAGCTTGATATGCAGTCTCTCTGCAGAATTCTATCAGAGCGTTTAACAGGCTAATGTGATTGTGAATCTCCAAGAGGGAGATGCAATAAATAGCATTTCTCACTTGTTTGATTATAACTCCCCTTTTTCTTACAGAATCCTGAGTCACCTGCAGAAAACTGTTTTCTGCTTTACCCCTGAGGTGAGGATAGGGTTTCCCTTTGTCTCTGTCCCCCATTCCTCCTTGTTCTACTCCTCTCAGAGTGGGCCCTACAATTGTACCTTTAAAAAATTTGTAGTTAAAGAGAGCCGTCTCCTCTCCGAAGCCAAAATACTCTCACTTCCTAATATCTTAGCCCTAGGATAGTATGCCTTGTGATGCTGGGTCCTTTTTTGGAATAACAGAAGTTTTTCGTAAAGTTTTTTATTATTTTTCCATGGCCTGAGGGCCCAGAAGAAGCCAGAGACTTCACCTTTTATCATTAGCTAACTTTTCGCATGTCTACATCGAGTCTTCTACAGGGACAGACACTGTCTTTTAGTACATTTCACCAGTGCATTGCGCACAGTAGGCATTCAAGAGTAATGAGGGCCATGACCCGTCAAGTGCTTCCCAGCCCTACGAATCTATGTGCACATTTGAAAAATCATTTATCCTTCTTGCATGCTATCTCAAGTACACTTCATTCCGAATGCATGCTAAATACGTCAGTATTTAGTTGTGTTTTCATTGGTCAAATAAGTCCAAAAACTAAACCCATTGCCATCGAGTCAATTCCAACTCATAGACAGAGCAGAACTGCCCCATAGGGTTTCCAAGGAGCGCCTGGTGGATTCGAACTGCTGACCTTTTGGTTAGCAGTCAAACTCTTAACTACTGCACCACCAGCGTTTCCTTTATTTGGCCAGGTCCCTTGAATCCCAACAGAAAGCATCAGAAAGCTTTCTAGCAGACAATTGTGATCATGTTAAAATCTAGAAGTGGAAGTTCTACTGAAAATTACTATTCCCTTTTCCGTTATTTTCCACAATTTAGTGAACGATGACCTCCAGAGGTATTCAGGTACTACTCATGTGAAGTTTAGTGTCAGGATGTAGACGGCGTTTTCTACATGTGTCAGCCCTTTAAACCCAACCCTTCAAGTACCCATGAGTAGACAACTGGCTACATAGGAACTTAAGGGGGTTCCTTTCCTTCTCATCCCACTACCCATATGCCTCTTAAAATAGATCTTTACGTAGGCCTAATTGGCAATGCACACACAGATGCATAGTTAGTTGCCCAATCGTCCAAGCAACTGGGTTGCAATGGGTGTAGATGTATTTTTCTCGGGAGCTCTACTGGCAAACAGCTTCAGTGATTTAGTCCATGGAAAATGAGCCCTGTTTTGCTTAATGTTTTAGGTTAGGGAGTGGCTGGCAGCTTTCTGTGAAAAAGTGACACTTTCAACACTGTAAGTGATTTGCTGACTTTATTTAACAATATCTAAACCATTTTAACCAACAGTATCATATAGCTTGGCACGTTATACTGCTACAGATCTCCCAGAAAGGATGAAATGGCCAAATATTTACATGTATTCCGTTTTCTTTACATATTTGTATTTCTACCATTTTGAAAATTAGAATATAAACATTCTGTTTAAAAATCTGTTCTCCCCCACATACTACATATTCAAAGAGCAAACACACTATTTTCCTTTGGTGTATATATATGTGAACGTAGGTGTATCTGGGTTTCCATACTTTACCCTTTGTTTCATGGTGTGGAGGCAAATTATAAAATCTGCTGTCCCAGTAATTACATTGCCCTTTGCCGTGGCTGGAAAAAAAAAAAAAGGTTGTGTTCAAATTTTCCCCCCGTTTTATTTGCACCCTATTAACAACTGTTACTGGAGCTTTAATTATGCCCCGGTGATTGCGGAGTTGTGGCTGACTCGTGTCATTTTTCTCCCAGGGGATGCTTTATAATTACCAGCATCCATCGTGGCTGCCTGTAAGCTGATGCTTTTTTATTACCAGTTCAATAATCACTGCATCCTTGCGAACATCTGCTTTGCAAGCCATGCATCGGGGGTCCCAGCGCCTGTCACTTGACGTTCCCTCACCGCGGTGACCTTGGTGGCCTTGCCTTCAGTTTATATCTAATTTGTTTACCAGAGATTCTGGGCAGAGAGTCTCCCAGGAATGCAATTAATACACTCGATTTGCAAACAAAAGAAAATTTTGCCCTTCCTCTCCTTTCTCTATTTCCAGATTATTGTCTGACTCTTAAATTCCATAATTTCTGTTCCTGGGAGAATGAATAGGTTTAAGACTCGCAGGAGCTGGGAGAATGAGCGATGGGTTTATTTGGGAGCAGGCTGGCTTGTATTGAAAAGTCGGTGGATGTCTTAGTGGTAGGTTCTCTCTGGAATATATACGATGGTGACTGCTGAGCCATAGAAGGCTGCTGTATACAGAATACTTCATTCGTGTGAAGGAAAGGACCATTTGTTTGTCCCCATTTTAATTTTAGTTTCTTCCTGTCCTCCTGTCTCATTTTCCTTCTTATCCTAGATAAACCTCTCTGCTCCTTGATGTGTGGACTATAACCTGCCTGTGCAACCATTCTCCTTCCCCTCTATTTCATCTGTCTTTTCCTTCTTGCTTGCCTCTTTACTTCATTAAAACAATGTAAGTAAAGACAACAATGGGTAAGAACAGCACACCTTGGGTGCAGCTGCTGGTTCTCCTGATGGCACGTCTCCCTTCTGCTCATTATTTATTGCTAATAAAGCTAATCTGGGCACTGCTTACAATCCTGGTTAGTCTGATTTCTTTGAGTAAAACTAAAGTTTCAAAGTTTCACTTATTTTTATAAGTATATCACAAGCTGCACTGATATATTTGGAGTCCAAAACCCAAAATCAAACCCATTGCCGTCGAGTTGATTCCGACTCATAGCGACCCTATAGGACAGAGGAGAACTGCCCTGTAGGGTTTCCAAGGAGTAGCTGGGGTATTCAAACTGCTGAACTTTGGGTTAGCAGCCAAGCTGTTAATCACTGTGCCACCAGGGCTCCATATTTGGAGTAAATGAGTAAAAGCTGAACACCTTCAGTTGTGCCAAGCAAATTCATGCAGTCCTCTGGTGTGCAAATATGGCTTCCTCCTTCCTGTTCCTAAGAACTGAAGAGCTAAGTAAGTGACATCACAGATTTCACTGGTAAGAACATTTCATGACTATCCAATATAATGCATGTGTTTGCCTAAAAGAGTGTAGCTTCATGTTGAACCTCCTGAACTGTAGTAAATCCTATAGTTTCAACATTAAGTAGAAATATCATAGATAAGACTTGCTGCAATGTCAGGGACAAGGGAGGTCTTCTCTTCTGCCTCCCTCACTGGCCTAAGAAACAATGAGGAGGGTGTGGGGAGTATGATCTTATTTTTCTTAATTCATAATTTGCACTTACTGAATGTCCTTTGAGTGATTATATTACTCTACTTGTGGATGAAATCACAGTAATTCCAGATTTATTAGCATAATATACTATTTAGTCCCAAACTTGGATGAAAAACATACACGTACACACACTAGAAATATATCCCCCAAGGTGACTGAGACTGCTTGTCAAGGCCACTTTGCAAATCCATGCTTTGAGGCACCCTCAAAGCACAAAGTTCAGTTGAACTTCTGCAGAGAAACAGGAACGAAAATATTGCACCCTCGGGTGGCAGGAGGTCAAAACAAGGTTCACTGCTTAAGAACAAGGGCCTATTACTGTCTACTCCCCTTACTTCCCCATATTACCACCCTCACTCAAGAAAAGAGTCTGAATAATGCCACTATTGACTGAAGTCAAGGGCTACGTTTTACACAGTGTAAGAGAAAGCAGCCTGATCCTGTTCCAGCTCACCAACTGGCCTGGTGACTGAATCTAAGAAATATCCAATGGATCTGTGGGATGGCAGCTCTGAGTTGCCAGTATAAGACCTAGATTTGAACTGGAGGCTGCAGGGGATG
Organism: Trichechus manatus latirostris; assembly: GCF_000243295.1. Taxonomy (NCBI): domain Eukaryota; kingdom Metazoa; phylum Chordata; class Mammalia; order Sirenia; family Trichechidae; genus Trichechus; species Trichechus manatus. The sequence continues at coordinate 3,535,694 of NW_004444012.1, read as the reverse complement.
AAGTGGAGACAATCATAAGACAAGTAAATCAAGGGAGGAGAGCAAAGGGAAGAAGGAAGTAAGGTAGGGAGGGAGTGGATGAGGAAATAAGGAAACAAAGGAAGAGAGAAGCAAGAAGAAAGGGAGGAAGGGTGGAAGGGTAGAGGGAAGGAGGAAGAAAGGAAGGAAGGAGGAAAGGAAAGGCTGGTCACAGGCAACAAAATCTGCATAGGAGAGAATAATTCACTCCAGATAAAATAAAAATAATAACACAATCAGAAAATAAATTTAAAAATAAGTATATTTAGCATCCAAAGGAAAAGAAATTTTAGATCGCTACTTTTTAAAAAAGAAAAGAAATCATGAAAGAAACAAAATTAAGTAGCTGTGGGAAAGAACCAATTAGAAACCCAGAAAACTAAAAACTATACAATTGAAATGTAAACTTTCAACAAATTAAACTCTAAACTGAACATAGTTAAAGAGAGAATTGGTAAACGGGAAAGAAGTCCTGAGAAGTGCAATTTAAAAAGTTAATACTTGAGACTATTTCAGAATTGATGAAATACAGGGGAAGTACAACTAAAAATGTCAAGGGTACAGTTGGACAAATGAACTGTCTAAAATACAGTTTTTATCAAATTTTACATTATTTTGAAGTGTTAAAAAAGTTCCAACAATAAAGAGTCATGAACAACAAATGTGAAATTGTTTATGTAACCCTTCTAACCCATTGCTGAATATATCTATGTGAGTTCAATCTTATTTTTTTTCCTGTTTTAAACATTTTTATTCACTATGTAATTTGTTTGTTAAATTGTCTTTACTCCTGCCACTTTTTAAGGGGAACATGAAAATCAACTTAAAAATAGAGATCAACTTTAGTATCTATCCCAATTTTAAAGAATGTTATTTAACATAAAACATTGCTCGTTGTCATGGATTGAACTGTGCTCCCCTAACATATGCATCAACTTGGCTAGGCCATGATTGCCAGTATTGTTTCGTTGTCCTCCGTTTTGTGATCTAATGTAATTTTCTATGTATTGTAAATCCTAATCCCTGTGGTTAATAAGGCAAGATTGTTATGTTAAAGAGGATTAGGGGGGGATGCAACACACTTATTCAGGTCTCAGCCCTGCTCCAAAGTAGGAGGAGTTTCCCTAGGGTGTGGCCTGCATCACCTTTTATCTTACAAGAGAGAAAAGAAGGGAGAAATGAGCAGAGAGATAGGAGACCTCATGCTACGCTGAGAAGCTCCTAGACCAGGGGAAGATTGATGACAAGGAACTCCCCCTAGAACGGACAGAGAGAGAAAGCCCTTTCTGGGAACTGGCGCCCTGAATATGGACTTACAGCCCCCTAGACTGTGAAAGAATAAACTTCTGTTTGTTAAAGCCATCCACTTGTGCTATTTCTGTTATAACAGCACTAGATAACTAAGACACTCATGTTGCTACCTTTAAATCCCAGTGACGCTGTAATAAACACTATTATCTAAGACAACAAAATACAAGAAAAAGCAAATTTTCACACTAACCAACTATGATGGAGATTGGAGAGAAAACTGATCGTTCTTCACTGCTAAGTAATAGAGGTGCATTATTTTCTGAGATTCCTAAGAAGTTTCCAACGCATGTGACACTATTTCTTACCTCATTTTTATGGAGGGGAACCTAGCCAAAAGGGAATGCGATTTGACCTATTTTGAAAAGCTAGGGCCAGAAAACTCAGTTATTACAAGTATAAAATACAAGTCAACATGCTTGAATCAAGGGAATCATAACTCATAGCCAGTGATTAGTTTTTCAGTAATCAGCATTTCATTTCTGTTTATTTCAGAGGCTGGGGATTTTGTGTGATATTGTTGCCTATCCATGAAGGCAGAACCAGCCACACAGGGTTGTCGCCCACCCCAGGGTCTAGAGGAGGGGAAGAATGACAAAGAGGACAGGACAAGCCAAAAGATGCTATTCTGATGTCAGTATTGTGAATGTGTTGCTAAGGCAGACCATGGGCCTGTTATTTCCTCTGAAGTTAAGATATCAAAGCAGTGAAATGACCAAAGGTGGGATCTCACATGCTCTCATTTAGCCCCAAAAGGCCTACCTCACCTATTTGCCACTATCAGTTCCTGACTGCTCATGATTCCCATAGCTTTCTCTCTATTTCCCTCCTCTGTGTCTCCATTTACTGTTTAGTCCCACCCTTGCAGGACTCCCTAATACCCACGGCAGTCCGTAGGGCTGCTTGCCTTGAAGAAATTCCCACAAGGAGCACTATCACCTGTTTTATTGAGCCCGATGGCCAGAGAGAGCTCAATATCTCCACGCGAAACTAAGGTCAGAGCAAGATGGTACCAGGAACGTTTCAAATCTAGGGTGCTGGGGGAGGGTATTCGCAGAGAGGGGTCCACTATGAAATGGCACATGAGGGAGCTTGGACAGAGGGTGCTGCTGACCACTCTGCCCTGTAGGAACAGGGTGTCAGAGAAGCTCTCCATGGCAGCGGGGAAGCCACCCTGAGAAGCAGGCAGAACAGGCTATATAATTTGCGGGGCTCAATTCAAAGTGGAAATGCGAGGCCCCTTGTTCAAAAGTATTAAGAATTTCAAGATGGCAACAGCAGAGCATTAATCGTAGTACGCAGGTTGCATGCTCATGAGGGTGGCCTAGATGCAGAAGCGGGGCCCTGGAGAAGCCACCTGTGCCACAGACGCCAGATGCTGGAGAAGCTGGCCGCATGATATAAGCCTGCCAGAGAACACACGGGAACCAAGAAGGAAAACCCCTTCCTCCCGCAGTGTCTCTGCAGTGTCTTCCTTACACAGGACTTAACATGGTGCCAGCTGAAAAAGGAAAAATATTTAAAGGGCCCATCTTTATTTTTGCAGATCAGTCAATGATGGGTGAATTTGAGGCTGAGGGGCAATAAATTGATACCTGGTACAAGTAGCAAGGGTCAATAGCACTGAGATGGGATGAAGTCATCACACCATATACAGCTAGCTCAAATACACAAATTCAACCTCATGAATCTGCTTACTCTGTTTACTTTTTGCTAAGGAAAAACTAATAGTTACAAAACGTTCGTTGGTTAATTCTGGTTTACATCACGTATGGTCAGCACACCACCGGGGCTCTAACACACAATTTTCTTGACCAGGACAAATACAGCCTATGAACTCCGTCTAATATCCTGTTCTTTGTTCCATCAGAGTACATTTCTATCTCCAACAATTTCAATTTATTTTCAAAAGAGAAAAAAAGCTAAGTCTTTCATTCTGTGGTTATTAGTTGACTCAAAACATTTCACTAAAAGGGAGGATTAAGATGCATTTGACCGTCAAACCCATCAGGTCTTTTCCTGTCCTGGGCAGATTCCTGGCTTCTGGCTCTGTTACCTGATTGGCAAGGATGGATACTGATTGACAGATGCGGCAGTGCAAAATCCTACCGAATTCAGAGCAGAATACGTGGTTTTACAATTGTGATGTTGAGACTAAGAGAAGCGGTTTGCAACAGACTGATCATGACCAGTCAAAAACGGAAATGCCCTAACCATGGCCCGGTGGCTCCCGCATTATGGCGCCTGGAATGGAGACCCTGAGGGGGGTTAGGTGAGCTGGCTGGCTGTTCAGGCTGAGATGCCCTGCTAGGTTCTCAGACTGGCATATTCTACCCAGGCCCAGGGAGGATGCCATTAACATGCAGCTTCTGACTAGGAAGTTTCTTCAGGCCTCACTATGTAACATGGTGGTGGGGCCTAGGAAGAGCAGGGGGTTGAATCAGCTTCTAAAACCTCCTTCCTTCCTCTTCATTTTCATTACCTGGAAGCTGTGCAAGTAGCGGCACCTTGGGCCTGTTCCCTCGCCGTCCCCTCTTCTTTCACACTTCTCATGGGGACTCTAATCTCCATGAAGACAGAGAGGCTTTGTTTGGTCCCGTTGGTGTGTTTCTAGCCACTGGAACACCATTGGACACTATTTAATGGTGCCATAATAGACCCTCTTTAAACACTTGGTCTAGAAGGAAGAGAGGAGGCATGAATCAATGTGCTGTTTGCTGCCGCACTCCCAGCATCTAGAAGAGTAGGGCTGCTAATACACTTTAGTTAAATGGATCGTCAGTACTCCCCTTTCCTCTCCCCTCTCCTAAGAATACTCTTTCTTTCTGTAGTGACCATATGGGGCTGCCTGCCCATCCCCCTCCTTTCTACTTCTCCTTGGACCTACACCTTCTTCAACTCTTATCATCCATATGGTGACCTCCTAAGGCCACTCCCTGGACACAGTTGATCAGAAGTATCCAATTAGAGTCTTCCTCTGTGATGTTTTAATCTGTGACCAAGAAACAGATTTAATTTATTCTGGTGTCAGAAGCCATGTAGGTATGAAGCTGAAGAGTTGTCTGTAGTCATGTGGCTTCATGAGGAAGAAGTCATTCTGTCTGTATCGAAAGGAAGCTGATACAACAAGAAGCCGGATGAAAATACAGAGTGAGAGAGTCCTGGTAGATTCAACAATCTGGTTTTCAGTCGTTCCTAGAATCATCTGGTATCTCTGGCCTTCCCATGGGCTGGTTGTTCAGCCCCTTCTGGGTTTCCATGAATCAGCAGGTCCCCTTTCCCTAAAACAGCTCAAGTTTTAATCAAAAGAGCCTGACACTCTTGACCTCCATGATCTATTTTCCACACAACAGCCAGAAGGATATTTTTAAAATATCTCTCCGCTTGACTAGATCTTTCTTATAGTTTCCCACTGCGTTTAGAATGAAATCCAACTCAAGCTGGTTTACAAAACCTCTCCCTTCATCTTTAATTCACCCTGTTTTACACTCCCCTTTGCCCCCAGACCTCTTTAAACAGTGTAACTCCTCTCTTCTTTGTGAAGTTTGCACAAGCCAGTCCCTTTCCCAGGGATGTCCTTCCCCTTCTTCACATGCACATCTCTTTCCTGACATTCAGAGCCCAGCTGAAGTGTCACTGCCTCAGAAAGGTCCTGTCTGACTACCGGTATAAATGGCCATCAACTACCCCGTATGTAGGCACTGTGTCTCATTCTCAGTAGGAAAGAATTATCACTACATGGTATTTTTCTTATTGATTTTTAAAATTTATTATCTGCCCCTTTCAACCCTCAGTCACTACAAGGAAAGAGACTTCATGTGTCTTTTTCACCTGTATATTTCCAATATCCTAGCCCTGGTGGTGCAATGGTTAAACACCTGGCTGCTAACCGAAAGGCTGGTCATTCAAACTCACCCAGTGGCTCCATGGATGGGAGAAAGATCTGAAGATCTGCTTCTGTAAAGATTACAGCCAAGAAAACCCTATGGGGCAGTTCCACTCTGTCACATGGGATCACTGTGAGTTGGAATCAACTCAACAGCACACAATAATAACAACAGAACTGTGTCTAGCATATAATAATTGTTCAATAATTATTTGCTGACTGTATAAATGCATAACCCATCTTCCCATCACAAATACCAGCCATATAGCAGGCTAGAAGCAGAGTCCTCCTCATAAATAACTAAAAGTTTGGGACCTCTCCATGCTATTAAAGAAAAGCCTTTAGAGAAAACAGCTCACCTAAAAAAACTAACTAGTTGCCATTGAGTCGACTCCAACCCATGGCGACTCCACCTGTGTCCAAGTAGAACTGTGCTCCGTGGTTTTCAGTGATTGATTTTTCAGAAGTAGATCACCAGGCCTTTCTTCCAAGGCACCTCTGGATGGCCTTAAACTTCCAACCTTTCAGTTAGCAGCAGAGACTCCACCTAAAAAACGCCTCACCTTAAAACACAGTATATAGGATTCTATAGTTGGCCTTTCCTCAAGTAGAAGGACCCAGTGTATTAGCGCTACATAGATAATTGCAAACCTTAAGTGGACATTAGGCGCTAGGAATGCAAACTTTAGTAAGACATTATCCTACTTATTTACTCCAAAGGGCATTGCAGTGAGGTGTGATTGACATTATGAAAGAGGGTTGTAAAATAAAAACAGGTAAAAGTTATTAAGTCTTTACTACATGCCAGACACAGGTGATTACATGTATTAACTTGAATAAAACTCATGAAACCCTATGAGGTAAGTACTGTTACTTACAAACGAGGAACTTGCCCAAGGTCTCAGGGCACAACTCACGAACTCCAGGACATAAATGCAGACAGTCTGGTTAATGCTCTTGAACAGCACACTGCACCATCCGTATATTCTAAGGGAGCACACGGGAGCCATCAACTACATTTGGGCCACACTAAAGGAGCTATCATCTATTCATTTGATTTAGTAATTCCACGTGGCCCATAACCCCCGCATGTAAGGGCTAGCTGATATCTCTTCTATGTCCAATAAACAGCAAAATGCACTGGAATAAGGATAATTTTCTTTTTAAAAATGTATGAATATTAATAATAGATACCACATAGCCAGGCACAGGGAATTGGAAGGCGGGGGAACTTCTCGAATCCCATTCTCATCATTTTATACTTGAGCTCATGAATAACTGGATAGAGTTTGTGGTCTTCTTTCCAAATCAATGAAATGATTTTCAAGGTAGAAGGATAATTTAAATTTACTGCACATATATCCATGTCACTTCTGCCCCTCCTCTGTATCTGATATATATGATTATTTAGGAATGCTTCCAGTTTAAGGCTGATGTCTACATGATGAATATGCAGGCCCTCATATCAAACACCCTGATTAATGATATTGCGATCATTTGTCAGTGTTAAGTTATCACCATTCACAGGAGGCCGAGCGTGATGCTCCCCACCCACCACTCCAATCCAAGGTAGCTGGGTCTCCACCCACAAGAAAAACAGCAGCCCTTTAGCATAGCATGTCACATCACCTGGTGATTGCTGACAGAGTCAAAAAATAAGAAAAATTGTTAGTAGGTGTGTTTCTGCTGAAGTGCTACCTTATTAAAAACAGTTTCCTTGTCTCTAGGTATTGAAGGACACCCTCCCTTAGAAACAGCAGTTCTCTTAATAAGAAATAATTAATTTTTGACAATCCTATCACTGCTTATTTCTTCTTCTCTTAGGGACTGATATTTTTGTCCAGTATGTATTTTTGAGCTGGAGTAGCTAAAACAGTAGGTGGAGTCCCTGCTTTTCTGTCTATAGCTAAAATCTGGAAGAAAAAAAACAGAAAACAGAGCATAGTTGTGTATGCCCCGGTAATTGACTATTGTGAGGGTAATATTGGTCAAATATAACTCTTTGGGGGAGTATGGAGTTTTACCAGATAATTGCAGCTTATCTTAAATCATTTTTGAGAACAATTATATTTCATCTGACTTTACTTTATCCCAGTAGGTCCTGATTCGCTATTTAAAAACTACGTATCACTATAATGGCTTCCTCATAGGGCTCCGAAATGTCTGAGGACAAGATATTCAACAATGTCGTCCATGTACAAAATGCTGAATGCAGACAATACAGGTTAAAGGCATGCAGCCCTGGACAAGTTAGTATCTCTCACTGAGCCTCAGTTTCTTCATCTGTAAAACTGTTAGAATAATACCTACCGTGGGAGGTTATTGTAAATTACGAACGAACATTTATATAAATCACCCAGCATAGTGCCGAAGACTGGTAAACACTGCGTAAATATTCACCATTATTGTAATAATAATAATATATGCTATTATTCTAGTTATTGATTATCCTTGTAGAAAACTAAGGACTCCATCACTGGCGATGGAGCTTATTTAAAGTTGAACTTGAAAGTTTATTATCTTTGATGATGAGGCATTTTTTCAGTAGAATCTCGTATACTCTTATCCTTAAGCATATTAAATATTCAAATTGCATTGTCCAGTTGTAAACATATTCTTACTACTTAAATATCTGCAGGAATGTTAGTAGAATTAACCCTTAGTTTATGGGTTACGAGGATAAAGCTATTAAATAAATGCCACTTAAGGAAGCTTACATGAATTTTATTTTTCCATTGCCTTCCATGACTTTTCTATAGGAAACAAATCTTACTAGTAATAAATTAAAACTATATAATTGAAGAACAGTGTTTTCGTATTGGCAATGTCTCCTTGGCTGTGGCATCCCTTTTTTATCACTTGCTTACCTTTTCCTCTATCCTTCATCTTGATCTTTTCCAGGTCATAAAATTTCCACACCTAATAGTGATTTTGTAACATGCGTCTACAATGTCTAGAATTCAGCTCACCTAATTCTCTTTTCAGGAGCCCTGGTGGTGCAGTGGTTAAGAGCTAGGGCTGCTAACCAAAACGATGGCAGTTCAAACCCTCCAGCTGCTCCCTGGAAACTCTACGGGGCAGTTCTACTCTGTCCTGTAGGGCCACTATGAGGCAGAAACGACTCGACAGCAACGGGTTTGGTTTTTGTTTATTTTAAACCTCTTGTAGTCTAGGTTTCTGCAAATCAACAGAGTCCGAATGTGTCAATACCTGTTTTCATTTGTCTATGTCTCTCATAATCTTCACAGAATGGCTAAGAAATTAAGCTTCAAAGCCACACTGCCTAGGTTCAAATCCCAGCTCTGCCACTTACTAGCTGGGTCTCCTTGGACAAGAAATTTCACTGTTTATGCTGAGGAATTCTCATCTGTAAGTGAGAATTATAATAGTTCCTGTCCCAAAGGATTGGTATGGGGATTAAAAGAGTGAATCTGTGCATTTAACACCGAAAAAAAAAAGCCAAACCCATTGCAGCTGAGTTGATTCTGACTCATAGCAACCCTGTAGGACATAGGAGAACTGCCCCATAGGGTTTCCAAGGAGTGCCTGGTGGATTTGAACTGCTGACCAAATCACTCAATGACTATTTGCCATTATTTCAATAATCCCTACATTTCTTAGTTTAGAATATTTTTCATTTTGCTATCAAAATGGTTCTATAACCGTAATTATCCCTCCCTTCCATTATTTTCAGTTTAATGGCTCTGAAGTACTGGAAGATATATTTACTTAAAATATAGTCTTAAATGTTTACGATAGTTGCTATGACTAGTATTTTTCTACTAGTGAATATCCCACATCATCTTATCAGGAGACTAATTCTAAATTGACACTTTTTTTTCACTATGTTTAATTTAACTAATCGATATTGATTCTTAGGGTTTATTAATACATCAAATGCATGATTCTTGAGCTTGATAAGAAAACGACATGCTGGTAACTTACTCTTTGTCCTAGATAATTGACCATTAGTAACAGAAACACCTTTAGCTGTCCTAATTGGCAATAAGAAAGCCACTAACGAAACAGAAATATTTACAATCTAGAATGTTGCCCTAGTCATTTCTTCAATTGCTTTCACCTTCAGAAATGCATCATGGAAATAGAAATTTTAAATTACCTAGGAGGGCTCTCAAAACAAGTTCTGTTAGTTTATCGAGTTTTAAAAAGTCTTTGTAACCATAAAAAAAGCTTTGAAGCATCCTTATGAGGTCTTAGCTGCAATGTTTAGTGCTAACAAACTAGACACTTGGGTAAAGTCTAACCGTCCAAAACTTCTGTGAGACTTATGAAATCCTCATAACGTAGGAATACCATCTGCATTCCTGTCGTGAACATGCCCGCTGAGTGTCGTTGAAACACCAGGAAGAGCTTCTTATGATTCTCTGATGGTTTGTAAAGTATCATCAAACGCAGTTTCTTTGGTAACAGGAGACCAACTTCGCCTGCCTTACCTCATATCCTAGCACAGACCAGTTCTCTTACGAATCTTAGGATAAGATAGTCATTGATCAGCCTCAAAGTCTTTGTTTACAGTCTGAGTGGCCACTCTAGATGGGGTCTGTGCCTTTTATTCATACAGTACTTTACTGACGGGTCTTCTACACCGAAAGACATCTAGATTATACTGGTTCTCATAGTCTACTAGTTAATTTCTGTTCATTCCTCTCACATTCACTTCTCTTGTTTGTGTAATTAATTTCCATTATTTTTATTCATCGCCACTAAATAACATGACCTGCTTCTCCCTACAGGCCTACTCTGTTTCCCAAAATACAAAAGGACTCGATAAAGGAGATATAGACCTCTCCCCATTCATACCAGCTTTTTACCTAAGTGCAAAATCTACAGAGAACACACAACATGTGATCCCCAAAACAAACAAACAAAAATCTTCATTAATGAAGAATATTTTGCCTCTGGAAAAGAATGGAAGAGGGATTAAAGATCAGTAGCTTCTAACCTTAAAAACCACAATGTCACAAGCACAAAGCACTGGCATCGACCGCATTTTAATGATATCTTCTCCACAGTGACAAAAGAAGTGATGGAAAATGTGCCTTCCGTTTATTTAGAATGCATTAAATAATGAAAGCATTTGCCAAAAGTTGGCAAATTTTATTTATTTTCATGGGCAGAGAGGAAGCAAATTCCTCACCAATAATCATTTTTCATGATCCAGTTAAAAGCATGACTTCCATGAAACTGCAGTATCATTAACCCTTTACAAAGAATTGCCAATTTTCTAAAGATAGGATTATGCTCTACAGCAGGAATATGATGTAAAAAACATTTTTGCTAATGAGGATAAAGTCATAGCTGGTATTTCTTCTGCTCTCACACGCTCTTCACTTGTTCTTTCTTAACCCAAAATCCAGCCTCACTTAAAATGGATTTTTGTTTGAAACTCATGTAAATAATGCTGCATTATCATCGTTTGTCAAAGGTAAATAAGCAAATGTCTCCTGAGTCAAAAGACAAGCCTGGCCAAATTTATGAAAGGATTTTATGTTCTACTTGTTAAGAGATTATCAGCGCTTTTTACATTTAAGAATGTCTTTTTCCCAGATTCCAAGGTAATCTCCCTCAGAAAACGCTTTCATCAAACCAGGTACCTAGTCAATGCCCTCAATGACTGATGGATCTAGGGCAGATCCCAGGTCTGTTCTGAGCTTGAAGATTGGTGTGAAGGGCAACCAGACTAGGATTCACTTTGCTTTCCACCCTGGTTCACTATTAAACCTGCCAAGAAGCACTGTAAACATGTATATAAACATAAGGAGACAAGCAAATCAGCACAGCTCCCCAATGTCTCCCTGGTCCCCTCAGGGCTGTTTCTAACATTAAGTGATCAGCGTGGTCCACTCAAAGTAAGAATTCTGACAGCAGAGAGGACCATGGCCCTTTCTTTTTATCTTTTTATTGTACTTTAGATGAAGGTTTACAGAACAAATAGTTTCTTATTAAACAGTTAGTACATATATTGTTTTGTGACATTGGTAAACAACCCCACAACATGTCAACACTGTCCCTTCTCGACCTTGGGTTCCCTATTACCAGCTTTCCTGTCCCCTCCTGCTTTCTTGTCCTTGTCCCCGGACTGTTGTGCCCCATTAGTCTCGTTTTGTTTTATGAGGCTGTCTAATCTTTGGCTGAAGGATGCACCTCGGGATGACTTCATTACTGAGCTAAAACTCTTGGGGTTTCTCCAGTCTCTGTCAGGCCAGTAAGTCTGGTCTTTTTTTGTGAGTTAGAATTTTGTTCTCCATTTTTCTCCCGCTCTGTCAGGGACTCAGCGCCCTTTCTGCAAGTGGTCATCCCCATGAACATAAAGTAGCCATAATCTACTCTACTATCATGTAAGTATTTCTTGCCATAATTACATCCTCAGATTCTATTACATACTATGTTGGCAGGCCTGCAGCAGGTTGGCCAGGACCTACCACTCCGCTTCTTTACCATTAAGTCATGTACACCCTTCCGTCATTCAAAACACATCATAATTTGAGCCCAGCTTAATTAATGTACAAACATCTGTCTCTTCTCTCTCCTACCTCAGTACAGTTAGTCTCATCTCTATTTCTTACTGTCACACAATTCCTACCCCATAGAATGGTTCCTGTCACCTGGAAAGATTTCTTTTCTCGTCCCGTTGCTGAAATCCTATGCACATCCTTTCTGACCATGAAGTTTTTCTCAACCACACAAACCCACTCCAATTTCTTATCATTCCCCATCCCTAATCTCTCACTCCCAGCCTTTATCACTCTTAGCAGACTTACACAAATTAGAAACTAATACAAGTAAAATATAAAAGAGGATAAGGTCTCTGAGGGGTAAGAATGTATTTTACGTCCCTCGTAATTCCATAATTGTTGTTAGGTGCCATGGAGTCAATGCAGAACAGACCATGACCTGCCAACACATTTTTCAATACACTGAAATATTGAATAACTTCAATACTTTGAAAATTTCAGCACCACTTGTGTTTGTTGCCAAGCATTCATAGAAAAAGAAGATCTTCAGTGATTAGTTGGTGCTTAGACCAGGGTAACATAAGCAAAACAGCAAGTCCAGCCACGTCTGTAGAGTTACCTTTTGTAAGGCAAAACTACAGTTCTGCCTGTAAGATATTAACTCAGTCTCCGGGTTTACAGCTAAATCTTTAATTCAGTGAATTAGTTGGCACTACCAATTTGTTTTTTCTTTTTTACTGATTTGTCATCCAGCAATGTCAACTGTACAATCTATTGCATATGCATCTCCAGCCAAAACAGTGCGATAATCTCCCCTTTAAAATGATTTAGTGTCTTTTTTTATTTCTAGTTTGAAAAACTGTAATGAAGTATTTTTGCCTTGTAAAGAGCTCATCATGTCTATGTTTAAAATTTCAGATGCTGCTACGATGTAGCTGTCACCTTAATACCATTTGAAAATATTCTAGTGCATAGGATACAATAGGGTAAATTTCTACACCAACAGAACCAAGGAGAAGACAGACTCCATAATAGTAAGTAGCTGATCAGTGAATCTTAGAAGTTCCATTTGTAAAATCATCTGAGGTCTTACGACCTCAGTATTTCCAGTATTTTAGAAGCTTCATGTCTATCAGCAGTTATTTCTTGCATCAATTAAACCACAGGGTATGGAATATATGCTTCTATAGATCCATGTCATTTCTGCATGTAAATGATATTAGCGAAGCAAGGCATTCTTTCAGTTATTTTCCAAAGGGCAGTAACAAATCAAAGACGTTCCAAATTTATTATTTTTCAATTTGTATCTCTCAGTGAACCCCTCCCCACTGCCCTTAGGCATACTTTTAAAAAGAAAAAGAAATTCTTAACACAATTACATCAAAACATGCCCTTAAGTGATCAGCAAGACAAACAAATAAATAATCAACCCATTCTCAAAACCAGCATCACTTTTTCAAACAAACTTCCATGTCTCAGCATTGAGTTCACCCTAGAACATATGCTCCAGAAAATTGACAGATCTTGGCTATGAAATTAAAATGCCCAGAATCTGTTAAAACAATATGGGAAACTGATTCCATAAAGGAGTATCTTCTATTTCAAAGGACATGTGTATCCTACACTCTGATATTTAAATCCATGGCAAGCGTTGTAGTCTACTGGATGGCTTTAAGTTCAGAAAACTGAAGTTTATGATTTGTTTCAATCACTAATTAAACCAAAAACCAAACCTGTTGCCGTCGAGTAGATTCCGACTCATAGTGACCCTATAGGACACAGTAGAACTGCCCCATAGAGTTTCCAAGGAGCAGGTGGTGGATTTGAACTGCCAACCTTTTAGTTAAGGGTCGAACGCTTAACCACTGTGCTACCAGGGCTCCAAAGGTTCTTCCTTTTAAGCTGTTCCTATGAGGTATCAGTAAGCATTTCCTGAATGAATAAAAAGTGATTATGATACACTCTGTAGAGTCTATCAGATAGTTAACGGCAAGCAGACAGTTTTAACCAAATCAATTGCACAGAGCAGAAAGAGGAACCCTTATACTGTGATAAAGATGAGGTAAAGGGCTTTTATCTGGAGTCCCTTCCAGAGAGGGCCTACACCAGAAACTTTCTGCTTTGTGCAGATGGCAGGACTAGACGTCAGTCTTAGTCCACCAGAGCAGCACAGAGAGAGGGAAAAGCATAAGTCAATGGTAGTAGACACATTTGCAGAAACCAGAGGATTTTAACACCTCTTGAAGTTCTGTTATTTGTAAGAATTCGCGCAATGGCAAATCAGAACTGAAAGAGCTAACCTATAGAAAGAAATGCACACACTGAAGTTATTGTGCTGTTAACCCTGAACTTTAAACAGCTGAAATGGTAGAAAATTCTAGGTAATTGGTACATCACTACAAATACAAAAATGCATGGGTGTGACATGGATTTTTCTGTTCTTGTGTGTCATCCAGTCAGTTCCTACTCACAGTGACATGGATTAAAAAGAAAAAAAAAAAAAACCTGTTGCTGTCAAGTCAATTCCGATTCATAGGGACCCTACAGGACAGAGAAGAACTGCCCCGTAGTTTCCAAGGAGCAGCTAATGGATTGGAACTGCTGACTTTTGGTTAGCAGCCTGAGCTCTTAACCACTGCGCCACCAGGGCAGACAATTATGGAGAGCAGCTTAGCAGGTAAGAGTCAACAAGTGATTTGGAGGTATGCGATCACAGAGGAGCAGAACCCACATCAGAAGCAAGACACGGTCACCTCTCAGTATAGCTTCTAGTTAAGATTTTCACACACGTGTTCTGAAAAGATCAGTCTACTCTGTAGAAACAGCAATCACACAATTCAAATTACACCTTAACAAACAGAACTGAGGATACAACCCAGATGCAAAGTACATCAGTATTGCTTCATGTAACATGTCCCGTTATTTGAGTCAAATCTCTTTAACATGTACTAGTTTATGTGACATCTTCCCTCCTTTATAAACTTCATTCTCTCCAGGTTGTAAGAGGTAATTCACAGGGATAACATACAAGAAAATGTTAATGCAGTTGAATGTTCTTTTTTTTGTTGTACTTTGTTTTTTTTTTATTTTTGTCTTAAGCATTGTTCTCAAGCCTTTTTTTTTTGGTTGAGTAAACCCATGGATTCTTCAGATCGCTTATTGTTTCCTATTTGCTTGCTTTCTGATAATTTTACAATTCTTTAACTTTCCACTAACTGCCAAGGTAGGCAAAAAGAGAATATATCACAGAGTGCTCTCTTTGGCTTTCTTATTGGTAGTTTGCTAAGCATGCTGAAAAATTAAGGTCATGAATTAACCTAGTTTTTTTGGATTTTGTGTATTTTCAGCATTAACATTATATTTTTTTCCCTCCCATAACTAAAAGTTGGCAATGTAAACCATCGCCTTTGGCCCTCTTCTGTGAACTATTGATTAGCCATGGAGGTGTCTGGCCTTTGTTGATGTCTTCTGCAAATGTCTCGACTCTCAGCAGTGAAAGCAGAAATTGAAACAAACCTGAGTCGTGTTTTGGTCTTACCCTCCCCAGTGAATTTTCCACTTCTTTGACTCAAGGACCAGATTACAGCTACTCATGGCCTGCAACAGAGGAGAGGGGTTTACAACACCTAGGGAATAACGGCTTGAGCCTGGTCTTCCAGGATACGTTTTCCATTGAGGAACTGGTCCTGCCACCCCATCACCATTTTTGTTCAAGCAATCTTCCTGAATTTGAACTTATGAAATAAATTAAATAGGTCTTTTCAAACTGGAGCTCAGTCTAACAGACACTAGTCTGCCCCTGCACCAAGAAAACGAGGTGGAGCAGTGAGGCAAGGGGCAGGCAAGATGAGAAAGTGGAGGGCTCTCGGCCTTGATGAGCAGAGGCGTGATGAGGGCGCCTTCAGCGATCTCAACTGTACCGTGTGCTCATATTCAAATGTAAACGAATATCAAAATGTCCCTCCAGAGACAAATACAAATGCTTTGGGGATTATCTCCCTTTTATTAGCACAGATGTGGGGAGCTGACGGGACTTGCTAGCTACAGCTATCTACTCTGCAACCCTTCTTCTTTCAGTAAATAGCTAGACCAGAAATGCCAGGGTCTGCCCTACAGAGCAGTCAAGATACCACTGGTAAAATGAAAGTCATCCCTAAAAACACTATCATGATTAGATGGCTAAGTCTTAACAAAAAGATGTACATTTAAATATGATGTGGGTTTCCAATCTATGGCGTCTACTATTTATGTATGAAATTTTGTTATAGTTTTTTTCTAACACACATGTTAAAGAAACTCTTAAAAATGAAGTTGGCTTACCTTTAGAAGAGGGTTAGTCACAGCACTCCTACTGAAAATGCCCCAATCTTCAGTTCCCTTTCATTCTTTTAAAAATATCTTCTGAGGAATCACTGGCTACATTTAATCTGGCTCGGAAACCCATCCCAATTAACTGAAAAAGGAAAACGTTACAACTGGGCCAGGTTACGTGGTGTTCATTTTGGGCATCATATGTATTTGTGTGTTTGTTCATTTATATTTAATAAGCACCTGTGGATAGACATTATAAGCAAGTCAATATTTATTTTCCATCATACTTCTAAGAACATTTGGCAGGAAATGTATTAATGAGTAGAAGAAGAGGAGACGGAAGAACATGCCCGAAGTCCTTTAGCATGCCCTGCCATTTTTGGAGGTAAAGCATTGAACAGATGGTTTGTGGCTTCACGGAATTCTCTTTTTAAAGGTGATCACTCTTAAAGGAGCCTGGCAAACCTTTACAAACTCTGGTTACTTGAAACCAAATTTTTCTTCTCCACCATACAAAGTAAATCCAGCTCGCAGTACACTTTTGTCATTAACAAAAACTCTGAGGGTGGTTTCACAGGGATTTTTATGCATTGTTCTATGTTCTTTGTTTGATTTATAAACTGCTGAGGGGAAATGGGGTTGTAAACCTAATCCAGGTTTATGATATAAAAGGGCAGCACGTTTTAGAAACACCTTGTGGTCTTACAAATAGAGTTAACTTTAAGCAATTTATTTAGTTAAGTAACTGACTCAACTATGTATTAAATTGCTGCCAGTTGGAAATAATGGAGCTTGGCAGTTTTACTGTCAAATATAGTGGGTATAGGAAAATATGTGGAGGCTGGAGACTTGCAAAAGACTGAGCTGCTCTAGTATTTAGTGATGGAAAAATCAAGTAATTCACCTTGACTACATTCCAAGGGAAAAATTTGTAAAGCAAGCTTCCACTATTAAATAGTTAGTTATAGTTGTGTTTATGTGTATAAGGCTTGATGGTTAATTGCTCAACTAACCTGCTCTATAAAGACAAGTGCTTGCCTAGATTTCGGCAGCCCAGAGATTGTTCTGAGTGGTGATTTGGTCTGTTTTCCAGGGTGCAAATTGATGGACATTAATTTGTAGTCTGGATTTTAGCAAAGAGCTTTTGTAGAATGTCTTGAGCAAAAGATAAGCTATGAGGAAAACCCATGACTCAAATAGTAAAATTAAATATATTACATGCTCTGCCTTACTATGACTTTTGAAGAAGCATTTCTTAGCCTCTTGATTTCAACCAGCAAGAAAAGGAAAGGAAGAAAAAAGAAAGAAACCCAACAGATTCTAGATTATAAGGTTTTGTGGGTTCAGAGTCTTTGTGACCAGTTATAAGATCTTTTGGAAAAGATCAAGGAATATGAAATTATCTAGGCTGGAGCAAGCAAGTTTGAGGACTAATATAGCACGGTCTTCAAGTCAATGGGAGTCATTATAAGGAAGCAGACAACCAGCTATTTTATATGTACATGAACATGGAGTTTAATTGGCAAAAGTAGTAATGGAGGTAATCTGGGATGG
>NW_004444012.1:3515949-3517316 GCF_000243295.1 Trichechus manatus latirostris | reverse complement strand
ATTGTTTACAGAAAATTGTAGAAAGTTTCTGTAACCAATTCTGGAAAACTCTACCAAATGCATTCAAAAAGCAAGGCACCAAAAGCAAGTTTCAAGATGTCTTTCTACCATTTTAGATGGTCTATAGCTTGCAGAGAAAGGGACATTTAATAGAATTCAGAAGGAAAGTAATTAACTGAGGGACAGCATGTAGTTTTGAAGTAAGTTGTGTCTGGTTCAAATCAGGGGTGGAGAACAGAGCTTTTTGTTCTTTCCTTCTATGAACTCTAAGCTCAATGTGTAAAAAACTGTCTGAAGAAGGAGGTAGTTCGGTTTGATGGATTAAGCTAAAAGAGAAGTATGATCTTAAAATGACATACTACCTCGACACCGTCATTTTTATGACTTTCCTATTAGCAATGGAAGTAAACAAATGGTTTTCCAACATTTCCTGTTTGTAATAGCCCCTGGGTTGTTTGTTTTATCAAACTTTGGACTTTTTCTCATCATTCTTATAGTGTTCTTTGAGTTAAAAGTGTGACTCTGTAAAAAGGAATGAAATCATCTGCTCATTAACTTTCTACTCAGTAAACTTTGTTTTCATCGCCTACAATTCCCATAATTTCTCTAGTCCCCATTCTTCTCATGTAGTTTCACGTTCCTTAGTTTGCATGTCAGTCCCAAGTACCTCAACCCATCAGTTAAATTAGTTCTGTTTTTACAACCGTTCACAAAAGGGTTTACAGCTGAAACTCTTCCCCTAATCGAACTCTTCTGTTGCTGCATGCACTATTTCTTTATTGACCTTAGGCTGGGACAGCTTTAAAAATAATATATATCAGCAAGGGTTGCATGCTTTCTGATCATATGTTTTCTCCTGCTAATCATTCAGTTACCTGATTAGAAACAGATGCACCCTATTTGAAACGTGAACTTAAAGGTGAACTGCTAGTAATGGTTGCATATTTTCTAGATATTCTATGTATATGTCGCGAAATGCCCTAGGACTTTTTAATAGTAAGCATTTAGACTATATTTTATAACTACGATTTTTTTTTCCTCCCAAATGGCCCATTCTGACCAAAATAAACTCACAAACAAAGAAAAAAAACAACAACAATGATGACAAAGAGTCAAGCAACACTGAAAGCTGCAACATTCACAAGTATTCTGCAAACAAGAGCCCCAGACCTGTGATAATACACATTTTTAAGAAGACAAAGCCCCTTCTCTCGAAGAGCTCATGATATAACGGAAGGCGTAAACAAGCAAAATATAATAATTAATTAAGGTACATACAAAGTGCTATATAAGAAGAGAGGCAAAAAAAATACTTCTAAGAAGAATGAAGATTTGTTGGAAAATGTAGTGTTTGTGTTGGATCTTAA
>NW_004444012.1:3512675-3513994 GCF_000243295.1 Trichechus manatus latirostris | reverse complement strand
TTCCCTCCAGAGACCACAGAGGTCCTATTTTATTTAAAGAGCTGGTCCCAACATCAGTGCTCGCTCTTGAAACTGCAGTATATACAGCTAATTATATTTATTGAGGAAACAATTTTGTTTTATATTTTCAATAATACTTAAACAATTTTGTCAATCTCGACCTCAGAAACAATTTCCCCAAGGATCTTGTGAATGAGAGACTTCATACAAGTCCTGATACCAATGTCCTCACTCTACACTGTTACCTTTGTCACCTACCCAAGTTTTTCAAGCATAACTTTCATAGAGCAGAAGTGCATAAGATAAGACTCCAAGATATCTGTGGGTCTAATGAAAAACATCAAAGTCTATGAAATCCATGCTGTACATATATATGTGTATATGTATTTATTATTATGTTTATGTAATCTTAAACAACTTCCCTATGCATAAAGGAATATGCTATTAAAAGTCAGACAAATCATGACTTTTAAATCAGAAATACATGAAATTTGGTAATTTTTTTTTTTTTGCCACCACTCCGGCCAAATTGGAAAACTAATCACGTAACTTAACTAGACTGACACAGGCGGCCTCTCTCAGAGAAACGAAGGAAGAGGGGAGAGAGGGAGGAAGAGAGAGGGGACATGAAGGGAGAGAGAAAGAGAGACAGAGGAGAGAGGAAGGGAGGGAGGGAGGGAGGAAGAACGAGCTTTGTAAGGATGCTGAGGTTGCTGTGGGAACCTAATGAGATGGTTGGGATATGGATTCCTGAAGTCTTCTAACTTGCTTCCAAGTGATCAAAACAGATATACTTAAATTAATTATTCATCCAAAGTGTAAGCGCTACAGCTGCCAACCAAAAGGTTGGCAGTTCGAATCCACCCGCTAGCCACTCCTTGGAAAACCTATGGGGCAGTTCTACTCTGTCCTATAGTGTTGCTATGAGTCGGAAGCCACTCGAAGGCAACCGGTTTGGTACTTTATCAAATGTCTACCTGACTACTGAGAAACCTCCTTTAGCGGAATCTCAGGTCAGAATTACAAATAGATCATATGATCAGAAATACAACGAAACACAGACCAAACTTGTACCTGACTTGAGTGTGTAATGACATTAGCTCGACCTCTGATGAGGCAGGGAGGATGAGGCAGAACGTTGCTGTGTGCCCTTGAGTCAATTTTCACCTCAGAGTGACCCTATGTGACAGAGCAGAATCTCCCCTTAGCGTTTTCTAGGCTATAATCTTTACAGGAGGAGATTGCCAGGTCTTTTCTCCCGCAGAGCCGCTGGGTAGGTTTGAACTGCCAACCTTTCGGTGAGCAGCCGAGCGCTTAAC
>NW_004444012.1:3510102-3511657 GCF_000243295.1 Trichechus manatus latirostris | reverse complement strand
AACACAGGAAAGATGGCACTACTTTCTACTTTGACCAGTGCCTTAAATTTTTATGATCAGATACCGATTTGTTAATTTTAGTCATTTAAAATTACAGCATCGGCCTCTCTTGGTTAATTGGGACTTTTTAAAATTACTATGTTTCAAATCAAACTGCCTTCAATTTCTCAAACGAATGGAAGTTTAAACTGTATAATGTACATTTGGAGAAGTAAGTGTTACTCAATAGAAAGATCATCTTAATAAAAATTGAAAACTAGGAAGATACAAGTCAGTGCTTGGGGGGACTTAACATTTAGTTGAGGATCTCTGCAACTTGAAATGGTTTATCTATTTATTTTTCATCTCCAGCATTTCCAGATATGTCGCTTAAATTAAGAGAAATGAAACCAAACGGACAACAAACTTCCAGTGAGTTCTGTGGGAAATTCGCCACTAAATCAGAGATCAAAGGCAATAGGCAAAACTCATTTTTCAGTATTATACAGACTACCTATTACTTGCAGTAGGAAAAAAAAAAAACATTTCTGGATTTTAAGGGCACACACAAACATTGCATCTGAATTATACCTTGTTTATTAGCTTCTTACATGAGAGGTACGTGAAAGGCAAAATGATGCAATCTTCTTGTTCAAAACAACTGAACAGGTTAATGCCTCCTACTTTTGCAGACAGATATTTGCAGGATTAATAACTCCTTTAAACAGTAGTTGGATTTAGCCATAATAAGAATATAAATACAATAAGACGTTCCTAAGGGAAATGCAATTTTTTAAGAATTTCCATATTTGCTACAATAAATATTATGCCTAGAAATTTTATAGCTAACAGAAACACAGAAAATAACTATACCCAAAGCTAGAAAACTGTTCCATTACAAAGCAAGTCTGATATATTACCTCCCAAATACACAGCATATTCCTGGTAAAGTTGTAAATTATGGTTGCAAATGAGGCCACAAACAAAATTTTGCTCAAGGCATGAATCATAAATTCAACCAATAATCATCTCCTACGTGGGGTACAACTACTTTGTTTACTTCTCAGACACTGTTTCCTGCATATGAGGATGAAAGCAGGTCAAGGAAATTGGGCATCTTTTTCTCATGAAGCGTGTTATGATACTGGGTGGTACTGCCTTACTTATAACGGCACAAACTCTTTAAATATTAAAAATCTGTGTTTTCACAGTGATGGGTCCTTAAGCAAACCGACATTCTACCTCGTGACAGCATCATATCATCAAAACTACAGATGCTTAGTAAGAAGAAATTAACTGATTCACAATAGTAGCCAGCTCTGTGGAATTCTGACACGTTTCACATACTGAAAATAAAAGGATATTTAACTAATCTAAATGGTACTTTTAATGGAGCAGATATGATCATTTGCTATTGTTTGCACATATCTGAGAAGTCAAATTTTATTCTTTTTTTTTTTTTTACATTTTTAGAATTCCTAAAAGCTTAATACCACTAAAACCCTTTTCAGCATGAAGCTTAAGAAGGCTGACTTTTAATTTAATCTGTTCCAATAATTGAAAGAATCATGAAGTT
>NW_004444012.1:3477944-3508704 GCF_000243295.1 Trichechus manatus latirostris | reverse complement strand
GTCTTTAGCAGCTGTCCTGCCTTGATTAGATGGCAGCACTATAAGGTCCAAATGACAGCCCATGAAGAATAATGAACATTTTGCTCTCATTTTTATGCCAGTTTTCTGAAGAAGCTAAAAACAATTTGGTCAAGGAATTTCCAGCCCTAATTATAATAAAGGTATCATTAATTGATAAGGCTTTGCACTTCATTTAAACTCAATTTAAATTGATGATGCTATCGGTTTTTACTCTTCCATTCCCACTTTACAATCTCTTCATATAATCTGTGGCACCAGAAAAGAGTAGGACAGGGAGGAGGGGTAGAACTTGCCTGATACCGTTAGGAGCAGCGTGTTAGTCACTGTTCCGGAGGGAGGCCTGAGGGTGTGAACCAGGGCAGTGCAGGTGGAGGGAGCCTACGTAGGAGTGGAAAAAGGAGAGGGACTGGGAAGGGACAGGTAGAGGAAGAATAGTCCAAATTGGATAAAGGAGACAGCAGGAGAATGGAAAGTGTTAAGATGAAATGAGACGTTGCTTTTCAGAAGATTTCATACTCAACTTGAAGATTGATATTCTAGCTGATTATGAATTATTAAGAAATTAAAAATCACTTTTCAGTCATAATTTATCTTTATGACAAAGGTGGCCATTATGTCAATCTTCATTCTTTAGTGCCTATGAAACAAAAATTTATTAGGCTCTGATGTCATTCTAAATTCGCTAACACCTAGTAAGCACAGATTTAGAATACAAGGCAAAGATCAACCAAAAGTAGATATATGACAACAAAGACATTACCTTGGGTATAAATTGTCTTCAGCAACCTTGCAGAAAAAAACAAATAACTATTGGTTAATAACTTCTAAGTTAAATAAAGAATCATAGTCAATGTTCTACTTGACATAGATGAATATGAGAGTTGAATGATTAATATTCCCAATTATAATTTTTAGGTTGTAAAAAGAAGAAGCAGGGAGGAGAATTTCAAAATTAATATGATTGTTGGGAAAATAACTGAATTTCAATAATAACCTTAATCCATAACCAAATAAAACATGGACAAAGGAAAAGCATGCATTAATGTAAAATCAATATAATAAACTGGCAGTATCATTTACAATATTCCCAAATTGTTAATTGTGATATGTGTGTCAGGGATGTCCACTCTCTGCTCACTCAGCTCCGGATGGTTGAAGTAACTAAGTCCAGCCATTGGGAACAAGAACGGGAGCTTCTCTCCTTCCATTCTACCAGGTCCCATGGTCCCATAAGCACGCTATGCTAGTTTTTTTATAGCAACATGTAAAAAAAAATTGGCATAGTGGCACTTATGAAAATACCTCCAGGGAGGAGGGCGTGGTTGTCAAATAAACATACAAGGTGGGCATTATTTGCGTAAAAATATGGTACACACCAAGGGCCCAAAGGCATGACAAGCATAGATTCAACCCCACAGTGGTACGGATTCTTTTCTTGTAATGACCAGACAATATGCTAGTAGGAGGAATCCTCCTTTGGCCTCTATTTTGGGGCAGATTCTGGTTCTCTGGTCCACACAGCTCCTGCATACTTGAAAGTTTAGCCTCACAAGAAGTTCGTCTCTCAGGAACTAGCCACAGCACCTTTCCGTCACAGACTGCCTAGAGTATAACTTTCAGGGATGGAAGACACAAGTCCATACCTCAAGATTCCTGCCTCCAACTCTCTTTATTCTTTTCCCGGCTTCCTCTCTTTACTCCCATCTCCTTCATCCTGTGTCCTCCACCCAGAAAAGCCTTCATCCCACTTCTGGTCTCCCCATAGGACTTAATATCCCATCAGAAAGAGATTGTCAGCAAGGAGCCCAACATTTAGCAACAAGTAATTTATTTACCTTTCTGGAAGTAGCAAGAGCCCAGTTCTCAACACACAGCCTCCTTTCCCAGGAGAGAGAGGGGTTGTTTTTACTCCTAGTGTTTCAGTCCTTCTTAAAATGGGCAACCCCCTTGTTGAAACCCCTTGCCATCGACTCAATTCCAACTCCTAGTGACCCTACAGGACTGACTAGAACTGCCCCATAGGGCGTCCAAGGCTGTGATCTTTAAGGAAGCTGATGACCACATCTTTCTCCCGTGTAGCGGCTGGTGCGTTCGAGCTGCAGACCTTTCGGTTAGCAGCCAAGTGCTTAACCACTGCACCACCAGGGCTCCTTAGAATGGGCAATGTGGCTTGTAACTAGCAAACATCAACTAGGCAAACAAACACATGGAAGGGCATGTGTTTTCATAACCACATTATGAACACTGGCATTTAAACAATTCCTCATGGTCAATGACTTCCTAAATCTTTAGATCCTACCTCTTTTCTCTCTTCTAAAAAGACAACCAAACAAGTCCCCGTTAATGGTAATAATGCTGCAGCACCAGATCCTCAAAATCAGTCCCTTGCCAGCCCAGAGCCAAGCACTATTTTGGCCCTAAAAGAAAATCAGATTCCGCCGGTACTAACTTGACTCCATTTTCATACGGCAAAAACAGTAAATATTCTAGATGTGCTGTTAATGTCCTTAAACTCCACCAAGAAAGGAAACGTAACTTCTAAAAACCTATTTTTCTCCAAAAAAAATAAAATGAGGTGGTTTTTGTTTCCCACTTCAGACAAATATATATTTGTTTATAGTGAAGCCATTTAGGTATAGGTAAAGCTGAAAATGGGGATAAATCTGCATCCTTGAATAAAAGCCAGCACAATTGAGAAGCCCACCAGACCCTCCTAACAGAAGTGATACCATCTGACCCTCCTAACAGAAGTGATACCATCTATCTATTAGAATATTTATTTTTTATTTTATTGTTGTGCTTTAAGTGAAAGTTTACAATTCAAGTTAGTCTCTCATACAAAAATTTATACATACATTTTTATGTGACCCTAGTTGCTCTCCCTATACTGACAGCACACTCCTCCTTTCCACTCCTGATTTCCCAAGTCCATTCAACCAGCTTCTATTAGAATATATTTGTTGAGATTTTTTGCCATAACTTGCCAGTGTTGAAGCAGGCTTTTTTCTATTATTTAGAAACCATTCATATGAACCAGTGCTCCACTGGTTTTGAAAATTTGTACTAAATTCACACTTGAAGGCTAAGACTTCATATGCTGAGCTTCAGCCTAAGGCAAATTCTTATAGGTTAATTGCAAACCTCTAAACATGGAAAGCAGTAATGAAAAGCACAAGCAAAAAAATGATAATAACGTATTCAATCAATCGTTTTTTTTTCTACTTTCACCAAACGACACGTGAAAAATATAAGCGATACACCATGTGTAAATAGAAGAAAAGAGGAAAAGCCAGTAGGAATCAAGCATCAGAAGCTGTGGCATGAAGTAGGCAGGTATGGTGAGTGTATCAAGGGCTATTTCTCAGCTGGCCATAATTTCATCAATGTGTGCCTTCTAGCTTTGCTTGTGTTTGACACCCCATTTTTTCTAGTGGGCTATGAAACAATGCTGTGAGCTGTGGTACTACTGTTCCTGTTTTACAGGTGAGACACTGAGGGAAAGAGTGGACACATGGCTAGTCAAAGAGATAGCGAGAGATTTCCTCCTCTTTGTGTTTTGTTGCTCTGAACACATTGTTGTGGTTAGCTGCCATGGAGTCATCTCTGACTCATGGGGAACCTATGTACCATGGGATGAAATGCTGTCCGGTCATACACCATCCCCATGATCAGCTGCAAATCCAACCATTGTAATCCAAAGGGTTTTCACTGGCTGATTTCAGAAGTAGATCATCAGGCTTTTCTTTCTAGTCCCTCTTAGTCTGGAAGTTCCCGCCTGAAACCTGTTCGGCATCATAGCAACACACAAGCTTCCATAGATAGACAGGTGGTGGCTGCACATGAGGTGCATTGGCCCCGAGTCTAACTCAGGTCTTTTGCATGGAAGGCAAGAATTTTACCACGGAATTACCAGAGCCTCCTGGGCACATTAGGAGTCAGCCAACCATGGGGTCCACAGTCACAAAGCAGCCAAAAGCCATCAGGCTGCCTGAAAGACTGGCTCTGGACTCAAGAAAAAAAATGCTAACTGATATGATTTTAGGAACCCCAGAATTTTCTCCTTAATCCACCAATATCAACAAATTTATTATTGATATTGAGCCTTCCTTCCCTTTCCCTTTGTCATTTTTCTCTACTACACTGTGTCGAAGGACCATACCCACGTATATGACCTTCATGGGAAGGCCACGTATATATTTGTATTAAATGTACAAAAACCAAACCAGTTGCTGTCAAGTCAATTCCAACTAGTAGAACTGCTCCATAAGGTTTTCAAGGGTGGGAACTTTTGGAAGCAGATCACCAGGCCTTTCTTCTGAGGCACCTCTGGGTGGGTTTTGAACCACCAACCTTTTGTTAGTAGTCGAGCACTTAACCATGTGCACCCATTCAGGGACCATATTAAATGTATACATAGTTTATATATGCCTGTGAAGATACTCCTCTGTGTTCTTAGACCTTTCCAAGATAACAACCTCACATAATAGATTCATGATAAAAGAAATGTAACAGTCACCCAGTAGATGAGTGCTGATGGACTCAGAAGAGGAAAGTGGAGAAAGGGCCAAAAAAGAACTAGAAGAGATGATATCACTCACTAGAGCTTTTGCTTAACTCTTAGAGGCAAGGTATCATTTGCTTTAAGAGACTTACAGAAGTATAAAGCATACTTCTTGTTCTGAAGAAGTATAGAATCCTATTGAGAGAAAATAAACAGGCATTTTAGGGGACAAGATAGACTTCAAATGTTCCAAATCAACAAAATAAAGGATGAAAACAGAATACTTAATCCTCATATAGAGATAGATAGATGGATGGATAGATAGATAGATGGATGGACGGACAGACAGATAGATAGACAGACAGATGGATGATGGATAGACGGATAGATGGATAGATGAATAGATGGATAGATGGATAGAAAGATGGATAGATAGATGGATAGAAAGATAGATGGATAGATAGATGGATAGATAGATGATAGATGGATAGGTAGATAGAAAGATAGATAGAAAGATAGAAAGATAGATGGATAGATAGAAAGATAGATAGACAGACAGATAGATAGATAGATAGACAGACAGATAGCTGGATCGAGTCAATCCAACTCATGGCGAACTTATATACAACAGAATGAAACATTGCCTGGCCTTGTGTCATCCTCACGATTGCCAGCAGGCTCAAGTCCATCAGTGTGACTCTTGTGCCAATTCATCTCACCAAGGGTCTCCCTCACTCTTGCTAGCCCTACGTCACCAAACATGATGTCCTCCTCTAGTATGATCCCTACTGATAATGTGTCCAAAGCAAGCAAGTTGGACAATGTTCTGTTGTGATCCATAAGATTTTCATTGGCCAATTTTTAGAAGTATATCATGACCTTTCTTTCTGGTCTGTCTTAGTCTGGAAGCTCCGCTGATACTTGTCCAACATTGGTAACCCTGCTGGTATTTGATATACCAGGTATAGCTTCTAGCATCACAGTAACACGCAAGTCACCACAGTACAACAAACTGACAGACAAGTGGTCGAGTCCTCATATAGCATAATTGAAAGAGCAAAAATTTGGAGTCAGAGGACCAGGGCTTCATCACTCCATGGCCAAATGACCTCAGGCAAACTTTTAAACTTCCTGATGGATGCTTACCTCGTATGTTTATTATGTGGGTTGTTATTTATTATCAAGTGGAAACCTCACGAGGAAAGCCTTGTGACTAAGGTGTCAAGTCTATATTCTAATAGTTTATCTTAAAGACTTTTCCTTATCTATATCCTGTCACCACAGAACCTAGGAAATTCAAAGATGGTGACTGGGTAGAATGATCTCAAGTTACTTTTTAAAAATAGAATTGAAAAAATACTCATGAAGTCAAGGGAATCAAAGCATAAAGCAATTAGTTACTTACCTAGACTTGTAAAATACAAATCTGTATTTTACCCAAGAGTCCACTCTAACTCTTGATAACCCACAGTAGCAGGGACTTTATGTATAGAAGTCATTGTAAGGCAAGGCTTGACGGCCTCTTTTGTCAAGGCAACAATCACCAATGTTTACTGCCATGACATTATCAAGTGCTCTGAAGATTTCCCATATAACCCAAATCACATGTTTTTTCTTATCCTCCTCCAATTTATCTGATCTCTACACCTTGTAACAGCCTGAAGTCTGGAGGTCTGGCTCATATAAGGACTCACATCTGCTGGTTCTGTAGAGCCTCCGGGGTTTCTGCAGTAGCAACATTTACATTTTTATTACTGAAACTTCCCAACCAGATAATGTCCCTTCATACACTATAGACCCTCTGAGTCTTCCAAATACTTGGCATCTGATCCACATGAGCCTGTTCTCATTAGACAGTTTCCCTTCACTCTGCTCACACTGAGCAGCTTGCTAGGCCAAAGATTCGCCTTACCTTGCCTTATGACCCATTTCCTCAGGATTTTCCTTTGGCAGCAAGATTGGCGAGTTTAAGTATCAGAGTCCCTGAGTGCTTTCAGGTGCACCTGTTTTATTCTTTAAGGAGTCGTTAGAATTTGGCTGAGAGGACTGAACAGCAGGTAAGCACTGAGTTTCTAAAAGAGCACCTCAGCATGACATTTTTCTCTAAAGTGCAATGGAGTGCATCCTATAACAGAAAATGTAGCCACAACCAATTACCTTTTTGTTTTATAATTTTGGTGGTCTATCTGTTCCAAGGATTTCTCCCTCTAGTCTTGAAGCTTCAGGCAAACTCTGAATAATGAATGGAAGGAGCTGGGGTAGGGGAAGCTGGGGAGAAAGTGTCAAGAAGCCTATATCAGGAAATGAAAATAAAAAGGCCCCATGCAGTCTGTATTGGATACAGATGTATGCAAGGCAGCAGCTATGTCTTGTAAAGTTGCCAAGAACACACCAGCTACATATGGCCTCGTAGCTGGATGGTGAGCAGCGGTGGGATAATCTAATAAGCATTCTTTTACTATTGGAAACAGAGCTATAAATTGAGCTATTGTCCTGGATCTACCTGATACCTCTGTAGTTAATGGGAAGAGGACTGAGCAAAGGATTGGGACCATGTTTCTGCCTACATCCATGGGTCAGGCCCTCACTAACTCTCAGCTGGAGTCTTAAAATCATTTTCTAATAGATGTCTCCTCTTCCAAACCATCTTTCAGACTACCATAGGATTGATTTTTTTTTAAATATAATTTTGATAACTTCTTTCATTTGATCAAAAGCCTTCAGCGGCTCTCCACTGTGTACAAATTACATCCAAAGTTCTCAGTCCAGTATTTAAGCCGCTTTACCAAAAGTCCTTTTTCTGTACTTACTTTCACTATTTTAATACATATATCACTATTTTATACAGGCAGTCCTCTCTTCGCATGTTCTGGCACGAATTTCAGTTACCACGTTTGAGCTAAAAACACCAGTGCCCCCAATAACATGGTTCAAATTTCAGTTACCAGAGTATATTAACGGTGAGTAATTGTATAAACTTTATGGCTAGCCGGTCAGTCCACAAATCACTATGTAAGTAACAAATATGCATCATAATCAGTGACTGTCATCAATTGAATTGTGTCCCCCCAAAATATATGTCAACTTGGCTAGGCCATGATTTCCAGAATTGTGTGGTTGTCCTCCATTTTGCGATCTGATGTATTTATCCCATTTGTTGTAAATCCTAACCTCTATGAAGTTAATGAGGCAGGATAGAAGCAGTTATGTTAATGAGGCAGGACGTAATCTCCAGGATTAGGTTGTATCTTGAGTCAATCTCTTTTGAGATATGAAAGAGAGAAGCAAGCAGAGAGGAGAGGGACCTCTTACCATCAAGAAAGCAGAGCAAGGAATGGAGCATAGCCATTGGACCCAGGGTCCCTGCGCTGAGAAACTCCTGGACCAGTGGAAGACTGATGACAGGGACCTTCCCCCCAGAGTTGACAGACATAGAAAGCCTTCCTCTGGAGGTGGCGCCCTGAATTTGAACTTTTATCCTCCTAGACTGTGAGAGAATAAATTTCTGTGTTTTAAAGCCATCCACGTGTGGTATTTCTGTTATAGCAGCACTAGATAACTGAGGCAGTGACCGATCACATCGCTCCATCAAAATCTTTTGGGCATTAGTCATTGCACACCTGTATTCAGTTCACACACAGACTGCATGGCATGTAGTTGTGTTGCTTCATCTCCTGGTGAGAAACCCACATGACATTTTGCAAAAATGGATTATCGAAAGAGGGAATTGGCCAACAAAGATGAAAATGCGGCAAAGAAAAGAAAAGTGATAACATCAAAAGTGAAATTCTAATCCAGTGTAAATGGGTTATGGAAGAAATAGTTGATGGTGTGATTGTTCACAATGCCACCATTTGAGAGACTGGAGATATGCAACCAGAAGAATATATCAACATAATTGAGGAACGTGGTTTTGATGAAAAGGATGAAGATATCTCAGAGAAAAGTATTGCAGCAGAAAACTTTACATTATAGAAACTCCAAGAGATATTTCACAACATTGAAAGCACAAAAGAAGACACAATGTTGGACATTGATTCAAACTTGGAAAGGAATATGACAATACAGCAATGTGTAGAAAAGATGCTCACTTTGTATAGTAAATTATACAAGAAGGTAGGCAAAGTGGAGACAAGCTTTGCAAGGCCGAACATGAGTGCCCTCAAGTGGTCTGCTAGTTCACTACATTTTGCTAAGTTACGCTTATGTAAGCCCCTGGCATGTAGCCACTATTGTCTACCACCACTATAAAACCTCTGATCTCCCACTCTGGGGCATAGTGATCTGCTCTGGACCTGCTGCTGCCCAGGACTTGGCATCATATGTAAGTCTTACTAATAAACTCCTTCGCCGCCACACTGGAATTGCCCACTTCTTTCTTCAGTCTCTGTGTCCTCCATTTTTGGAGGCAAATTTCACATTACTGGTCAATCCCTGGACAATTAGTGAGCCAGTCAGGAGACCAAAGAAATTGCAAGTGGGAGTGAAGCCTCTGCGGGTGGTATCCTGGATTGGCCAGTGACCTTCATGTGGGAGGTCTGGCCCATATGCTCCTCTGCAGGGGAAATCCCATATTGGCCAGTGACCTCCATGTGGGGAGGTCTGGCCCATATGATTCTTTGCTTCTTTGTCAAAGAAGCCTTCCCCCTCTTCTGGGCACACAGTAACTTTCTCTGTCTCTTGCACATGCACAGGCACCACATGGCAGCCAGCCAACCCTACTTCTATATCTGTTTCCAGCGAGGGAGGGAACAGCACAAGATGGGGAACATGCCAGATTGTAACAGCTGGCCTCAAGAGGTGGACTGAAATGGAAACAGACTTTGTGAGGCTGAACATGAGTGCCCTCATGTGGTCCACCAGTTCACTACAGTTTGCTAAGTCATCCTTATGTAAGTCCCTGGTATGTAGCCTCTACTGTCCACTACCACTATAAAACCTCTGCCCTCCCACTGCCACCCAGGATTCGGCATCATATGTAAGTCTCCCTAACAAACTCCTTCACTGTCACACTGGAGTTGCCTACTTCTTTCTTCAGTCCCTCAGCACCCTCCACGTTTGGAGGCAGATTTCACGTTACTGGTCCATGCCTGGACAGCAGGCCCTGTTGTAACTACTCTTGATAGGTTTTTTACAAAGAAATAAAACTTTGATTATTAATGTTCCTAATATTTTAAATTACAGAGTACTAAATAAATATTAGCTTTATTTTCTCATATCCCTATATAATTGTAACTGAAACTAAGACTTTTTTAATGTTTTGACAAATTTTTTTTAAAGTCATAGAACAATTGTAATTCTTCCCATTATTATTAATTTCACTTTGCATGCTTCCAACTTGCATAGCCATTTTTATGTTCCCACATACTGTGCAAAGGTAGAGCTGCCTATAATCTATATTCCAAATACTCACTATTATCGCCAATATAACATATTTATAAATCTCCTAGAAATATCTCTGCCACATAATATTTGCTTAATAAGCATTTGTTTCCATCACTGTGTCCCCACTCAGTGACTTTGATCAGGATATTTTCTCACCCTATTATTTCCTTCCTCCTACAATTTTAAAAACGCAACTTCCTTCATGAAGATATTATCTGATTTCCTCCTCCTCAGATTAAGATAATCCCTCCTCCCTCCATTGATACCTCTATGTACTATAAAATATTCATTTCAAATTAGCAACAATTATCTCTTACAACACTATTTTTGTGAAGTCATATTTTGTTTGTTTTTTTGGCAAGTAGGGAATTGCATGTTTAAAATGGGATATAGCAGAACACAGGTACATAACAATAAAGGCAAAATGGACAAAGGGAAGGAAAGCTAGAACTTCTCTTTTATTTTTTAATAAATATAAAAATCCTACAGCAGAACTTTCCTGGAAAACAGTTAACACACTATTAAAGCTTTTAATTGAGTACTTATAGAATACTGAATACCTCTAAAACATCTCTGTTAAGAACAAAGTCTATGTGAGTTTTATTCCTCAAGGGTGTAGGGAAAACACAACACTGTGCACTGTAAGTATTTTTGCAGTCACTCCAACAACCTCCCAGTTGCTGTGTTCAATTGTACTTTTATATGTTGCCCTTGAATAAATAGTTACTTGGCTCTGAAATTTCTTGAACTGACAGCTCTTTGTTGAAGACCTTATAAGACTTTTAATAAAGACAACTAAAAAGCAATTGATTTCCCCCCTGGTTGGAGTATGTATTCAAAAGATCATAAACAATATCTACCATGCTGTTTTTTAAGAATGCATCCTTTGATTTTTACTTGGAAAAAAAAATACACATATGTCAATGTGTTTTTCTTTTTATAATGACCACATACAGGATTTTCTGGAACATTGGTACAGTAAAGTTACTGTTGTTTGGGACTAGGTCAAATAGTTTACTGCTCACATTCTTATTCTATATGACTACTATAAGCTACTAGCTTATACATATGTGGATTAATTTCTGCCTACATCACACCACAACACTCTATATTACACTGTCAGGCATCCCTATACCCACTGTCACCCCATCCATGATGGTGGACACATCAGTAGCCATTTTATTTATAACATCTTCTTGGCCAGAGCTGATTGGACCAAGGATGTGCACTTATCTCAATCTCATCAATCAGATTTCCTTCTCTTGAAATTGGACTTGGGACTGGAAGACAGTCCATTTTGGGGGGTTCACACCTATGAGATATCGGCCTGAAGGTGTGGGATGGACAATTCCACTTGCCATGAAGAGAAAACCAGTCTTCAGAGAGAAAAAAGAAATAAATACTGGTAAATAAGGAAGTGACTCTCCACAAAGGAGCAGAAATGGAAAACAACTTTCTAGTGCCTGTTTCCCAACCCTTTCTAGGCCCAAGTTTCTTCACACTACTGGGTTCGATGAGCTCTACCTGTATCTTTATAATGAATTCCTTTTGTCCACTCAAGCTTACTCCACGACACATCTTTCAGTTTGCTGTACTGTGGTGGTTTGCATTTTGTTATGATGATGGGAGCTGTGCCACCAGTATTTCAAATACCAGCAGGGTCACCCATGGTGGACAAGTTTCAGCAGAGCTTTGAGACTAAATCACACTAGGAAGAAAGGACTGGTGACTACTTCTGAAAATTAACCAATGAAAACACTAGGGATCACCACAGAATATTATCCGATATAGTGTTGGAAATGAGCCACCGAGTTTGGAAGTCACTCAGAATACACAGTGGCCACATCAATGGACTCCAGAATACCAATGATTGTGAAGATGGTCCAGAAATGAGCGACATATCTTTCTGTTGTACATGAGATTGTCATGAGTCAGAGCAGACTTGATGGTAACTAACAACAAGTTAAACTCACCAGAGTTGTTTTCTGTAACTTGCTTCTCTGCCTCATAACAAAAACAAAGAATATTTGTTGATATTCTAATGTAGCCCTTTGTTAAGGTCTTCATCTCTGAAATAGAATTAATTAAGACTTACTGTTATTATAAATCTCAAAAGTAAGCAAGAAGATTAATGCTCTTTTAGAATTAGAATCAACTATTAATTATTTTTACATACCAAATTTGCAAGCTTTTCCCAGGAAGGCTTTTCACCTGTCCTAAGCTTTCTATGCATGTCTACACTTCTGATTTGCTACACACAAATTGATCTGCTGCCCCACAAAAGCACATCAGCCTTTCACATAACAACCAAACCTTTTAGACTTGCAAATAATTCTCCACCTGAGTGGGGTCTGTGGTCTCAAACACCCTAGCAGATCTTTTATATGAGACAATCTCCTGGATGAATAACAATTTCAACATATTAACACAGTCTGCATTGGTTTCCCTGGTGCCACAATGTCCTTACTGGGGAAAGTGGCTCCAATCTGACCACTGACCGTAGCAGTGCTATTTGCTTGCTGTCTTAATATTATTTACCTTTAGCAATGTTTAGTTATTGATTTTCTAGAAATAACATTTTCTAAAAGGCACCTGAGATTTTCTCCCAGAGGATTTTTCTTTCTCCCATTTAATGTCTTGTGGGTCTTTATTCCCATTCTGATCACTAAACAATATACAGAAATAGAACATCTAAGCTTGCTATGAGTTTGGGAATCTGGGTAAATGGAATCTAAGTATACGGCTAAGACAGAGCCAATTTCCTAAATATAACAGACCATCCAACCCATTCTGAATTTATTAGAAATAACATGATTACACTATCAAGATTCAGAATAGAGTCATTTCTCCTTTATGGGGACCACAGAAGGGTTTATTTCCAGCATTTGCAATTATCTCTGAAAAATTCTTGAATATCATCAGATACTTTAAAAGTTATTTAGCCTCCAAATTTTTATTGTTCCCAATCACATAGCTCAATCTAATTCTTCAAACAATCAATTAGCTAATCGTTTGTTAAGTGCCTACAGAACAATTAGCGATGTCATTAATTTACTATTCTACTATCAATGTTACTGGTGGCTTGCTTTTAATTATGATGTGTTCTATTTTTCATTAAAGGTTTCTATCCCCACTGTAAATTAAAGGTATTTAATTTTTATAAATGTGATTAAGTGAAGTAGCATATTTCACAGCAGGGATATAGGCGCAAATAGTCTTTTTCTCAAAATCGACCTTTGATTTCAAGGAATAAGGTATCATTTAAACAAAAAATTTGCAAGAAAAGAGTAAAATGAATCAGAACTAATAAATATTGTAAAGTTTTTTTTACTACTAATAGCTAGCAATATATACAACACCAACTATACAGTTTAGACTAAATCATGATACAATATTGAATAAATCATACCCTATTCTGCTTGTAAATTATCAATGTAACTTTATTTGTGGTTTGTCTTTAATACTGACTGCA
Organism: Trichechus manatus latirostris; assembly: GCF_000243295.1. NCBI lineage: Eukaryota > Metazoa > Chordata > Mammalia > Sirenia > Trichechidae > Trichechus > Trichechus manatus. The sequence goes on along the minus strand of NW_004444012.1, from coordinate 3,495,325 downwards.
ACAGCATGGTAAAAATTCTAAAAAAATTTAAAAGAATATAGAAAGGGTATTTAAGTTAAACTAGAGGTCTCTACTCTTATTCAATTTAATCGTTCCATATAAATTGAATTTTAGTCAAAGAAGATTCTATGGGAGAATTAAAGTTATAAGAAAGCATGGATAGATTGATATAAAGAAGAAAATTATTGAATGTGAATTATGAATTACAAAAACTTATATTTTAGCTGCTTTGTAAAACAATTTGCCAGTTCCTCAAAAAGTTAAACATAGAGTTATCATATGACCCATCAATTCCACTCCTAGGTAATTATCCCAAGATAATTAAAACATATGTTGACACAAAAATTTGTACACAAATGTTCATACCAGAATATTCATAATAACTGAAAAGTGGAAACAAGACAAATGTCCATCAATGGATGAATGGATACAAAAATATGGTGTATTCATCATACAATGGAATATATTACTCAGTCATAAAAAAGAATGAAATGCTGACACATACTATGACATGGATGAACCTTGAAAATATTATGATAAATGAAAGAAACAAGACACAATTGGCCACATATTGAATGATTCAATTTATATGAAGTGCCCAGAATAGGCAAACCCATAAAAACAGAAAGCAGACTAGTAGAAGAGGGGGGAGAATGGGGAGCGGCTGCTAATGGGTATAGGGTTTAATTTTGGGATGATGAATATTTTCTGAAGTTAGATAGCGGTGATCATTACACAACTTTGTGACCATACTAAAAAACACTGAATTGTACGCTTTTAAAGGCTGAATTCTATGGTGTGCGAATTGTATCTCAATAAAAAATGTTTTTGAGAAAAATATGTTTTAGAGACGGGGAAAATTAGACAGAACGTAACTATAAACGATGCAGGCATAATAAATCAGTTGATTCTGGTTGTCACATCTCATCCTAAAAATGTCCTCAGTGCAGTGACTAGTCTGTGTAAACAGACACAGCTTCTCACAAATAACCACTGTGTGCATATAGCACCTCCAGGATACAGTGGGAGCCACACTGAAAAGAAAAGAGAGGAATTGAGAGAAGAAGGATGCCATGGTAGGTTTCAAGCAGGCACAGAGCAAATAGCATTGTACTTTAGAAGGATCTGGGGCCTTGCAGTCATAAATCATTAGAAGACTGTGAAAGTAGAAATATGAGTTTAGATCAGCTTGCAGAAAATGGACGGAAGTATCCATCTAACATTTTGGTGTTAGTTTAGTGCTAACCACTCCGCCTTGTCCCAGCGGCCATGGTCTTTATATCACTATTTGTGGCCCTTGTGTTAGCCTAATGCCAGCCTTTCCCAAATGTTTTTTCTTTTATCACAAAACATCCAAGTGGGAAAAGAAAATGAATTTTCAGCCAGCGAAGCAAGTAAACACAGTTGGGGTTTTCCCAGTAGCCGGTAGAACATTTCACCTTTTCAATGAGATGGCTTGATAACACCAACCCTCATTCTGCGCCCTCCCTAGGCAGAGCCTTCTATTTCCACCAGTGCCTCAGAGAATGAGATCCCAATTCCTTAGCGTATGAGTGTGATTTGTGGAAATGTATTTGTAGTCCCGGGCAATGTCAGTATACCAAAATGGATGCATTTAGTGTTAAGTACCTTACCAGCAATTTCCCTTTTGAGCATTGGAATGTGATAAAGCATTAGAGCTCAACTCTTTGGAGTGAAATGTAATACTGCATGGGCAGCAAGAAAATAAATTGGGGAGAACTTCTTGCAGCCATTTGTCCCAGTAATTGACCAACAGAGAACAATAAAGCAGTATTCCTCAATACCAGTATCCTACTGGAAGCATCTGGCTCTTCCTCTTACACGTGTTATAAATTGGGACGCAAGTAGGACAAGCACCCTTCTCCATTAAATGGATTAATTTGACCCCTGGAACATGAGGAACAGCAGCGGAGCACCTACAAACAACCATACAAAGACACATTTCCATGGCTTCCCAGAACTTGTGGGCCTCTTTAAGGGCGAGAGCGATCTTTTCACACTCCATCTTGAGGTTGTGACCAGATCGGCTCTGAAGCTGGCACTTACATCTATCGCATTTGGACAGTAAGCATCTCCAGCTAACTTTTTCTCCAAGTAACTACCAAACGTTATAGAAACGAACTAATCTGATGGGAAGCAGGAAAGGTTTCCACTGCAGAAGGAATGCCATGGAAAACAGACAAGTGAGGATTTGCATGAAGCACATTAAAAATGCATCTTGTACATCTGCAAAAAGGAAGGGGTCCTCTTCATCCATAAGCATGATCTCCTAATACATCATTTTACATGAAAGATCATCTAACAGCCTCTCCACTTTTGGCCTAAATCTACAACTCAGTTGGAATAGTTACACAGAAGAGAAAAACATACTTTCCCTAGGTACAGTCTAGTAGATTTTCCTGCCTCAATTCTTCTTTCTCTCTGCTATCTCTGGCCCCAGCGTGTGATTCTTTTTTTAAGCATTGCAAAATGTCAGTACACAAAAGAGACCAGAAGCAAACCCCTGCTATCACAAAATCTTGTTTTAGAAACCGAGAAACACTGACATGTAATGAAACCTTATTCCATTTTTTTCCCTCTTCTTTGTAAATGATTTGCTTCCCCCTCCTTCTTCAGGTATAAATAAACAGAAAATTGTCTGTATATTTGGTGTTGTTTTCTCCTTGGTCTTCATAATCAAGGGCTATTACAGCAATAGATCTTATCTGTGGGATGGCAGTCCCTCTGCACTTCAGTTCAGATTTTTGTTTATGCATGGCTGCCACTGTGGCTGTTCCTGATAGTTTTAGGTCAGCCATGACAGACTAAGGGTGACACTGAATAAACAAGCTGGGAGTCTGGGACCAGCCCCGAAGGAGTGGTACTAGGGCTCACAGTTTGATTTTCCTTGATTAATCACCCCTTTTATTTAGAATAACTTACTGTGTACAGTACCTGCTTGTCTGGCAAAGCAAATTACACCATCAACTGGCAAGGACTTAGAAATCCTCATAAACAAAGAGAAACAAGGAAGACAAGCACAGCTTACTCAACTGCAAAGTGAAGCTGCCGGCTTTAGGAGCATGATCAGGGCTGTTTATTTATTTTCTTAAATAGCATATACCTCTTTCTTCTGCTGCTTGTTATCCTGCGCTGACCTAAGTAACCTTGTCAAGCCACCTCCCAGGTCGCTGAGATCGCCACAACCAGCAGACTAATCATTCTCAGTGATAAAAAGAGGCATGATTCCAAGTGATCAGTGTCTTAGAATCCAACTTGGCTCCACAGAAGCGCTCTGCATGTGTGTGTATTTTGTAGCTTTGAGAGGCTGCCTCATTATATTATATTTTCTGTGCAGCTACTCAGTTCAGTTATCCTTGAGAACCTACTGTGTGTCAAACACTGTAGCACTCACTGTGAAACAAGGCTTCAAACCTTCATTTCGGTCGAACCCCTGCTGAGAATTTGCATGTCTAACAAGCTCCCTGCTGAGAATTTACATTTCTGCCCCAGATATACCGAATCAGAATCTTCATTTTTAACAAGATCTCCCAGGTGATTCTTATGTATAACTTCCTGGGAACTTGTTAGACATGCAAATTCTCTGCAAGGCTTCGAACTGGAATGAATTGGTTGGAAGTTCTGCGGTAAAATCATCATTATCCATTAATTCCCTCAAATTGTGCTCATTTGCTCACCAAAGGCTGGTGACTTGTTTAGCTGACTGTATAACCAGCTGGCAAGAAAACAATTTATTCCTCAAATTCTATGTAGTTTAAAAGTGTATTTTTTTTTTTTTTCAGTTGCCTCCAACTCTGACTCATGGCTGACAGAAATATTCGAGAATCTTTCAGTTCAAATTCAGCAGGTTAACAAAAGGCCCTAGGGGTTGTCCACATTGCAATAACAAAGGTAAGAATAATAATGGAATTTAGAAAAATATACAAATAATCAGATCAGAAAAAGAACAACCAAATCACTGTGAACAGAGAAGTCATTGACAAATATTAACAAAGAACCTCACCAGTAATCACAGAAGGGAAAATACCAACATATTAAAATATGATGTTTTTACCTATCAAAAATGCAGCTTTTTTTTTTTTTTCTTTTAAGGGTAATACTCTGTGCTGGTGAGAATATGGCAGGTTGGGTTTTCTTATGCTCTGCTATTGCCAGCGGGAAAATAAATCGATACAATCTTTCTGGACAGTTAGTATTCCCATGGCTACCACTGTATTTTAAGTCAGTCCTTCTCAAATTTTAATTTGCATAAGAATCACCTAGGGATCTTTTTTAAAATCCAAGTTCTGATTGACTAAGTTTGTATGGGGCCTGAGGTTCTTCATTTCTAACAAGTTTCAAGGCAATGAGGATGCTGCAAGTCCAGGGACCATATTTAAATTGAAAAGTTATCAGAAGGCTCCACATTCATCCCCTGAAAGAGCCTGTACTAAGGAAGCTTGTGTGCCAAGCAGTCTAAGCCACATGCGTGGGAACCAGGCTTCGTGACATTGAAGGAGCGGGATGAACCAAAGATAAAGTCAATACTTTAAGGCCAGAGGTTTCCTAAGAAGATGATTAAGATCTGTTTTACATGCTATTTGGAAGGTTTCTATGACAAAATCTTGTGGATATGTGTAAAAGGCAGGGGTAATGCAGACTTGGAGCTTAAGCGGAAGTTTAGAGTAGAGACGTATTAGGTTGAACCATAAGAAACTGCCAAGAGTCCACCACTTTTAACTTATAAAAATGGTCATCTCATATAGGTCAATCTAATAAATTTGACGATCATTTTCATGGAGATAATTGAACATGTGGCGGTATATGAGATCAGGAAAGCTAAGCATGAAAACTGTGACAAGGTCTGAACTTTAGGAAACGTCCAAATTAAGGGATAAGCAGAGAAAGAGCAATAATGAAGAAGACTGACAAAGAATTTTCAAAATGATACGAAGAATTAGCATTTCACTCTCAAAGTCTTGAAGAAGCAGAGTCTCATCAGAGAAGCACAGAAATAAGAATGCTATTCAAAGATGTTGGATGAGTGGTCGGAAGAGGCCTTTGGATTTGAGATTTGGAGGTCTTTGCTGACCTTTGGAAAAGCAGTCTGAGTGATAAAATTGGGGTTGGGACTCAGTCAGAACAGGAAAGGAAAAAAGTGAAAACATCACACACAGAAAAAAAGATGACTACAGGTTACAGTAGACCTAGAGGTAATTAAAGGGACCGTGAGACCAAATAAAACAAACATCAAGCCTTGCGCAGTGCTTGGTCCAGTGCCACTGTGAACTTAGCGACTTCATTTCTCTCCCATTGAGGCACCCCTTCACTTCCCCAGAAGGGAGCCCAAATTTCTGTGCCTTAAACCATATGAAGTCATAAGTCCTGGGATCATTTATTTATTGCCCTCTAAACATTCTGGTGCCTTTAGGATGGAGATTTCAGTGGGAGTCGTTGACACGTCATCCCCCTTTGGTAGATGGTGTGTACCAAAGATCACCAACTTCAAAGACAGGAAGAAATAAAAAAACTTCCTTTCGTCTCGGAATTAGTCTTGGAGTGAGGGTCAGCAAAGAGGCACCTGAGTACCTTTGATGATTATGTGCCATCACCTGGATATCACTACCCACAGTCCCCTCAGACAGGAAGAGAAGATGCTTTTTTTTTTTTTTTTAATTCTCCATGGAGGTTTTGTTCCTCATGATCTCCCTACTGGAAAACAGCAAGAAAAAGCAATAAGTCAATCCAAATAAAAATATTTCAGTCTTTTCAGTATAAAGCTTCCGTTCAGTTTATACATTCACTCTTAATCAGGATTGGTTCAAGTATTCTTCTTTGGATAATTCAGTCACTTACAATAAAATACTGTCTTTCAGATTTTGCCACCTTCTGCAGTCTCTTTTTAAAATGGCTTCTGGGTGTATGATAGGGGAAGAGGACTGCCAGGTCTTTGCGGCAGAGAATTGAAGGGGTCCTCGGATCTGCATGGTGTCGGGCTTCTTTGGACTCCAACATCATGTCTCTTTTTCATTTGGTTCCTACTCCCCCTAAAGACATTCAGGCCTGAAGTCAGTAGCTGGTGTGCTTGCTGTTGGGCCCTTTTCAACTTGGTACGTCCTGGTGGAGACCCTGATTCACCTTGACTCTTGCCGTTGAGTTGACATAGGTGATGTTTTGGTTTTCCATTAGCTGACTTCACTGATTTATTTCTCCATTAGTTCAGAATGTGAGCAAGGAAGAGAAGCACTATTTATTGTGCAGCCCCAGAAATCCTACAAAATTTCAATGTTCTCCTCAACCCAGATCTATCAGTGGGCGCTTGGTCAACAGATAATAAAAATCCAATGTGTGCACAGTACTGATGAAATAAACACCCAGGGTGAACAATTTAACAAGTTGCAAAGCGTAGGAGACAACAGAACTCCAGAATTCTGATGCGATTTAGTTCCAGCCATTTGTTTCCATCTCAGCCAGGGCCACTTACATCTTGTCCAGATTTCTTAAAGAAACTAATTTCAAGAACTTTCTCTTTGTTAACCAGTTCCATTTCTTTAAGGTTGGCATTATAAGGTTCTTCGTTGGCTATTTGTAATGCAAGAGAAGGACTCTCAGCTGGAAAACAGAAAACCTTTGAGCATATCCCAGGTCCCTATGCTCCATTTGCCTCAGCTATCAAGGGAATGGAGTCCCTGGGTGGTACAAATTGTTAACATTCTTGGCTGCTAATCTAAATGTTGGAAGTTCCAGTCCACCCTGAGATGCCTCAGGAAAAAAGTCCTGGAGATCTACTTTGGAGAAATCAGCCATTGAAAACCCTATAGAGCACAGTGCCACTCTGACACCCATGGGGTCTCCATGAGTCACAATCAAGTCAACAGCACCTGGTGGTAGCGGTGTTATAAAGGGAATAGGTGAACTAGAAGATCTCTAACATACCATTCTATGCTTTTTCAAAAAAAAAAAAAAATTGTCCTCTTCTTCACACGAAATAAGAAGAAAATGGCCTCAAGTTGAGAGCAAAGATAGTCAATCAACATTCTTAATTTAAAAAACCTTCATAAAAACCAAAACACCAAACCCATTGCCGTCGAGTCTGACTCATAGCGACCCTATAGGACACAATAGAAATGCCCCGTAGGGTTCCCCAGGGGCGCCTGGTGGATTTGAACTGCCGACTTTTTAGTTAGCAGGCGAGCTCTTAACCACTACACCACCAGGGTTTCCAAACTTTCATAAAGCTACCTGGATATTAAAGGCACCTCTAAAACCCCTGTTTTTCTAATCTGAGTAATTAAAATTACTTTAGCATTCCTTCATAGATATTATTTGCCAGCCAGTTCTGGGCAGTAATTTTTTGCTTCCAAAATGCATTTTAAACAACAGTGATGCTCTTTTTAAGAGGAGGTTGTTGGCCAGAGTAGCTGACACCAGGATATTTTAATTAGCTACGCATTTGCCTCCTATCCAGGTCCAATAAATATGCATTCATTGGCACAGCTGCATCTCAGCATGCACATTGAAATTAAAGAGGCTTCCGCAGAAGTGGGGGCCGTTCTGGCATCTCTGCGCTTTGCCAGAAGCCACATCAAATCCTGATCAGTTGTCTCCTTAGAATTTCTTCCTAGGTGTCTTCTTGTGACATCACAAATACATTGCCAAATTGGATTTTCATATCATTGCCTAGTAACCTAGAAACTATTTTAAAAGTAAAATAACAACACTTAGTTCTTTAATGGAATCAAATAGTTTGGGTATTTCTTCCCCTTTAAGTCAATGTACGTCAGTGACGCTCAGTATAAGAGATTCAAGAAGTATTGTCCCAATGCTTTTTTGTTTATATTCACTGTTGCTGTTTTAGAATGAAGCATCATTAATTACAAGTAAAATAAAGTATGAAAGATTCTTTTTTTTTTTTTGGTACACGAGGATGCAAATGTAAGTTATCTCAGCTAACAGGCATTGGAATAACAGATATTCAAAATGAGACGGTAGTTCTTGAACGTTAACATTTGTAAACAAGGTGGATATTCTTCTCCCCATCAGAAATCCCTAGCTAACAGGGCATCCTTGCAGAGGTGCACACCTGTGCTGTGCAGCCTCTGAACATTCACCCACAGCTTGCACCTGCCATAAGCAACGACGGACAAGCCCACTTGCTGTTTGCTCTCCCCTGCAGAGAGGGCAGGCTCCCTTCTTTTCCAGAAAGCCAGGGAGAACAGGACCGGAGGGAGACAGACGGGCATTCAGGAGGCACCTGCATGGGCACTGTGTGTGTGACAGGCATCAGAGGCACCTGCCGCCACATGGAGCCTGGCCAGGAGGCATCAGGACCAGCACCAGGTCCTCCCAGGCTGGACCCTCAGGGTGGACCCAGAGCAGGAAAGACTTGACTTAACCATCTGCAAGTGGCCTCCTACAGCCGCCCACCTGACGCTTTGCAGACGAGCACCAAGTTAAGCAACCACCACCATCTGCATGTGCTGTTTGTAGTGTGATGGGGGACTCCACAGATCTCACCAACAGCTATGGGGTAAACGAGACCGCAGGGAATGGCAGGAGGGGGAAGATGGACAACGGGAAGTGAAGAGAGAGATGGTGAAGGAGCTCTCAGCTTTTCCCCTACTGTTTATGCCTTTAAATGACAAGAAAGTTAATGGTTTCTGCCATCCTAAAATACACCTACGCCTGCCAGGTTCCTGAAGGTTAATTGCTGCTGCTGGGGGAGCTGCCTAATTTGTCTGCTTTTTAATGACCTTCCCGTAGGCACATGCCAGGAGAGACCTGCCTACAGGTGTGCTGCACGCACTCAAGGAGGATGGCGCCTCCCAGGGAATGTTGGGTTATTGGAAACGTTTATTCGTGATTGGCAGTGGTTGACATTCATGCCAAGTGGGGCTGGACGATTTCATATTTTCATCTGTCTTATAGGCTTTTTTGGTGGAGTTTTCGATTGTACTTCCACTGTTCTTTTCACATCGCCTTAAAGTTTCTGGACTATGCGCAATGTGCCTCTGCAATACAATGCGTGGCTTTGAGAGGTTGCCAAGGGCAGGGACTGGCAAGAGGCACCGAAGTCTTAGTTCACAGCCACAGTGCTTCCTTCTCCACTGGGGACAGCTGAGTGTATTTTCACAACCCGAAATTGAGATACACTGACACCCATCTGAAGGGGGAAATTCCAGGACACAGAATTACCATAATTGTTGCAACACATTAGTTCCTAGTGACTCGGTGATTACACGGATCTACATGAGGTCAATTTCCTAAACCTGAAAAGGGGATGTTAGAAATGTATGCATTGCTCTTCTTTTGATAAGGTAGAAACGGCCACCCAGTATACGGGTTAGTTTAGCCATTCGTTTTTCTAGCAACAGCAGAGGGATGTTTTGCCTTCCTTTAAAGCTGCCCTCACCTGTGTGGCTCTCTCTCATCTTTTTAATCAGGTGACAACGAGCCACACGCTCATACAGCCCTGGTCCCCTAACTGAAGCCATTTGTAGAAGTAAATAGTGGAGTAGGCAGGTGCCTCTGTAGTGGGCAAAAGATAGGAGGCAAGGCCTCTCTCCACTAGTCAGAATACGCTGGGGCTGCTCTATCATTATAGCTTGACTTATTTGGTTCTGTAGGGAATTTCTATCCTCCTGGAGCTTTTTTAATGTGGTAATAAAAATGATACCGGCCCCATGCCTTATTCGCTAACAGTGTAAAGCACATGGTGAAGTGTGGAATGATGTAGAGCTGGAATCCCAGCTCTATCATTGTGAATTTGGACCAGGCGTTTTGGTTCCTTGCTACGTTTTAGTCCTCTGTAAAATGGAATTAACACTATCTGTGCCCTACCTATCTCCCTAGGAGATGGTGTATGTAGAAACTCTATGTAAATTATAAAAGCTCTACCAATTCAAAGTGTTATCAATTAATATCTCGGCAGGGATCAAAACACAGGTAGACAGCTGCCATCCAGTTGACTCGGACTCATGGCAACCTGTGTGCAACAGAACAAAATGTTGTCTGGTCCTGAGTCATCTTCACGATTGCTGACATATTCGAGTCCACCATTGTGGCTACTGTGGCAATCCATCTCACCGAGGGTCTCCCTCATCCTCTTCGGCTGTCTTCTTCACCAAGCGTGATGTCCTCCTCTAGCAACTGATCCCTCCTGATGACATGTCCAAAGCGAGTCAGACAATGCTCTGTTGTGAAACGTAAGGTTTTCACTGGCTAACTTTTGGAGGTAGATCACCAAGCCTTTCTTCCTAATCTGTCTTAGCCTGGAAGCTCTCTGAAACCTTTCCACCATAGGTGACCCTTTATGTATCTGAAACACCAAGCATATAGCTTCCAGCATCATAGCAACACACAAACCATCACAGTACAACAAACTGAGATATGGGGTGAAAATAACAGGGTAGATTAAATACAAGACCTAGAAAAAGTGCCTGGCAGGAGGCGAGAAGTTCTAGGCTGAAGCCTGCTGTGCATGATAAGGAGAGAAGTAGAGCTAAGGAATGAGGTATCTGTAGTAATCCTTAGGACTCCTTATCGAAGATGTCTACATTTCCTCCTCCCAGCCACATGGAGGGATTTCACTTCCCTACCCCCATTTAAAGATGGGCATGGCCAGGTTATTTGCTCTTCAATGAAATATGAGCATAAATGTCATTCATCAACAAGATGCCTCCACCAACTCTGTCCTTGAGAGACTAAGATATACAGAACGCTGCTGGCCCACAGTAGACATGGAGTACGAGCAAGAAATAAATTTGTCATGTTAATCACTGAGATTTTAGGGTTCTTTGCTAGTCTATTGTGCTGATGTGGATTAAAGCCTTTGACCTTGCCCTATTACACTTTCTCTCCTACTTTTTGAGTGGCAGGGAACTCTGGTAATGGTTTTCCTGAGGTTAATTTACATTTGATAGCAGTGATGCAGGATTGGTCTACCAGCAGGTGGTCTTCGGTTTACTTTATTTAAAAGTGCAGGAGTTGATGCACTGTGACTCAACTTTTTATTTGTTCAACACCTGGCAGCTTCTCCCAATGCAAATGCTGAAAGATCTTTTCTGTGCTAGGAGAGTCAGCTTTGGGGTCTAGCAGATAGCAAATGAACCCTGAGCAAATTCTGGAGGGGTTGTAATGTCAAAAGTTGGATGCATTAGTTTTCATGAAAAAGCTAAGTTTGAAGAAGTGTTATAGAGAATGAAAAGGGTAAAATTTAGTATCAAGAAGAAGGAAGGAATTTTAGGAAGACCAGAGAGCAAATTTATAGCCCCAAGAGAACCTGCCTTGTTCCTCACCAGAGGTGGGGAAACCAATTGAACTGGTGGATATTTGAGGACAATTCCATTATGTCTCAATCAAGAGCCTGTTGTAATCATGAAAACTGACTCTACTTTAAAGAGAAAACAAAATTTATTGGAAGGATATTGAGTAGCTCATGGTGTTTCAAAGAAGGTTAAAAAAAAAAAAATCCAGCAAGGAAAAGCGCCAAAGCAACAATGGGCATCTAGGGAACAGGGACAAATAGACAAACTCCTTGGTGATGAATGAGCTCCTTTTTGTCACTCTACTCACATCAGATTCCCAGGAATAGTTTCAGATTACAGACCGATGCCTAGGACAGAGAGTGGCAGGAAACTTTAATTGACAGTCACAGTAAACTCTGTGCAATGGAGCACTGGTTTTCCCTCTAAGTAAACTGAGATGATGTTAGCAGAAGAATTGGATTCAAATGGGAAAAAAACAAACCAACCAACACCAGTAACAGAAATATAGTCCTGGAGGCGTAAGACTGACCTTAGATTTGTCTTTAGAAATAATCAGAAGTTACAATAGGTAGATTGCACATGGAAATGGCATTTCTTAATGATATAGAATATGATCCTTAGTTTTGTGTATAATAAAAAAACAAGTAAAGAGACAGTAAGAGCAATAGTCAGGTAACAGATTATCCAAATAGTATGTTTCCATGTGGAGTACTTACTGCTATGAGGTGCTGGCATTTCAAAAGAAGTGGATCTGAACCTTCTGAAGAATTGTCAATAAGTGGCTATAGACTTGATCTGGGGGTTGAAAGAAGGGAATTAAAGATGAGTCATGTCACAGCAAGAAAATCAAATTGTATAGAAAACGTTACTACTAAGCAGACAGTAGTAATTAAAAATGATTCTCATTTAACAACTTTGAAGGCCGCACACTGATTTCAAGATTTCTGTAAGTCATTAATCTTTTCTCTGGTTGATAAATTGAATTATATTTCTATGTTTGGACTCCATGAATGCTGATGGATCTAAAATCTCCTTTAAAATCCTTTTTTTTCGTTTGTTTGTTTGTTTTTAAATTCTTGGCCTCTCTTCCTTCTATTCATCACCAGAAGAAATGTTCTTCAGATTGTGGTGAGTTCTAAATGGATTGATTGCTTGTTTTAAATAGCTCACTGGTTTCCTCTAGGGAAGGAACTGTACTTTTAAGAAGGTCTGCTCTGAGGCATAACATGAGATCATGATTCAGGCCTCCTCTTGTATTTTCAAGCAAGAATATGAAATGAGACACCTACAGTACCTGAGGAGAGTGAGAATTTTTCTCAGAAGACAGATCTTGGTCTTTTATCTGCTTTGCGTGTGTGTGAACGTGGGCACACACATGCAGGCTCACGGGTCTTCAAAGAAAGGCATAGAAAGGGCAATAATGTTGAGAATCGTGAGAAATGAAGCACTAAAGGTACACAATATATCCTTACAGGGAGAGGGGCTGTGACTAGGAGGAAGGGAGATCTTAAGATGATAGACAATGAAGTGGGAGGATGGAACTTTTCAAAGGTTAAGAGCTTAATGAATTTTAAATTTCCAAAAGTAGGAAAAAAAGATGATATATGTTCATATTTAAGAACTCTACACTCAGAGTTGAGAATGTTATTTTACTTAAGTAATTCAACTCTTACAGAGAGAAGAGTTTGGAATCTAAGTATCAGGTTTGAAATACACCTTCTCCTCGGAATAATGAGTTCAAAGTCCAGCTGGCTTTGGATTGCATAGCTCCTCGTAGCTGTGCAATCAATCCATTTTGAACTCACCGCAATCTGAAGAACATTTCTTCTGGTGATGAATAGAGGGAAGAGAGGCCAAGAATTTAAAAACAAAGAAAAGGATTTTAAAGGAGATTTTGGATCCATCAGCATTCACGGAGTCCAAACATAGAAATATAATTCAATTTATCATCCAGAGAAAAGATTAATGACTTGCAGAAATCTTGAAATCAGTGTGCAGCCTTCAAAGTTGTTAAATGAGAATCATTTTTAATTACTACTGTCTGCTTAGTAGTAACGTTTTCTATACAATTTGATTTTCTTGCTGTGACATGACTCATCTTTAATTCCCTTTTTTCAACCCCCAGATCAAGTCTATAGCCACTTATTGACAATTCTTCAGAAGGTTCAGATCCACTTCTTTTGAAATGCCAGCACCTCATAGCAGTAAGTACTCTACATGGAGACTAACTGAAGAATGCACTGTTAGCAGAGCTCTTCATTGGGGTCTTTCAGAAGAAGGTCTTTAGAACTAAAGTATTTTGTGATTTGAATAGACTAAAATGAGTCCCAGCGGCTTAAAATTCTAAACGAAATCTTAGTTCTTGGGACAGATTTGGAAGGCTTTTTATTTATAATGCTCACATATAAAAAATGGTGGCCAGCTGTTCTCTTGGGCCTATCCTTGCCAAGACCAAAACAAGAAGAAAGGATCTAAATCATAAAAAGAGGGTTGTGTTTTAAACATACGGAAAGACTTCCTGCTTCGGTTCAGTGGAAAAAACTTTATACTATAGTTCACGAAACATAGATTCTAGGTAGAGCTTTGCCACTATCGGATGAAAGTGGACCCATGTCTTAGCTCCAGTTTCTTCTTCTTCATAAAATGGTATTGACCTAGATTCTCATTCATGTCATACATAGTTAGTGGCAGAGTGATGTCTAGAATCCATGCTTCTTGATGTCTTCCACCTCCTTAGCCTATCATCGATCTCCAACCTATATCATAAAAGACTCCATACAGTCTGGGGAGAGGAGAAGTGAGGATCTGTTTGGAAAGAGCTGAGGCCTTCCTAACTATTCAAGCCAAGCTGGAGGAATGACTGAAGAAAACTTTGAGGATTCTGAAATTGGTACCTAACTTTCACCTGGGTAGGTTTAATGATGAGTGTCTTGCTTGCGCAGCCTCTATGAAGAGAGTGAGAATGGATGCAAATAACACTTTCATCAACAGCAGATCAGGGTGTATATTTCTTATAGGTGGCATACAGTAGCAGGGCTTGAGCACTTGAAAGACTCTCACCCGATAGGTCTGACTGAAAGCCCCTGTAGAGGCATACCACTAAAAGTAGGATTCAGAAGGTGCATCGCCTGTATCAAAGAATGGTCCAGCAGGAAGTCCCTGCTAGGAATGTCTAAAGAACACAAAATGTTTTTCAGGAAACAAAGGATCAGTATCTGAGTATAGGCCATCCATAACACAAAAACCCAAACTCATTGCCAATTTCAACTTATAGCCACCCTATACCTATTACGGATTGTTGTCAAGTCGATTCTGACTCATAGCGACCTGATAGGACAGAGAAAAATTGCCCCATAGGGTTTCCAAGACTGTAATCTTTATGGAAGCAGACTGCCACATCTTTCTTCAACAGTGTGGCTGGTTGATTCAAACTGCTGACATTTCGGTTAGCAATCCAGTGCTTTAACCACTGCACCATCAGGGTTCGTTAGGGCCACCATAGGATCCCAATTTATATTATGAGAAGACTAGCCACATTGGAACTTGCTCTTTCCTTCTAATGGTCCTTCTTTCTTGCACCAAACTTTGGGAAAAACAGAAATAGCTTCTAAAAATTAGAAACAGGTGAAATGAACAGAGGAGGAAAAGGAGGAGGAGGGGAAGAAGAAGGAGAAAGAAGAGAAGATGAGGGAAGGGGTCAGGGATTGAACTGTGTCCCCAAAAAATGTGTGCCAGCTTGGCTAGGCCATGATTCCCAGTATTGTGTGTGTCCACCATTTTGTCATCTGATGTGATTTTCCTATGTGTTGTAAATCCTACCTCTATGATGTTAATGAGGTGGGATTAACAGCAGTTATGTTAATAAGGCAGGACTCAATTGACAGGATTAGGTTGTATCTCAAGTCAATCTCTTTTGAGATATAAAAGACAGAAGCAAGCAGAGAGACAGGGGGACATCATACCACCAAGAAAGTAGCACCTGGAGCAGAGCATATCCTGTGGACCCAAGTTTCCTGTGCTGAGAAGCTCCTAGACCAGGGGAAGATTGAGGACAAGGACCTTCCTCCAGAACCGACAGAGAGAACAAGCCCTCCCCTGGAGCTGGCACCCTGAATTTGGACTTCTAGCCTACTAGACTGTGAGAGAATAAGCTTCTGTTTGTTCACGCCATCCACTTGAGGTATCTTATAGCAGCACTAGATGACTAAGACAGAATTGAATGGGGCGGTTGGGGGGAGAGGATAAAACAAAACTGGCCATGGTTGATCCCTTTCCCCATTAAAGATTTCCAAACCTGTGTCAAGCCTGAGCTACAGTGGAGAAAGGAGAGGTTTGGAATTGGATGAGAGATTGAAATGTTGATATTAGACTGAATAGGACTTCAAAAAAAAATTATTTTTTAATCGTGGAGTCCATTATTGCTCAGTAATCATTCATCCCCTCCACTTCCAATAGGGGATTATGCTTCCCTGTTCTATTAAGCATGTGGGTTGGAAGTGACTACAGCCATACCTCAGAGATATTGCGGGTTCAGTTCCAGACCACCACAATAAAGTGAATATAGCAATAAAGCAAGTCACACAAATTCTTTTTGCTTCCCAGTTCATTCAAAAGTTATGTTTACACTATACTGTAGTCTACTAAGGGGAGACCTGGTTGTGCAGTGAATAAGAGCTCAGCTGCTAACCAAAAGGTTGGCAGTTTGAATCCACCAGCCAGTCCTCAGAAACCCTATGGGGCATTACTACTCTGTCCTATAGGGTCACTATGAGTTGGAATCAACGGCAACGGGTAGTCTATTAAGTGTGCAATAAAATTATGTCTAAAAAAAATGTACTTGCCTTAATTAAAAAATACTTTATTGCTAAAAAATGCTAACCATCATCTGAGCCTTCAATGAGTCATAATCTTTTTGCTGGTGGAGGGTCTTGCCTTGATTATGATGGCTGCTGACTGATCAGGGTGGTGGTTGCTGAAGGTTGGGGTAGCTGTGGCAATTTCTAAAAATAAGATAACAATGAAGTTTGCCACATCGATTGACTTTTCCTTTCATGAAATATTTCTCTGTAGCGTGTGATGATATTTGATAGCATTTTACCCACAGTAGAACTTCTTTCAAAATTGGAGTAAATCCTCTCAAACTCTTCCACTGCTTTATCAACTAAGTTTATGTAATATTCTAAATCCTTTGTTATCATTTCAACAGTGTTCACAGAATCTTCACCAGGAGTAGATTCCATGTCAAGAAACCACTTTCTTTGCTCATCCATAAGAAGCAACTCCTCATCCGTTAAAGATTCATCATGAGATTCCGGCAATTCAGTCGCATCTTCAGGCACCACATCTAATTCTAGTTCTCTTGCTATTTCCACCACATCTGCAGTTACTTCCTCCACTGAAGTCTTGAACCCCTTAAAATCATCCATGAGGTTCAGAATCAACTTCTTCCAAAGTCCTGTTAATGTTGATATTTTGAATCATGAATGTTCTTAATGGCATCTAGAATAGTGAATCCTTTCCAGAAGGTTTTCAATTTACTTTGCCCAGATCCATTAGCGGAATCACTGTCTATGGCGGGTTAGGCTTATGAAATGTATTTCTTAAATAATAAGACTTGGAAGTCAAAATTACTTCTCAATCCATGGGCTGCACAATGGATGTTCTGTTGCTGTTATTGTTGTTAGGTACCATCGAGTCAGTTCCGACTGATAAGGACCCTATGTACGACAGAACAAAACAATGCCCCGTCCTGCGCAATCCTCACAATCATTGTTAAGCTTGAGCCTATTGTTGCAGTCACTGTGTCGATCCATCTTGTTGAGGGTCGTCCTCTCTTTTGATGACCCTCTACTTTACCAAGCATGATGTCCTTCTCCAGGGACTGATCCCTCCTGATAACATGTCCAAACTATGTGAGACATAGTCTCACCATCCTCACTTCTAAGGAGCATTCTGGTTGTACTTCTTCCAAGACAGATTTGTTCGTTCTTTTGGCAGTCCATGGTATAGTCAATATTCTTCACCAACACCACAACTCAAAGGTGTCAATTCTTCTTTGGTCTTCTTTA
Source organism: Trichechus manatus latirostris (assembly GCF_000243295.1). Lineage (NCBI taxonomy): Eukaryota > Metazoa > Chordata > Mammalia > Sirenia > Trichechidae > Trichechus > Trichechus manatus. The sequence goes on along the minus strand of NW_004444012.1, from coordinate 3,477,990 downwards.
TTCATCATCAAGCTTTCGCACGCATATGAGGCAATTGAAAACACCA
>NW_004444012.1:3471309-3477844 GCF_000243295.1 Trichechus manatus latirostris | reverse complement strand
TTGAAAACACAATGGCTTGGATCACGCACACCTTAGTCTTCAAGGTGACGTCTTTGCTTTTTAACACTTTAAAGAGGTCTATTACAACAGATTTGCCCAATGCAATGCGTTTTTCAATTTCTTGACTGCTGCTTCCATGGGTGTTGATTGTAGATCCAAGTAAAATGAAACCCTTAACAACTTCAGTCTTCTCTCAGTTTATCATGATGTTGCTTATTGGTCCAGTTGTGAAAACTTTTCTTTTCTTTATGTTGAGGTGTTATCCATACAGGTCTTTGATCTTCACCAGTAAGTGCTTCAAGTCCTCTTCACTTTCAGCAAGCAAGATTATGTCATCTGCATAATGCAGGTTGTTAATGAATCTTCCTCTAATCCTGACACCATGTTCTTCTTCATATAGTCCAGCTTCTCAGATTATTTGCTCAGATTTTGTTTGCTCGGATTATTTTATTGACTATCGGGATGTTCTGTTAGCAGGCATGAAACATTAATCTCCTTGTACGTCCCCATAAGAGCTCTTGGGTGACAAGGTGCATTATCAAGGAGCAGTAATATTTTGAAAGGAATCTTTTTTTCTGAGCATTAGGTCCCAACAGTGGACTTAAAATATTCAGTATACTATGTTGTAAACAGAAGGGCTGTCATCCAGGCTTTGTTGTTCCCTTTATAGAGCAGAGGCAGAGTAGGTTTAGCACAGTTCTTAAGGGCCCTAGGATTTCCAGAATGGTAAATGAGCATTGGCTTCACCTTAGAGTCATCAGCTGCATTAGCCCCTAACAAGTGAGTCAGCCTGTCCTTTGAAGCTTTGAAGCCAGGCATTGACTTCTCCTCTCTAGCTATGAAAGTCCTAAATGGCATCTTCTTCCCAATAAAAGGCTGTTTCATCACCTTTGAAAATCTGCTGTAGCCACCTTTATCAATTATCTTAGCTAGATCTTCTGGATCACTTGCTGTAGCTTCTACATCAGCACTTGCTGCTTCACCTTGCACTTTTATGTTATAGAGACGGCTTTCTTCCCTTAAACTTCATGAACTAACCTCTGCCAGCTTCAAACTTTTCTTCTGCAGCTTCCTCACCTCTCTCAGCCTCCACAGAATTGAAGAGAGTTAGGGCCTCGCTCTGGATTAGCTTTGGATTAAGGGAATGTTGTGGCTGGTTTGATCTTCTATCTACACCACTAAACCTTCTCCATATCAGCAATAAGGCTGTTTTCGCTTTCTTATCACCTTTAATTTCTTTCAAGAACTTCTCCTTTGCATTCACAATTTGGCTAACTGTCTGGCACAAGAGGCCTAGCTTTCAGCCTATCTCAGCTTTCAATATGCCTTCCTCACTAAGCTTAATCATGTCTCTTGATGCTTCCTGCATCATTCAGTATTTTGCCCATAGAATCCTTCACTATTGCAACTCTAGGCTTGAGTTTTTTCTTCAGTTCTTTCTGCCTGAGAAATGCCAAGCGTGTTCTTCCCTTTTTGTTTTCTAACTCCAGGTCTTTGCATATTTCATTATAATACTTTACTTTGTCTTCTTGGGTCACCCTTTGAAATCTTCTGTTCAGCTCTTTTACTTCATCATTTCTTCCATTCACTTTAGCTACTCAACATTCAAGAGCAAGTTTCAGAGTCTCTTCTGACATCCATTTTGGTCTTTTCTTTCTTTCCTGTATTTTTAACGACCTCTTACTTTTTTCATGTATGATGTCCTTGATGTCATTCCACTACTCATCTGGTTTTTGGTCACTAGTGTTCAATGTGTCAAATCTAGTCTTAATGTTCTCTAAATTCAGGTGGGATATACTTGAGGTCTTACTTTCGCTCTCATCTAGAAGTAGTCACAGAAAATGGAGGAAATGGGATTGAAAGACTATTAGGAGACAATAAAATTGTTTCCTGCCTTGAACCCTTCTGTGCCTAGTCCACTTGATAAGCTGGGTATTGATAGAATTAAATGAGTTAATACACATAAATCACTTAGAAAAGTGCCTGGTATAGAGTAAGTGCTCAGTATATATTTACTACTGTTATTATCATATTTATAATCCATGCTTTCCAACCCAAGGTCCATCTCAGTCAATATATTGGAAAACTCTCTGAGGTGGCAACTTTGACCTCCTGCCAGCAACCCAAAAGTCCGTTTGTCGTTCTCATCCCCCTTGACCTCTCTATAACATTCAACATGATTTACCCTTCCCTTTCCTTTCTCTAGCCTTGGCTTCTCTGACCCCACACTATGGAGAATTTTCATTCTACCCCTCTGAAGACTCCTATGCAGTATCCTCATCCCTGATCCTCACTGTCTATGCTTCACATGTCTCTGTGTGACTCAAGAGACTGGCATTGTATGGATTTGGGAATCAGACAGACTTGGGTTCAAATCCCAGCTATGTGTTAATCTGTAAAATAGGGAGAATTACACATACCTCATGGGATTTTTGTGAGGTTTAAATGAGATAACATAACTAACATACCTGGCCCATCGTAGGCTCTCCATAAATTTTGACTCCTTTCCTCCACAGTTTTGTCCCCTCCCTTTCTCTATTGACCATTTTTTCTCCTTCGATGGTTTCAGCTACCTTCTCGATGCAAGTGAACCCCAAATATGTACATATACATTGTTATTTTACACATGAGAAAATGCAGTCTCACTCTTTCCCATTTCCAAGGACCTGCCAGACATGTTCACATAGAGACGTCATTGGTATCTACATTGCAAGAGATCCAAACCCATGTTTGCTTGCCCACAAGTTCCAAATCATATTCCCCTTTGACCTTCTTATTTCTGTGAATAACGCTAGTCAACCAGTCTTTAAACCTCACTGATGTCTTTGATTTTTCTCTCATTCCTCACATTTCTGTTCTTTTTCCACACCCACACTTTCACAATGATTCTTACATAATCAAAGGGCTTTAAAGCTAGAAGGAATCTTTGTGAAAACATAGAAAAACACACTCATTTCACAAGTGAGGAAAACTGAGGCCCAGAGAAGTAAGGGAAGTTTGATTGGAAGAGAGGTAGGGATAAGATTGGAGTCCCTGAGACTTAGAACTGTATTCTTTCCATAACATCCCACATATAGACATCTTTCTCAACATTTCTGCCTCCTCCACTGTGGTTCAGACCACCAGTATGTTTGCTCCATTACTGAGGAAGTCTTCTACTTCTTCTCTCTGCCCCAATTCATCTACATACCCCCTCTTGACTAATTTCATGAAAATACAATCCTGCCATCTTCACAGGGACATGAGGTCTGTTCTGGTGCTCATAGTGTAGACATAGGCTACTATTTTTCACACTTCTCCTTTTGTGTAACAACTTTCAAAATTGTGGTCATATTCATATACATTTTAACATTTACTTAATCATTTATTCATTCAGTCACTCAGACTCACTTTTATTTTCCTTAACTTCATTTTCAGTAATAATAATCTGTGAAATCAAGAGTTTGGTGGACTAGTAGATTTTTTGAACATATGTGGAAAATATATATTAAAATATATTAAAATTAAAAGATGTTTACCTGTGTATCACCTAAAACCATGCCAGGTATCATATTTTGAGACACTAAACCTTCAAATGAGTGAAAATTCAAGGAAGACCAGTGTGATGGTTAAGGTTGTGAGTCACCTTGGCTGGGCCATGGTTCTCAGTGATTTGGCACTTATATAATGATGTAGTTTGGCAGTTATGTAATGATTTAGTTTGACAGTTATGTAATGATGTAATTTGGCGGTTATATAATGATGTAGTTATCTTCCATTTTGTGATATGATGGAATCACCTCCATGATGTGATCTGATGTGATCAGCCAATCAGTTGTAAGGGGAGTTTCCTCAGGGGTGTGGCCTGCATTCAATATATATGAACATTCTGGCAAAGCTCGAAGGGCATTTGCTTGCTCTGGATCCTGCATCCAACTCATCATCATCTGACCTCTGGTTCTTGGGACTTGAACAAGCAGCCTGCTGTATTAGATGCCAGTCTTGAGATTCATTAGACTCTGCAGCCTGTGAGGCAGCAGCTACTGTCTTACCTGCCACTCTTGGGTTCGACAACCCCTGCAGCTACATAAGTCAGGAGAAACTTCCAGCCTGATGCCTGACCCATGGACTTGGGACTTGCTGGCCTCTACAACCGTGAGTCATTTCCTTGAGATAACTCTCTCTCTCTATCTCTATCTTTATCTATATCTCCATCATCTATATCGAGATATGTACGCTTCCCTGGTTTTGCTTCTCTAGAGAATGCAGCCTAAGACATTTGGTACTGAGAGCAGTTCTAGAGAAACAAAATTGTAAGGATGAGTTTTCTTAATTGGTTCTCAAGTCTGGTTAGTATTAATGATGTTGAGAACTCTGCCTCCAGTAGTAAAGAGGGCACTGCTAATCCATGGCGTGAGGTGGCAATAGAAATATGCAAGATATCACTACCAATAGATCAAGATCAAGTATTGGTGAGAGGCAAGGCTCTGGGTGAATGCATGTTTGATACTTTTCTACAATTTTGTCATAACAAGAAGTATAAGGAAGCTGGTTAATTGGTCCTACTTTCCCTAGACAAAGTGTTGAAAGAAAGATGTGAGCTCAGGGCTTCAGCACAATAGCTCAAGCACTGCATAAATGACCTCAAAGTTGCCACTGTGCCGTGAAAGGAAGCCTTATTTCTTACAGTAACGGAGCTTATATTGCCAAAAACCAAACCCAGAGTCTTTTCATAATGGATGAATTACAACACCAACTGAATTTCCAAACTCAAATGCTGTCTGAAGTTAAAGTGAGGGCATTGATCAGGAAGAAATGGGATCCTAAAACTTGGAATGGGGATATATGGGCAGATAATCAGGAAGTTGGGGACACTGAGCCCCTCATTCTGTTGAATCACTCCTGCCAACAGAACCAGCCCTCTCACTCCCATCTGAAGAGATTATTCCATCTTTGCCTGCTAAGCCACCCTCCCCAGTAAAACTATTAGCTCCTCTACCCCCATCTGATGACCTTAACCCAGCTGTGTCTAAACAGCCTTGTCTGAGTCCATTCCTAGGGCATGGCCTAAGGCAGATGCCTTACAAGACAATGCTGAATGTTCTCAAAATATATCCCCACCACACATTTTAGCTTCTAGACCTATAACTAGACTTAAGTCCCAGTGAGCCCCAAAAGGTGAAGTACAAAGTGTGACCCAGGAGGAGGTATGCTACACTCCAAAAGAACTGCTTGACTTTTCTAATATGTACAAACAGAAACCTGGGGGATGTGTGTGGGAATGTCTATTAAGGGTGTAGGATAATGATGCAAAGAACATAAAGATGGATCAATCTGAGTTTATTGATATGAGCCAGCTAAGCACAGATTCTTCATTCATTGTTTCAGCTAAAGAGGTTAGGAAAGGATCTAATAGTTTATTTGGTTGGTTTACTGATGCATGTGTTACATGGTGGCCTATACTAAGTCAAGTTGAGGTACCAGACCTGCCTTGATATACTGTAGAAGAAGGTATCCAATGACTTAGGGAAATTGGCACATTAGAGTAGATTCATCAGGTAAGACCAACAGACCCACACCTGGAGTGCCCAGTGGACACACCTTTTACCACAACAGTGAGGAACAAATTTGTGGAGGGATCTCCAGCATCCTTGAAGACTGCTGGGATTGCTATTTTATGTAAGTCAGATTTGACAATGGGAACTGCCCTAACTGAATTAAGACACCTAATGACAATGGAACTGATTGGATCCCATGGTGGTAGGGACCAAGTGGCAGCACTCAATCAACAAAGACAAGGTGGGCATGGTTACCATAACGGACAGCAGAGTCAGAGCAGTAAACAGAGTAGTATGACTCATGTGGACCTATGGCATTGCTTACTTAGTCATGGTATCCTTAGGAGTGAAATAAATGGGAAATATACTAAATATTTACTTCATCTGTAAACACGGAAAAATTCTAGGTCAAGTGAATGGCAGTTTAACTCAAATCACCAGAACAGAGAGGCATAGCCCCTCAATCCATACCCAGACTTGAGCGAGTTTACAGACCCACAACCCCTTGAATGAAGGGGAGGCTGGGTCCCCTTGAGGAAGGACCCCATTACACTCCCAAAAGTTTATACTGTTACTCTTTCTTCTAGCCTTCCCCAAAGGGATCTATGGCCTTTTAGAAGACTGACTATTCACTGAAGAAAAGAAAATAATCAGATTTTGGGGGATTACTGGATATTGCCTCTAAACTGACACTAATTCTAGGAGACCCAAAACATCATTGTGGCCCATCAGTCAGAGCAGTGGCATATGGAGGTCAGGTTATTAATGGACTCTTAGCTTAGGTCTCTCTCACAGTGGGTACAGTGGGTCCCTGAACCCATCAAGTAATGATTTCCCCAGTTCCAGAATGCATAATTGGGATAGATATACTCAGCAAATGGCAGAATTCCCACATGGGATCCTTGACAAGTGTAGTAAGTGCTATCATGGTAGAAAAAGCCAAGTGGAATCTACTAGAACTGTCCCTACCTAGGAAAATGGTAAACCAAAAGCAATAC
>NW_004444012.1:3467727-3470701 GCF_000243295.1 Trichechus manatus latirostris | reverse complement strand
AGGATGTTATTGCATCTGGCTGCTCCCACAAATAAAAAGAGCCACAACATCTGGTGGGCCTCTTTGGATTTTGGAGGCAACATATCCCTCATTTGGGTGTGTTACTCCAGCCTATTTACCGAGTGACTTGAAAAGCTGTTAGGTTTGTGTAGGGCCCAGAATAAGAGAAGGCACTGCAACAGGTTCAGGCTGCCGTGCAAGCAGCTCTGCCACTTGATTCTGCGTGATATGCAGGCACTACTCAAAAGTGGACAGCAGAAGCACTACAGCCCCTTTCTGGGACCTCCCAGAAGGATAATGGTGAAGGGAAATCTTCCCAATGGGCAGAATGTTGAGCAGTGCACCCGCATGTTCACTTTGCTTGGAAGGAGAAATGGCCAGATGTGTGACTGTGTACTTCTACATGGGCTGTGGCCAGTGGTTTTGCTGGATGGTCAGGGACTTGGAAGGAACATGACTGGAAAATTGGAGACAAGAAGGTATGGGGGAAAGGTATGTGGATAGACCTCTCTGAATGGGCCAAAGAAGTAACGATACTTTTATCTCATGTGAATGCTCACCAAACGGTGACCTTGGCAGAGGAGGATTTTAACAATCAAGTGGATAGGATAACACATTCTGTGGAAACCAGTCATCTTTCTCCAGCCACTCCCATCATTGCCCAATGGGCTCATGAACAAACTGGCCATGGTGGCAGGGATGGATATTATGCATGGGCTCAGCAACATAGACTTCTGCTCACCAAGGCTGACTTGGCTACTTCCACTGTTGAATGCCCAATCTGCCAGGAACAGAGACCAACACTGAGTCCCTGATATGACACTGTTCCTAGGGGTGATCAGCCAGCAACCTGGTGGGAAGTCGATTATATTGGACTGATTCCATCATGGAAAGGGCAGCATTTTGTTCTTACTGGAATAGACACTTACTCTGGATATGGATTTTCCTTCCCTGCATGCAATGCTTTTACCAAGTAGACTTACAGAATCCACTCTCATGGTATCCCACACAGCATTGCGTCAGATCAAGGGACTCACTTCACAGCAGATGAAGTGTGGCAGTGGGCCCATGCTCATGGAATTCACTGTTCTCACCATGTTCCCATCATCCTGAAGCAGTTGGCTTGATAAAGGAATGGAATGGCCTTCTAAAGACACAATTACTGTACCGGTTAGGTGGCAATACTTTGCAGGGTTGGGGCAATGTTCTCCAGGAGGCTGTATATGCTCTAAACCATCATCCAGGACATGGTGCTGTTTCTCCCATAGCCGGGATTCATGGATCCAAGAATCAAGGGGCAGAAACAAGAGTAGCACCACTCCATATTACCCCTAGTGACCCACTCGAAAAATTTTTGCTTCCTGACCTCGAAACCCTATGCTCTGTGGGACTAAAGGTCTTAGTTTCAAAGGGAGGAATGCTCCCACCAGGAGCCACAACATTGATTCCATTGAACTGGAAGTTAAGAATGCCACCCGGACTCTGTGGACTCCTCATGCCTCTGAATCAACAGATAAAGAAGGGAGTTACTGTATTGGCTGGTCCGATCGATACTGATTACCAATGGGAAATTGGATTGATATTACATAATGGAGGCAAAGAAGAGTATTCTGGAATACAGGAAATCCCTTAGGACTTCTCTTAGTACTACAATGCCCTCTGATTAAAGTTAATGGAAAAATACAGTAACCCAATTCCAACATGACTTCTAATGGCCCAGCCCCTTCAGGAATGAAAGTTTGGGTCACCCCACCAGGCAAAGAACCACAACCAGCTGAGGTGCTTGCTGAGGGCAAAGGGAATACAGAATGGGTGGTGGAAGAAAGTAGTTCTAAATGCCAGTTATTACATGAACAGTTGCAGGAATGAGGACTATAATTGTTATGACTACTACTTCCTTGTATATGTGCATCAAATATTTTTGTTTTCTTCACTTACAAAATAGAAGATGTAAACAGGGCTAGTGTTTTTCCAGTTTTACACGTTAGTTGTATCATGTTAGGTGCAAGCACAACTTTATAACTGTCTGTATTTAGAGACTGTGTACAGTTTAATGAGATGTGTACAGGTGCCAAGTTGACATGAAGTGGACTGTGATGGTTAAGGTTGTGTGTCTACTTGGCTGGGCCATGATTCTCAGTGGTTTGGCTGTTATGTAATGATGTAGTTTGACAGTTATATAGTCATGTAGGTTGGCAGTTATGCAATGATATAATTTGGAAGTTATGTAATGATGTAGTTATCCTTCATTTTGTGATATAATGTAATCATCTCTATGATGTGATCAGCCAATTCATTGTAAGGAGAGTTTCCTTGGGGGTGTAGCCTGTATCCAATATATATGGGCATTCTGGTAAAGCTCACCGGCTTTTGCTCACACTGGATCCTGCATCCTTCTCATTGTCATCTGAATTCTGATTCTTGGGACTTGAGCCAGTGGTCTGCTGTATTGCCTGCTGATCTTGGGATTCATTGGCCTTCACAGCCTGTGAGCCAATAGCCTGCCATCTTACCTGCTGCTCTTGGACTTATCAGCCTCCACAGGCCATGAGCGAGTAGTCTGCTGTCTGACCTGCCAATTTTGAGTTCATCAGCTCCTGCAGCTACATTACTCAGGAGAAGCCTCCAGCCTGACGTCTGACCCACGGACTTGGGACTTGCCAGCCTCTGCAACCACATGAGCCATTTCCTTGAGATAACTTTCTCTTTCTCTTCATATATATACATATATTTATACGCTTCACTAGTTTTGCTTCTCTAGAGAACCCAGCCTAAGACAACGAAGTTTGGTTTAAAGAACAATTTTCAAACAATTAGAATGTTCTGAAAATTAGGTAGTAAGTCTCCCGTCATTAGAGGCATACAAGCCAAGACTGGTCAATCACTTAAAGGAAGTTACACAGGGAGCATAGTCATTAGAAGCTTAGAATGTATTATCTTTAAGGTCTCGTCCAGCCCTGAGATTTCATGATTT
>NW_004444012.1:3444821-3467198 GCF_000243295.1 Trichechus manatus latirostris | reverse complement strand
AAAAAAAAAAGAGAATTTATAGCTTTTAGGGGTTGTGAAAACCAGGAAATAATAGAGAAATCATGCATTCCGCAGGAATTCTCCTGAGTGTATTAAATTAAACTGACAGCGTTGATATCGCTATTCATGTTGAAATAATTAGCAATTCTAAAGCTATTAATGGTGCATTGTATCACTGTTTTAGAATTGGCAGGATGAATGCAAAAACCTTTTGGTGACTTTTGCTCCTACTAAAATTTAATTAGCCTTAGTTACTGACCTCATGTTTTATGTAACAGTACACTCCAAAATGATCTCATAAAAGAATTAAGTTTTGGAAGAAAGTCATTCTTGCTTTAAAAACTAGCATCACATAAAAGTTCTCTGAGTGTTTTTTAACTACTTTTGCAAAGTATTCTTATAATTGCTAACATTACCTGTGGGACTGACTCACTTTGAATTTAATTTAAGTAAAAATGTGTCTCTTTGACAAGGTCACTTTTGAAAGTGGAGCTGCACTACTTTGCATTACAGTTCTGATTTTTTCTTTCTAAATTAACTATGATCTCTAAAATTATCGATAAAGAATGATACCTTGGCCATCAAATATTAATAATGATTACAAGTGGGGAAAACGACCTTTAATGCACATAAAATTTATGGATGGTAATGATCTCTACTAAATCTGAAAGACTGAGTCTGTGCGGCTGGGTATGAGCCATGCAGTGGGGTTCAATGGAAGCCTCTGAGCCAGAACAGCTATAGCTCATAAGAGATTTGAGACTACAAAATCCAAACTAGCTGAAATCAAACGACAGCTTCAAAACAAAAAACAAACAACAACAAACCCAAAAACGGGAAGTATCACAATATTATAAGGTGATGTTATGATGGTGGTTGTTAATGTGGCTGTTGTTTGGGGCTGGATGGGAAGGAGTTAACCCACCAATAACTCCATGTTGCTTAACTGGAGTTTCAGTAATACTTTTTGACTGCATAGTTTCTGAAAGCGTATTATGGTAATAGCTAATTGTTTTGTATTAATAAATTGTCTTTCTGTGACAATTTCTAAAATATTAGACTTTCTGCTCCTTCAGAAAGTTGCTATTCAATGTACCCTCCTGTTGTTGTTGTCGGGTGCCGTCAAGTCGGTTCCAACTCATAGCGACCCTACGCACCACAGAACGAAACACTACCCAGTCCTGCGCCATGCTAACAATCGTTGTTATGCTTGAGCCCGTTGTTGCAGCCACGGTGTCAATCCATCTTGTTGAGGGTCTTCTTCTTTTTCACTGACCCTGTACTTTATCAATCATGATGTCCTTCTCCAGGGACTGATCCCTCCTGACAACATGTCCAAAGTATGTAAGACGTAGTCTCGTCATCCTTCCTTCTAAGGAGCATTCTGGTTGTACTTCTTCCAAGAACTAGTACCCTCCTAGTTCTGAGAAAAAGGAAAATGATGTTCTAGTCTTCCCTCTAATGGGTCAGTTGGCCCAGAGCTTACACTAAACTTCCTCCTGAGCCAAAATCATGCTGGTCAAATGAACCACGATAGCTCAATATGCTCAGAATGCAATGTCTGAGCTATATTTGACTTTTTCATGCAAGCTTCAGTTCTTTAAGACCTCATATTTTGTTATTACTGTTTTATTATGGCAGGAGCTATAGGGCATATGGCGGTTGTGGGATTCTCTTGGTTAGTGGTATTCGCAAATATCACTCGAGGCAGGTTTGTCACTCTAGGCTGGGGCACACAAACTGTGATCATTGCAGTGGTAGCTTACGGAACGAGAGAGGCAGCGTGGTGAGCTGGAAAAAACATAAGACTCAGAGATAAAAGAAAATAACCACTGTATTCAGGGTTCAGCCACTTACGAGATATGAATATGGACAAACCCACTAAATCTCTATGTGTCTCAGTTTCCTCAGCTATAAAATAGATACACATATCAACTTCCAGTTTGTGTGTGTGTGTGTGTATGTGGATCCAAATTCCAAGGATCTATACATATGTACCAAAACCAAAAATCAAACCCACTGCTGTTGAGTTGATTCCGACTCATAGTGACTCTATAGGACAGAGTAGAACTGCCCCATAGGGTTTCCAAGGCTGTAATCTTTAGAGAAGAAGACTGTCACAGCTTTCTCCCGCAGAATGATTGGTGCGTTCGAACTGTCAACATTTCTGCTAGCAGCCGAGCGCTTATATTAATGAAGGAAACTCAACTTTGCCTATTTTCATACCATGCTCCTCATCTGAGGCTCCCTGAATTAGGACATGTGAATTATATAGCTATACCCCTCTTCTGGTTCTATCTCATGTCCACACAGAAGAAAAGGTTGTACCAATCCTACATGTAGTCAAGTAATTTATTGTGCCCGTGATTCTTATCATATTACAAGCAATCAGCAAATTGTATTGACTGCCTGCTGTATGCCAAACACTGTGTTAAGCCCTGTGAAGTTTTTAAAAAAGTAATAAAAGAGGAGTGTATAATTTAATTAAAAGGACTGAGTAGACTCATCAAAGAGCTGAGGAATGCCTAGGGAAAAAATACATGCAGTCAAATGAAGCTATCTCAGTGTTCAAAGACAACTGAACAATGTCAATTAAGAAGGCTTTCTTAAGAAGGCAACTTTTTAAAAAGGTTCTGGGCGTGGAGTGGCAGAGTGCAAGGGAGAGGGGTATTTTAAGGCAAAAAAGAGTGCTGTGGTACAACAAGGACCTCTTCCATGGTCTCCTTCAGTTGCTTGTTCAGTCTGAGAATCACAGATTTTCTTTTCTATGCTAGAGCAGGGTTTTTTGTTGTTACTTGTAGGTATAGTACTGGTTCTAGAGGCTGAAAACAAGAGTTTTGTATAAAATGAGACTCCCAACAACCAAAATGTCCATCAGCAGATGAATGGATAAACAAAATGTGGTATATACACATAGCGGAGTACTGCTCGGCCCTAAAGAGACATGAATGCCACAGCATCGATGAACCTGGAAAACCTCATGCTGAGCGAAATACGTCAGTCACAGAAGGACAAATACCGTATGATCTCACTTATATGAAATAAGTAAATATATAGAAACCAAAGATTATTAGTAATTACCAGGGATGGGAGAGAGGGGGTTGGGAGGAGTTTTTGCTTAGGCACTTTGAGTTTACCTTAACGGTAGTAAAATGATTTGGAAAAGGATAGTGAGAATGGTCGTACAACTTGAAGAATGTAATCAATGTCACTGAATTGTACATTAGAAATTGTTGAGATGGTGTATGTTTTGTTTTGTATATTTTCACCACGATGAAATAAATAAAAATAAAAAACGAGACTTGTTGTGTGAACTCAGTCAAGTCACTCACTGTCCTTGAGTCTGAGCTTTTCCACTTGGAAATAAGAATTCCATTTGTTCTCCAGAATTGCTATGTACTCTCGTACATGTAATTCTTCATGAGGAAAAAAAAAAACACGGTGAAAACATTAGATGCTCCTGTTGATATTCTTTTAACAAGAAAATTCAAAATCCTGGTAAGAAAACTTTTCAGCCTTCTTTGAGGTGAACGTTTTCATAACAGTTACCGTTTCTATACAAACTGGAACTGAGCCACGTCGAAGCCTACAACAGACGAGAAGGGCTCAAGATGAAGCTTGGCCTTCAACAGGCTGAAGTCTCTGACCCGGACAGAGACATGCAAAGAATGATCCAATCAAAGAAGAAAGGATTATTCCACCTCATCATGGAAGACTTTCACGTTTGCTCTTATTGAAAATTTTCTAAATCCTCTACTAACCACTTCTAAATGTGTACATAAATTAGCTGCTCAACCGGAATATCTAAAACTGCATTCTAATTATATTTCTGGATTTTTTCCTCTCAGATTGCTCAAAAAGAACAAAGATTTCTCAAAGATATTATCTAAGATCTTTCTCATAGAATGGTCAGGAAAGGGCTCTTCTTTAATGAAAGTATGATTTGATACAGTATAACTCAAGAGAAATGTGGGAAAAAGTACCTGATTTTAAAAACAGTAACATATGAGTAAAGAAGCATGACAGCTCAGTATTTTCACCAATTCTACCTGGGTGCTCAAAAGTCAGAACTCACCAGACATTTGTGCAAGAGAATGAAAAACTGCTTTTTTTTTTTTTCTTTCTTTTCTTACATGAATGTTAGATGAAGACTTGAAGATGGAGTCTTTACATTGACAGGGCAGTAGTCAAATCCCATCCTCTAACCCCATGGCCAGCAAGGTCAGGAAAAGCTCTTGAAAGTGGCTTATTTTACATCATAGCCCCAGGTTAAGCCAAAATAATCCAGGAGAGGAAACAACAATCATAACAGAAAAAAAAATTCCCACAGTGAACTATACATGCCAGATGCCCAGACTTTCCATGGGATCTTAATGAGGGTCAGAGGTCAGTGCTAAGGAGCCTGGTGAAGCAGTGAGAACCAAGATCCTGTTTCCATTTTAATGCCCTTATGTTTATGTTTTGCCTTCTGCAGGGGAAAGGGCGAGACAATTCCACTTCCAGGGAGGCCAGAGAAAAATGCACTGGATGTAGTAGTTCGACAGAAAAATAGGGTTGTTCCAGGGGGCTAAGGGGAGCCTCAGTTAAAAAAAAAAAAATTCAGAACTGCCAGAAAGTTTACTGGTAGTTGAAAGTTCTCATTCAGCTGTGGCCTAAAATTAAAGTTTGTTATGAAAATAGAGACCGCTGTTTTTCATCTGGCCCTTCACCTCTGCACCCACACACCTCCAGAGAAGGCTGCTCCTGTTAAATTTAGCAGAGATGTTAGTTACGTAATCATCATGAGCCAGCTCAGCATCCCAGTTTTCCAATTTGTCATGCCTGACCTTCCTATCATACTGTGATAAACTTTATTCTGTTACAGCTGCTGATTCTGTTTCTCTTAGAGACAGAGATTGTGGTTTATCATTAATTTAAAGTTACCTACTTACTTGGCCACATACTTAGTTCAGTCAAAGTTTATTTTTTCTCTCCCCAGCAAAATTTCTCCCTGTGGGTAAAAAGCTAGACCCTTCCCCACGAACCCTTAAACTGCCATTCTTTTCTCTGCTTCTGAACCTCTGATGACCTTTGAAACTAGATCCAAATCAACTCTTCATGCAGTTCCTGAGCTTATCTCTTAGATAACTTTAACTTCTGGTTTCCAGGCCGGGCCTAGCTGGAAATCCTGAAACAACATGAGTATGTTCATCCTAGAGGGAAGTCCAGGAGGGATCGGAAATGCCAGACTCTTCTATTCTGACCTTACTAAATTTCTAGATGGTCCTGGCTGGGATTCAAGGAGGTATAAGCTTCTCTGACCATCTCATGGTTAGATACCTGGGAGAAAATGACATGACAGTGTCATCCAAAAGGGACAAGGGAATGGGGCTCTTGGGTCTAGGTTTGGTACTAAAAACGAAATAAGCCACAGGCCCTAATGGTCAGCAGTCATCAACGTTTGAGCGCCAACTCTGTGCCAAGCCCTGTGACATGCACTTACGTGGGTCATCTCTCTGAATCCACCTAACAGTCCTATGACGGTAGTTATTGTGATTCTCCCCCATTTTATAGATGAGAAAACGGAGTTTCAGGAGGTTAATCTTAAAGTTAAAAAACTAGAAAGGACTAGAGTCAGGATTCAAACCCAGTCTGATTCCAGAGTCGGCAGCCTGTTTTCTTCACTGTAACACCATGGCTGTGGGTCTGAATCACCTGAAGAACTTTTGAAGAATACTGATGCCTGCCTCCCCCACCAGCTGCACCACTCCCCAGCGAGACTCCATTTCCCTAAGTCAGGCAGGACTGCAACCACCTGCGCTTAAAACAGACTAACGAACAAAACACCCATCTGGTTCTGCTACAAGCCGAAGCTGGAACCACTGCCGTAGATAATGGAGGTCAGTAAGTTTGGTGAACTGTAAGGCATTCTGTGAATGATTTTAGAATCAATAGGCTTCTTGAGGGCAGAGACCTCATCTTACAAATCTTTGTATTTCCTTTGCCACTCTTTCATTGACCAAATATCTATTAAGTCTCTAGTATCTTCCAGGAGTCCCTGGGTGGTACAAATGGTTAACGCACTCAGCTTCTAACCAAAAGTTTGGAGATTTGAGTCCACCCAGAAGTGCCTTGGGAGAAAGACCTGGCAATCTACTTCCAAAACAAATCAGCCATTGAAACCCTAGGGGGGACAGTTCTACTCTGACACACCTAAGGTTGCCATAAATTCGAGTTGAATCAATGGCAATTGGTTTTGTTGTCGTTGTTTTGTTTGTTTTCTTTATCCTCCAGGAACAGTGAGACCCTGTCATAAACATCAGACAAGGTCCTGTGCTCTGGACAGCCTACGACAACTTAGTGCAACAGTAGGCATTCAAAAACAGCCATAGAATTGAACTGTTAAACTATGGTAGAATATGAGGGAAGGATATAACAAAATACTTATATGTATTGCTTGCTTTTAAGCCTTTACTTGTAGTTGGGGTCAGATATGACCTGTAAGAACATTATCAGCCTTGTGGTTAGTTACAAGGTAAAAAAGCTTTGTCTTCTGCATTGACGGTCTCCCACCGCCATCACACCAACCACCTTACTTTTATCCACTAAACCCCTATTTTTATGTGACTGGAGCACCAACTTGATGCAACTTGCCTATCAGCAGGGGAGATGCTTTCAGATGCTTTCAGTTTTCCTTTCTAGTACTGGTGATGGGTCTATACACTCACCCTACCCTTTTTGGAGACCAATGAAGTCCATTGAAAAGTGGAAGTCCAGGTTGGCTGTTTCTCTAAATTTTCAAATTCCAGTTTGGTTTACCTCCACTTTCCGGGTAACCAGAAATCAAGTATTTCTGTTTTAGTAGGCAAAAAGCAAACAAAAAACACAAGATTTGGGTTTATTCACTTAGTTTTTTTTTTTTTTTTTACAAATTTTCATGAAGTTTATTTGGTCTTAGTTTCTATGTCTGTTAAATAAGAAATGCCTCATCAGCATTTATGAATTAATTCAAAATTTCAGGCATGTAAATTGTTGATCTAAAGAAAAAAAATATACCCTATAAACTAGTACGTCTCAGAGTATACAGTTGAGATGACTTAAAATACATTCTCCTTTCATCAGACAAAATAGCACTTCTTTAGTGATCAGCTCTAATAGCAATTTCTTTTCAAATCATCCCAGACTTGTTTTCTAAAAATAATGATTTTTAAATTATATACCTAATAAATCCTCCCTTAAACAAATTTCCGATCTTTTTTTCATGTAAGTTATTTCCCTTTTAAAAAATATACTTGATTTCAGGAACTTCAAGTGAGTTTCTTTTTTAAAAAAAAATATATATGCTTAAGAGAAATAAGCAAGGAGAGTGCAGTAACTCAAAAGTAACAGGTAAATTTGATATTAACATTCCCCTAAAGCTCAAGTCCTGTTTTGAATGCCTAAAATAAGCAATACCCACTGGAATCCAATCTAGGATCTTTTGTTTAACTGGGAACATGGCCATGAACTTGGGGAAAGAGATCAGGGCAAAAAGCTTGATTTCTCTTTGTAGGACTGTGTTTTTGTAGAGTGAAAGTAAAAGATGCATTTACACAGAGGATGCTCTTGCTGCAAAGCCCCTCATACACAATCAAACGAGGGAAACATAATGCTACTGAAGAGAATGCAAGGGAAGAAATGACAGAACTATCTGGCTGGCTATCCCAGCATCGGGAGCCTGAGCTCGTCTCTCTTGGGGCAAACTGGAAACCTAGTGAGGCCCAACTCAGTCTGAGAGATCTGTCTAGACCAGACAACTGGCAACTGGGGCTGAGAACCTTCTGACTGTTTTGCAGTCTCAGACTATAAACAAAGATATTTTTATTACGTTCTGAACAATTTCCCTTTCCAAACACCATTTGTCAATCAAGTTGGGCATACAGAGCACACTCAAAGGTCTGTGAAGGAAAACTTCCCTGTGTAGCTCGAGCAACTTCAATCCACTATCCTTTGCCTATTTATGGAGTGCCCTGTCCTTCCCAAGCACTGGAAATCCAATGGAAAGGGAGGTAGGCAGGGTAGAGGCATAGCGTATCAAGAGAGCTGAGATGAGGCTAGGTACTGTCTTAAACAACACAGCACCATTTGTTCAAACAACCAGTTTTATAAACTGCAATTGTACCAGGTTTTACTTCTGTGTTCACTATTTCTAAAGGTTAAAAATCCAACAAAATAAAAAGTAAAGGGCAATCGATAAATTACTTCGTTTGAATTTCCATTTATTTTATTCTATGTTGCTGTCGTTCTAAGAGAGGGTCAGCATGCATAGCTATGAGAAAGAGACACATGACAATTAACAGACATTTGAAAGCAACTAGTATTGACCACCCTAACACCCTAGCAATGAAAACATTTGCTCCGGTTGTTGGGTGTTGTTGAGTCGGTCCGGACTCAGAGTGACCCTGTGTACAACAGAAAGGAACACTGTCTGGTCCTTGACCATCCTCACAATCATTTCTATTTTTGAGCCCATTATTGTTGCATCCACTGTGTCAATCCATCTTGTTGAGGGACTTCCTCTTTTTGGATGACACCCTGCTTTACCAAGCATGATGTCCTTCTCCAGGGACTGGCCCCTCCTGATAACATGTTCAAAGTAAATGAGACAAAGTCTCACCATCCTCGCTTCTAAGGAGCATTCTGGCTGTACTTCTTCCAAGACAGATTTGTTCCTTCTTCTGACAAAAAAAAAAAAAAAAAAAAATCCTCATTGCCATTGAGTCGATTCAACTCATAGCGACCCTATAGGACAGAGTAGGACTGCCCCACAGGGTTTCCAAGGAGCGTCTGGTGGATTCGAACTGCCGACCTTTTGGTTAGCAGCCAAGCTCTTAAGCACTGTGCCACCAGGGCTCCATTCTTCTGACAGTCTGTGGTATATTCAATATTCTTTGCCAACACCGTAATTCAAAAGCATCAATTCTTCTTCAGTCTTCCTTATTCATTGCTCAGCTTTCGCATGCATACGAGGCAACTGAAAATACCATGGCTTGGGTCAGGTGCACGTTAGCCCTCAAAGTGACTTCTTTTGAACACTTTAAAGAGGTCTTTTGCAGCAGATTTGCCCAATGCAATATGTAGTTTGATTTCTTGACTGCTGCTTCCATGGACGTTGATTGTGGATCCAAGTAAAATGAAATCCTTGACTACTTCAATCTTTTCTGTCTTTATCGTGATGTTGCTTATTGGTCCAGTTGTGAAGATTTTTGTTTTCTTTATGTTGAGGTTTAATCCATACTGAAGGCTGTGGTCTTTGATCTTCATCAGTCAGCGTTTCAAGCCTTCTTCACTTTCAGCAAGCAAGGTTGTGTCATTTACACATCCCAGGTTGTTAATGAGTCTTCTTCCAAGCCTAACGTCACGTTCTTCTTCATATAGTCCAGCTTCTCAGACTATTTGCTCAGCATATAGATTGCTCCAGTAGGGTGGTAATAATATATTGCTTTACGATGAAGAATAAATTTTTCAGGGTATTTTTTCATTGAAAATTCCCTAAATAGATTCAACATTGGGAAGTAACCACTAAAATCAAAATTTCATCACACTTATCCATGGCCCTATGATAGCCAGATATCTTAGAGCTGTTTTACAACTCACAGATGGGTACTTAACTATGAGATAAGTTTGAAAAGAATAAACTTTGAGGTCTGAGACAAACCATTTAAAAACAAGCCAGTCCTGCCTTAAGTTTCCTGCAGCTAAGAGAAGTCTTTCCACCTTACTCATTTTAGATAGTTTCTCAGTGTTTGAGGCTGTATTTCCTTCATTATCAAAGTAATCCAGCCTTATAAAATGATGGATAGTTCTTTTTCTTTCTTAAAGGCATCTTAATGAAGGGGAAAAAACCTCAATTTTTCCTTCCTTCTGAGAATCATGTTTCCTACACCTTTACCCCAGCTTAACCCATTGAGAATTTACCAGGTCTTTACAAAAAAATTAAAAATGGAATTGAAACTGAGGTCCCATGGGAACCAACCAGAAATAAACAGGTAAAATAGCGTTTGACTCCTCTGGGGGAGTCTAATACCAAATGTTCCTATTTATATTTGATTAACTGCTCTCTAAGGTGGTGTTGAGCCTGGAAAATACAGGCTTTATAAACGTCATCATTAAGAATGCAAAGTTACTTATTTCGTGAGTATATTTGAAGATTTGTCTTATTATTATATCAAATTGTGTCAAATTATAGCACTTCGGAAAGCATGTATGTATACTTTCCAAAGAGGGTAAGGAAAGTGGGCCCCAGAAAGTCTCTCAGATAGATAGCACAGTGGGAGGGACAAAAAATGCCCTTCTGTTTTTCATTAAAGTTATGTTCTGCACTAAGTTTGATTGCTAAACATCTGGCAGTCTTTTCTCTGATAACATAGTTCAGTAGGGTGGACAGCGCTAAGCCTTTGAAGCTCCCCCTGTAATCCTTCAGTGGTAGGTGAAGGAGGGAAGAAGATAAGAACTCTAGATTTTCCCTTCTATCAAAAGTGGTGAAAGAGGCTTACAGCCTCCACTTGTTTTCTTTATTCTCTGAAGTTCCATTGTTCCTTTTCTCTTAAGCAGAATATACGAGAATATACAGGAGAGTCAGTAAAATGCTTTGCCCACGTCCACTGCCAGGAACAAAGTTCTGTCTTTCCCTTCACAGCTGGTAAGGAACCAAGAACTGACTGAAATGTTCATGGCCATGTCTTCAAATGCGTATATTGGTTCAGTGAATCTGGAGAAACTGAGGGAGAAGATAGAAATATCTAGAGTGAAAAGGTCTGAAAGAGTCTTCTATATTCTTTCATATCCTTTGGCTCTGATATTGAGACTAGGCATCATTTGGGTTCTGAAGTCTTTCCTTTACACAGGCTGTCGCGTCCAACAACAGTAAAACTTATTTAAATTAAAAATCAGTGTTTTGAAGCCAGAAGAAATCCGAAAGTTCATTCAGCCCAACTTTACATTTTAAAAATGAAGAAACTGAGTCTCAAAGAAGCAAAAAGACTTGCTCAAGGTCACACAGTAATATGAGAATATTTGACATGGTTCACAAGACGAATCCAGCAAAACATTTTTACAGATAACAAAAACAATGTTTATGAAACTAGGGAAAGAGAAATAAAAGTCTGTAAAGTACCCTCAATGCAGTAGAGTCCTATACAGTTAACTAGAGATGCTCTAGCTACACATTTGTCTCAGAGACTCCCAGAAACCAGTGCAAAAGAAAAATGACTTGTTACACAATTCATTGCACATAAGATAAAAACAGACCACTTTTTACCTGGATTCTCATTTTAAAAAGACCCTGCATTATAGCGTCAATCACCCCTAGAATCACACCTACGATTCTAAGTTTCATTGAGATCATGTCCTCCAAAGAAGATTCATGGCATAATTTTGAGTATACAACGCTACACACCAAAGTCATCTAACTCAGGTGCATTGCTTTTAATGGTCTGGCTTTACCTAGACAGAAAATTTGCATGGAGGAAGGGAAGAACAAAACGTACACTTATTGATAGAGCGCATACTCCCTGCCACTTGTATTCTTGTTGCTTTATGTACATGAACCAAATTCATCCTCACAGCAACCCTATGAGATACACACTATGTCTTCCCATTTTACAAATGGAGAAAGTAGGCACAGAGTTTACTCAAGTGCACACAGACAGCAAGAGCTGGACCTGGGGTTGAGGCCCACCCTCTGGCTCCCGAATCTGGGCTCTTGGGGTCTATGTGTTACTGGCTTGTACTTGTACCCCTTGACTCCCTAGTAGGGAATCTCTCTTCCTTATGTATGGTACATTTCTGCAACATTTCTCAACCTTAAGATTTGCTGATGAGTATATGGATATTAAAACTATCTGTCTGATGAATAGACAGTGGTGTTTTTCAACCTGTACAGCAGAAGTAGGGCAAAGCTGCCACGTTAAAGGCCCTGGATCCGTGCTGGAGAGAAACCAATTTCCCAAACTGATTTTGACCAAAACCAACCAACTCTTACAAATGCTGAAAAGAACAGTTTTCCTCCTCATCTCTGTAGGAAAGGAGAACAAGAAATGCAAGTCAAGTTCCAAAGCTCCCAGTGAAATAATTCACCATAGAAAAGGCTCTTGACACGGCAGGGAAAAGGCACTTCTTGCTAACACTTCTAACCGTCCCTTAACCATGCTCTCCCACTTATTTTGTAATGATTGCATGTTTTCCCTTTGGGCCTACTAAAGTATTTAATTGCAATTACACTCATTTACATAGCAGATGAGGCTAATTGCTGGTATTAGTTACCAAATGTCTGCTTGTATTGTGAGGGTGAAAAAGATGCCCTACAGACAAGAAAACGACTATGCCTCTAATTAAGGAGTTATGAAGTCAGAATGAGCTGGTTCCAAGATGTAAAGACGAAATTGAGGGCTTTCAGAACTCTATAATGGTTTTTTATTACTCCATCTCACTTCCTTGATTACACACAATGTTTCGGGACTAAAGATAAATACAGTGCAATGTTCATAGTGTTGACCTGATTGCCAGGCACGTTCTCGCGCACGTAGATTGAAATAAACGCAGTTGTCTTGCAAACCTGTGATAAATGGTGGGTTATGAGTACCTGGTCTTCATTTACTTGGCTATCCAGTGGTTAATCCTGGCTCTGCTTATTCCAAGAGCAGCATTGGCATCATCAAATACCTACAATTTGGTACCCAAGGCTCGTTATGCACGCATGATGTATAATAAACAAACAAGTCAGAAACATATCGTGCAAATTCTTTGGAAAAGACCAAAAAGTTAGAGACATCTAGATTGTTGTAGTCTTCCCTGATCAATCTTAGATGGTGGTTTGAACCCACCCAGAGGCACCTTGGAAGACAGGCCAGGCTATCTGCTTCTGAAAGTTCACAGCCTTGGAAACCCTATGGAGCAGTTCTGCTATGCACACATGGGGTCACCATGAGTTGGAATTGACTAGATGACAATTAACAAAAACAACAATAGATGCTGGGGAGTGAAGAAAGGACTTGGCACCATAATGTCTAAAAAAAGAACTTTGTGGTGGAGATTTACCTTCAGGAAGCTTATAGTCTTATGGAGAGACAAAATTTATATCCCTAAAACCATAACCTTATGTATGTATTTCTGCACCCATTTCATGCCAGAAAGAATTTTAGGCGGAATGGTAGTCAACAATAAAAATGACAGTATTTAGTGCTAACAATAAAGTCAGTTCAGGAGGGCAAAGGATAGGAGCTATTTGAGAAGGCATCGTAAGAAAGCTGCTTTGCTTAATAAAGATTTTCAATGACCAAATAGACAATAACTTTACAGCACGTCAGCTTCTGGGATGAACAAACTCAGGTGTTTAAGAATTTCTGTCGCTCGCCAGGAGTTTTCACCAGCACCTTATTTTTAGTTCCTCATTCCTTTCTTCTTAGTTCTGGTTTCCCACCTCCACCCCCAGCACCTTCTCTTAAAGATAAATTGTTTCTTT
This sequence comes from Trichechus manatus latirostris, assembly GCF_000243295.1. Taxonomy (NCBI): domain Eukaryota; kingdom Metazoa; phylum Chordata; class Mammalia; order Sirenia; family Trichechidae; genus Trichechus; species Trichechus manatus. The sequence continues at coordinate 3,453,718 of NW_004444012.1, read as the reverse complement.
AAAAGAAAAAGACAGAAAGAAAAAAGAGAAATGTTTCTGGCCTTAAAATATACTTTCTCTGTTAGTTTTCTCTTAGTTGGGAACTTTGCTCTGATAATATTACACGGTGTGGTGTTCAGTTACCTGTACAGATCATTTCATGAAATAAGTCTGGCGGTCAGCCAAGCTTTTGCCCCTCCTTCTTTTGTTGTTCAAAACGAAAGAGAAGAAAAAAAGGGGGGGGCGGGGGAAGGGGAGAGGGGAGATAAAAGAAAAGAATGAAGAAAAATCCCCCAAGTCTCAAAAAATGCATTCCAGGAATACCACAGCCTCACCCTTCTTAGTAAGCATTCTAGCATCCTTTTTAAATATAGGCCTTTGGCAAACCAATCCCAGGTGGTATGATGACAGGGTCATTTGAGTGTTATTTTTTAAGCTCGTGTGAAAAATCCATTTTGAGTTGCATCCTATCTCTGGGGCACTCAGGCAGTGCAATCACTAAGCGCTGATGCCAAATGTAAACAGGACATCCTTTCAGATATCGAGGTCCAGCTGGCGAGAACACACACCCTCTGGTTTTTGCCCTGTTTGGGAAACCCACCCCAGTCATTTCAGAGAGAGATGTTGCAGCAGGGGAAACCTGCTCCCTCATGTGGGATGTAAATAGAATCCTTAAAAACATCTTTTTATTGCTATTGTTTGATGTGTTCCTTACCACCCCTTAATTCCTCTTAGACCACAGCAACACCTGCAGGCTAAAATTGTCGCAGACACCCCATGACTGTGGTTTGCCACAAACCTTTTCATTCACTAGGGAGAGTTTACATCTGAGACCATGGAATCAGCGAACGTTAGGGCTTGAGGCATCTTAGAGCTCATCCAATACAATTTTCTCATTTTGCAGATAATAATAGATGGTGGTTTGAACCCACCCAGAGACGCCTCAGAAGACAGGCCTGGCGATCTGCTCTGAAAGGACACAGCCCTGGAAACCCTATGGAGCAGTTCTACTATGCACACATGGGGTCACCACGAGGTAGAATCGACTCCACGGCTACTAACCACCACAACAACAGATGCTGGCAGTGAAGAGAGGGCGCAGCACTGGGGTAGCCCAGTCTTCCAATGAGTGGCTGCTCTAGATACATTGGGAGCAGGAAGGTCATATGTAGTGCCTTCCTGTTCAGAAGGCACTACAGAGCTATATTCTGACCACTTCTATGCGTAACACAACACTAAAAAAGTCTATTAGCAAGAGCTTAGTGAGACAAAAGTTATAAGGACCATAGACGTGTAAAGGTGAAGGGCATCACTGAGAAATGACTAGTCAGGAAATGCTTTAGGGAGGAGGTGGAGTTCTCACAATGCTCCCTTTTCACACTGGCAAGGAAGAGGAAATAGTCTCACTCAGGAGTTTAAAAATGGCTGACTCTAGTCCTGGTTAATAAAAACTGACTTTTAGCTTTACTGCCAGTTTTGTTCTTTTTCATTTCCTTCTTTCATTTTCCCCTACTCTGTTGCAGGAACTCATTGTACCCTACTTCAAACTCTGTGTGATCACTCTGGGTATCTGCCCAACTCACACTGACTCACTTCTCTTTGGAAATTGCTCCATTCATAGTTGGCTGGACTTCATTCCTTCATTCCTCTGCTCAGCCTACCCACCTCTGCTTCAATGAGGTAGCTAGATAAAGGACGGACAGCTGACCCAAGCTGGGTCAATCCACTTCTCCCAAGAATTTGGAATTCAAGTATTAGAGGGTTCAGTAGTCTCTACATGTAAGTGGAAGTATAACAAATACCTCGGAGACCTGTGTGTCTGCCATGTGTACCAGAAGCAGACAAAAAGTTGGAGAAAGTGTACTTTCTAGCTTCCCCAGCTTTTCTAGGAAGTACTGTAACCCCTTTCCAAGGACTGGCTGCATTCTTGCCTAGAGGTACCCAACAACTCCCTGTACTCCTCTAATCAATGCCCAACGTTTGCTTAAGTAGTTGGACTACTTTTCTACAAACAAAGAGTTTTAATTAAAACTTAGTCCTGGGCTTGAAACTTTCCCACTAGTTACATCTGACCATCTACTGAATTCTAGAACCAACCCAACCAAGCATTGAGTGAGTACAAACTGTCCCACTTTTCTTTTCACCCTACAGATCTTTCAAAGGAATCGCACAGTCAAGTTTAAACAGGATTTAAGACCAGTTAGCTAAAATCAAATTCCTCCTAGCAGCTTTTAAAACAGTGATTGAATTCAAGGGAGGCCCCATCAGAATCTCCCATGGAGCCTAACTGCTAGCTTATTGACTTATTGGAGCAGCTCCATTTTAAACAGAACTTGAAATAATATTGCTACTCCTTGTTTTTACACACTAATATTTGTATGACTTAATATGGTAGCTTGCTTTAAAAAGAAAATCAGTAAAGCAAACCTATGCTTATATAATAGCATGGCCTAATAATTTAAAACAAAATATTTACAAAAGAAGTTTGGTTTTTGTTTTGGATTGAATTGTGTCCCCCAAAAATGTGTGTTAGAAATCCTCATCCCTATACTTGTGGTTGTAATCCCATTTTGGAATGGGTTTCTTTGTTATATTAATGAGGCATTTCAGTATAGTATGTGTCTAAAGCCAGTCACCTTTGAGATCTAAAATGAGCAGATAGGAACAGAGAAGTAAGTACAAATGGGGAAGATAGATTCCACGCCATATGAGATCTCCAAAGAGCCAAGAAACAGAAGCTTAAAAGAGACAAGGGCTTTCCCCTAGAGCCAACAGAGAAAGCTTTCTCCTAGAGCCGGGTCCCTGAGTTCGGACTTGTAGCTTCCTAAACTGTGAGAAAACAAATTTTTGTTCATTAAAGCCACTCACTGGTGGTATTTCTATTATAGCAGCACTAGATAACTAAGATAGTTTTATAATCAGAATTCCTAAGTAAATCTGAGGCGAGAAAGGACTAACTATACCTAGAATTAATTTGACTAATTTCATGTATATGTCTGTAAAGAAGAAAATGTCTGTGAGAAAACTGAACATTTTTGCTGGAATATCAAAAGACATTGTCCATGTCAGATAAATAGTCAGATAAATGCATCAAGAATAACACTGAGAGACTTTAGTTCCTGTAATCAGACTTACGTTTTCTGAAGAATCACTAACTGCATGTTTCCTCAAGAAGGTCCCAGAGACCCTGAAGCATCACGTCTCCACCTTCCATGTCTTATTACTACCCTTACCCTTGACCCAATCGTTATTACAGGATAGCTTAGGACCAGCTCTAGGCTAGACTATAAAGCAGAGGTCTTTTTTCAGCCTACTTTCCCTAGGTGGGCCCCCCAGAGTCCTCACACTACCTCGTCTGTCCAAGGATCCTCTACCCACAGCACTACTTTCCTGTACAATGCCCATTGTTCTTGACTTCACCTTCCCCCACCACCCTCAGTCATCTCTCCAAGTCCTCTGACTTCAGAGCCTTGATCTTTGCCGACAAAATGTAAGCATTTAGTTGGTGCTAATAAATTAATCCATTACCTCAACTGGCTAATTAGGTTTACATTTTAAGAAGGCTCTGGAGACAATGTTTATATTCCAGAAGGTCAGGAGTGTGTCTTGACTAGCTTCTGCATATCCTACAGAATGTAACACAATGCAGAATTTGTAGTAGGTACCCAATATAAACTTGTATGAGTTTGTGAAGAGAATTAAACTGGGATGAGCCATTCTAACTTTTTCTCAATGTCTTTCCATCTGTCTCCCCTCTCCTTCCCCACATATCCATAAGTTCATGCCAGAAGAGGCTACATTAGTCAAACAATATGTGGCTCTAGGTACAAACCACATAATACATCTAGAATTTATAAGCTTCTGTCTATATTATAGCCCCCATTGAAGTGATTTAAACATACTTTATCTCAATTTCCTCCTCCATGAAACTGGGTTATTATTGATCCATTACTCCTAGAGCCCTTGGTGACGTTCTGTTTTGGTGAAACACTTTGGGAGCCTTCCAGGAAAACTGTCAGAGAAAACTAAGTATATACTAATAAGCTTTTTGTAATGTATTGAGCTTCTATTGTGCACAAAGCACTGTGTTAGATGTTATGAAAGGAACAAATATGGCTATCACTTTCTGTTCTGAACAAGCTTTAAAGATGCTGCTATTAACTTGTCCCTAGATTAACTTGTCCCTAGAATTAAGATAAGACATTGTTTTTCTTCCTAAATCCCGCTCATATGGTGGGAACACATATTTGAAAAGATTGCTCGTTGAATGTTCACTCTGAAAACAAGCATGGAAATTTAAGTATGAATCATATTCTCCCATTCTGCCCTTGGAGATTGACCTGCCAGCTTCTTACCCAACACTCCAAGGAAAAAAGATTTTCTTTCTAAGAGTACAAATAAAAGCATCTCTCATTTCAAACTTTCCTCTGTATAAGTCATATTTTTGAGTCAGGACATGAACCTAGCATTAAATGCAGCTGTCCAAGAAGTAGGTGTGTACAGGAAATGGGAGCATGACAGATGGGGAACAGTGAAAGGGCATTTTTATCTGGTCTCTGAAGAAGGCTTGTGGAAAATTCTTCCAATTTTTTTCCAGAATGATAAGAGTAAGCAAATGTTTGGAAATTAGGTAACAGCTCTACTTATGGAGAAATACAGCACACTTATTAAGGTACAACATTTTCCGACTTTAGGCTTAGAGGAGTTAAGGCTCTTTGTGTGTGTGTGTGTGTGTGTGTACGTAGTGCTCAAAGTAACTCAAGTCTTGCACCATCCCAGTTTTTCTTTCTTATCCAAAAATTTCCACCTATATTAATTATGGATTTACTGCACTAATTTTGCCTATCATTTTAAAACAAATAATCATTCAAAAAGAGATCAGCCATGTTCTCTTACTTGAATATGACCCTAGTATATAAGTTATGGATTTCTCTACTTTCCTCCTTTTATATATTTTCTATAATGATCCTCCCTGACTATCACGCTCAACACTTTTCCCTGTGTCTACTTTGTGAACGCAGTCAACCAAATTATAGTATTGGGTTATGAATATCAAATCAGTCTTGTTGCAAAGTTTGCTTGCAAAGAAAATGAACACCATTGATTTAAAAATGAATTCGCTTTAAGAAACCCAGCTAAGAACTTGGAGCAGAGAGATGGATCTTGGCCATCACTGTATCTCTGCAGACTACCCTTTTTATATTGATTCTTGACCTGACCTGGTGACAAATTCAGTTTTAGGGAAGACTGGAGTTTCACAAAAAATCTGATATTGTCCCCATATATCTGCTTCTTATCCTTTCGTAGCGTTTTATGTTCAAATAGCCAGCTTGTCAAGTGCTTTGGCCTTTCAGAGATGAGCGCTAGAAAAACATGAATACATAGATGTCTTTTTATGTATGCTTTTACTAACCAAATTTAGCTGCAGGGGGATATAAAGACAAATGTGTTGACAAATGACAAGATGTTACTCACTGTAAAAATATTATTGCATGCACACAATTTCCTGTTATGGTGCATATATTGACTGCAACTTTGTTCAAAATGAGCTGCATATTAAGAGAAACATCTTGCCTTCTGATCTGTTCTAGCATGATTTTGAACGCTCTGCAAGTAACTGTTTCAAAAACCTTGCTCTGAACCCAATAATCACAAATAGATGTGAATTCCCCTGTGAGATACCACAAATTTAAAAAAAATAAATGGATTTTATTTGAATCAAAAGTGGTTTTGGCCTGAAATAGATAAAAATATTTCAGATAAAGTCTGTGAAGGATGTGACTCTGGAGACACATTAAGGAGTGTAACTGCCAACCTCTGCTGAAATGTGTGCCCTTCAATAATGATGTACAGATAGGCATGTGGTTATTGGAGCTGATTATCCATTCTTCAGTTAAGTCAAAGTCTTTAAAGACAAATTTGGCATCAGAAACATCATTAGTGTTTGTGAGGGCCTTGAAAACTCTGACCTCGTAAGTGTTAAGTTATATTGGTTCTAACATATTGATTATCCAAATAATATGTATGGATGATCTTAGTTCCTATATCTGCTAGCAACATTAACTGGATGATGTAGTCTAACTTTTTAGCTGACTTGGACTATCTTTTCATACAAGACATCAAACGTTAAAAGGATTGTAATCAGGAATTCATAAATAATAGTTCTTATTCTCCACCAAACCTTGGCATCCTTAAATCTAGGTTAATATTACACCACGTAATCATAATTGATGGATCCAAATCTGAGCAGGTAACCAGAACAAGTTACACATAAAAGGAATAAACTTCAAGGCAGCCTTCTTAAGTAACCACAGACTCACAGACATAGATTTCAGTGGGCTTTTAAAAGTTATGTCACAGAGGCCGTCAGATCTCAGCTAGGGTTGTTAACCTAGATGTCTTATTTTGCTGGACTCAAGCAGCTGGGTCCAAGTATTTCCAGCCAAAGGCTATTCAGTATTCTCAATGTTAATTACAGTCTTCCTGGTGGTTGATGTTATGTCTGGAAAGAGCATGACGAGCAAGCCCATTCTGGATTAGACAAGGCAATGATAGACACAACACTGAACTTAAGGTCTATATTTGGGCATCAGTATGGGCAAATCCTAAGTGTGTCTGGCAGAAATGCAGGTCTAATGACCCTTCCCAAAACTAGTCCAAACATAGGCAAATGGCTGGATTTGGTAAGGTTTTCAGCATACCTCATTTCGTACAAGAAATAGGTCCACTTCTTTGTCCAGTGTTACTTTAAGTCAATATTTGACTCTAAATTTTTCCTATTGTCTGTTCTAGCCTTCATATCTTACAGAGCCACCACACACAAAGAGGCAAATATTTTTCTGTTAGATCTTCAGGGTGGGGATTCTATTGAGGTCAGTGTTTCAGAGCTTAGTACAGGATGTCCCTTCAGCTTTCTGAATCCTGGCTCCGTGAAATCACTGATAAGCCAAGCCTTTGCTCTTAATTTCCCACAGAGCTGAAAAAAAGGATAGCCAAAGCAAGTCGGGGAGAAACGGGTAAAATGTATTTTCCCAGCCCAGCAAGTTCCCCTCACCCCCACCATATACTCCCACACACCATCTCTGTCTCTTTTTTATTTTTTTACTTTCTCTTTGGCTTATGCTGTTCTTTTTTGGTCTCTGGCCCTAGTTATGACAGCTGATTGACATAGCTGGCAGTTCCCCTGGTGTCTGGTTAGGCAGAATTCCCCCTGCAAAACTAGGATACAAAACAAAGAACAGACAACAGTGTAGAAAGGAAGACTGAACAAAACAGAACCAGGAGAGATGCAATATTGTTTGGTGAAAATATTTTTAAATTTTTCAGAAAAAGGGAACAAACCTTGAAAAGATTGTTTAAATCATCTGTGTTGCTTTTCTTCTTCCTTCTTCTCTTTGTAGCCATCCCTCCCACCCATCCTACCCCCACCCCAACATACACACTGCTTTTTGGCTTCCATTTCTCCATCTGCCTTTTTCCTTGTTTTTTTTTTCCCCCCTGAGTCATAAACATTTTATCAGTAAGAATTCTCCCTATTTCTGAACCTCCTCAGAAGGTGGAATCCTCCTAGAAGACAAAATCGTGATTGCATTAAGTGAAATTGTGGGTAATTTATTGCTCGGTCTCCTCCCATTTAAGACCTTTTTCCCATCTCCCTACCAAAAAAAAAAAGGTTTCATGCTACCCTATGTACTATCGCTACGCAGAGTCCAACACCCCCAACCTAAGAAAGTCTTTCCTAAAATGGTCTTACATGATAGATAGCCCTCTCTGTTTTCCCTCTATTGAAACATCTATCGTGTGGGGGCATTTCCCTGATGCGATTCTCTCAGTTCTCTATCAAATTGTAAAAGATCAAATAGAAGTGTTTACTAAAGTATTGGTGACTTAATATGTCATCCTTTTTGGTGGTTGTCTTAGTCTGGGTTCTCTAGAGAAGCAAAACCAGTAAAGTGTATAAATATACAGAGAGAGAAATTTATATCAAGGAAATGGCTCACGTAGTTGTAGAGGCTGGAGAGTTCCAAGTCTGTGGGTCAGGCAAGAGACTTCTCCTGACTCAGGTAGCTGCAGGGGTCGGTGAACCCCGTACCAGCAGGGCAGACAGAAGTCCCCTGGCTCATAGGCTGCGGAGACGAACGAATCCTGAGATCGGCAGGCAAGATGGCAGGTAAGCTGCTAGTTCAAGTCTCAAGAATCGGAGGTCAGACAAACAGGAGCCAGCTGCAGCATGGTATGAGTAAAAGCCCACCAGACTTGCCAGAAAGTCCACTATATTGGATGAGTAAAAGCCCACAAGACTTGCCAGAAAGTCCACTATATTGGATGAGTAAAAGCCCACAAGACTTGCCAGAAAGTCCACTATATCGGATGCAGGCCACACCCCCAAGGAAACTCCCTTTCAACTGATTTGCTGCTCACAGCAGATCCCATCATGGAGGTGATCACAGTCTATCAAATCTTATCATAGATGTGATTACATCATTATACAGCTGCCAAACTACATCATAACTGCCAAACCGCTGAGAATCACAGCCCAGCCAAGTTAACACACAACCTTAACCATCACAGTGGTATATGCCTTTTTATTATCAGCAAGCCAAAGAAATAAACACCTAATGATGGAAGTTCAGGCTTCAGCAATAGGTCTTCTGAATTACATTCTGATTTTATAGTATAGGCAACCATCTATACTGTGTTTATCACAGAGGTCTGCCCTATGTATCAGACAGGAGCATAGCAGCTCCTTAATCATCTTAGAGTAACTTTGTATGAGATTTGAACTCAATACTTTTCTGTTGCTCATTTTTATATACTTAGTTTTCCTGAACTTTTAGAACTTGGTTCACATAGCTATTCCACCTTCACAGAGCATTCTCTTCTGTTACTTTTGTGTATGTTAATTAAAAAATATATTT